>NC_136272.1:11639469-11701969 GCF_964187855.1 Myxine glutinosa | reverse complement strand
TAAACAAACCACAACTGGAGCTTGATTGGCATGTCCACAGACGAGCCATTTCAGCTTTGACATCAGTGGACACTGAAATCTGATTTGCACCGAGATCGAGAAGGAATAAACCTTTTTTCCTGTTGCTCTCGACCATGCGACATAATGCATACGATTCCAGGTTCAACTAGATTTTAGATCCATAACAGAATTTGTTAAGGTGGATCCTTGGCACTTGTGCACAGATTTAGCGGCAGAAGGTCTCAATGGCAACTGAGTTCGAGATATGAGAGCAGCTCTTCTGGACTCGACGGATTTCTGAGAAATGTGAATGTTAGGTGCATTTTAGGGTAAAAGTTGGGAACCGTACTTTTTAACATAATTAGGGTATGCTGAATTCGATTAACCCGGTTCCCAAGCCGAATTGTGAGTTGTTGATCTTCTAATTAGCATAAACAAAATGGCCGCCAAATTGCCATTTTTGGACAATTTCTTTGAACAAGCATTTATATATCATGTATATACATGCAGCTCTTTTACTTTAACTTTACAACGTTTACCCCAAAGTGCACCTCGAAGCTTATACATGGCCTTTTTCATAAATCAGTCGTCTATATTATGGTTGGCGACATATTGAAAGAGACATTCAAACCGATATTGAAATTGGACATTATAAAATGGGAAATAGTTTTAATAAGACAATGTTTCATACAACCATTTATTCTAAAATTAAGTATACATGGCCATGAAGCACAAACATTCAGGAATGTCACATGTTGTTTTGCCAAACTACATCAAATTCATACAAGGGGTCTGATCATCACTGTTGCTGATAGGCACACATTGATGTGCACCTCAACTCTGAATAGCGACATATGCAGCATCGAGTGTTGCATTGCTTCTGGCATGCACAACAAATCATCTCGAAGAAACTTTCTGGGATTGGACTCGGTGATATCAGAATAGGCTCTAGTCCTGAATCACCACGTTTCCATCCCATTTCCACAGGTGCAGGAAGGGCAGGTATGGCACAAGGAGCATTTCTCCATACCATGGCTTGATAGTGTACTCGCATCAAATGGAAATGAAGAGCATCACTTGTCGGTGACATTGCTTCTGGTTTACCAGTCTTGGAGAACAACATATGTCGTGCTGAATCAACAGAGGAACCCTCAAAATTCTCAAAATTCAAAACTCAAAATTCGGCTTGGGAACCGGGTTAATCGAATTCAGCATACACTAATTATGTTAAAAAGTGAGGTTCCCAACTTTTACCCAAAAATGCACCTAGAAGCTTATACATGGCCTTTTTCCATAAATTCGTCTAGTCTATTCTGGTGGCATTGAATGAGCGATTCACAGGAAAAACAGGTGTCCATCGTCGGTCTATACCAGCATGGTAATAGCAACGATGTTTTCCCTTAGTGCATCTTCCAGCTTGTTGATTGGAAAAACTTTACCCAGAGAACAGTGGGAGCTTTGTTATGCAGGTATTCCATTTTTTGAATTGTGCACGTAGCGCCGTTCAACAAACCATCAGTGACATCGACGTTAATGACGTCGTATTGCAGATCAACAGCAACAGGTAGGCTATATAACAATCCAGCTGTTTTTGTTGGATCAGACAGAAGTTAGCATAAAATTTGCTGTTTGACAGTGGTTGGCAAATCACTTAGCACACAGTTGTTGGACTGAACCATGACCTTTTCTTTATGTGATGATTGATAAATTTGGTCATTGCACAGGTTACCCTTTGCATTGGTCGTGTGGAGATGAGGAATATCAGTATATCGAGCTGCCATTGGCTGATATCACACATTCATTCAGAGTATCAATGTCGGCCTTCGCACAAAAGGTTCAGGAGTTCTGCAAAGAGCTTATCATCTTTTTGTCGCATGATAACTGTAAGCTCATGCATCACAACAAGATCTTGCCAGATATTGGTGGCTAGTTCTTGATAAGCAGGCATTTTGGCTGCTTTCAGGGGGAGTTTGAAGACCCACTGATCTTGGACAGGTTGCAAATGAAAGAGGTCACCAACGAATATTACAGAGATGCCTCCAAATAACCTGTTATTTCCATGGATTTCTTGTAACCGCAGATTCACGAAGTTCAGCTGTCTGGAACCAACCATCGAAATTTCATCGATCATAATCACTTGCAAATTTCGGTATTTGACACGCAGTGTATTCAGTTTACCACTTTGTAGTTTGACATGATTGAAGCCTTCGTACGGACTGATTTTGAAGGCAGCATGCAGAGTGCAACCATGAATGTTGTAAGCTGCCTTTCCAGTTGGAGCACACAACAGGATACGAACATCGTCGGGACAGAGCACAGGTATCTGTGGAGTGTTTGGTATGGGCACCGAATAACGAAAGATTTGCCAACGCCTGCCCCGCCCGTGAGGAATGCATACAATGGCTCTGATTTACATTTTATCCACTGAAGGATATGAGTGAAGAACTCACATTGTTCGGAATTCAGTGATTGGACCATTGAGCGATATTCATCAATTGATACACGCTGTGCGACCAACTGAATTTCTTCAATTTCAGGAGGCAAATTGAATTCGATTCCTATATCAGCGTATTTGTGTTTGTGAGTGTCAGGCAGGAAGAGCGCATAGTCACTAATTTCACTTGATCCTTGTACTCTATCATCAGCTTCTTGGTGTTGTATTTGAGGAGCAATTTTGTCAAATTTGGGATCATCATCTTGCACTGCAGCCTCAATGGCAGTATCAAGTGTTTCAGCCAGTTTTTCATAAACACCCATTTTTTTTCCTTGATTTTATGAGCAACCAGTGTGAAATATTCACAAAGTATTGTCGTGTAACTCCCCTTGGTTAATACCGGGATGGTCATGGATATCCAATAGCGAGCTTTTAAACTCCGCCACGGTAAGTACAGCATCAACCTGTGGAAAATAAACTCGAACAAACACGGATTTAAAATGTACAAAAATAAACAGGTTTATTAAAATGGAATGCCAGTAACAAGAAACGAGACGGTAAATCAAATTTCCTATAGGATCCTCCATACCAGACTTAAGCACAGACGAGGGATAAAATAACGTTGGAAAATAATGGTATGATTTATCGTGCACTTGGCTCTGATCAGCTTGTGAGGGTCTCGCCAGGGTCTGCGAATGGGTCCGGCCGACGTACGCGTGCTAAAACGTGCGCATTGGCAGGAACTAGGCCTCGTTGCACCCATTTGCGCTGCAGTGCTCGCACCAGGCCCCGTCACATGGCAAGTCGCACGTCGTTTCTGCCTGCAAAACTCTGCACGTCTCCGGGTGGCGTCTCTGAAGATGGCCGGTCCAAGCACAAACGCGCGAAGGAGAAGAACAAGGGAACCAGAGGAGATCAAGAACAGGGCTAGATCGGAGGGTCAGAGAACAAGAGAGCAAAAGGGCGGAGGGCAAAAAAGAGAGAGAAAATGTCCATCCTCGAGTTCTTTTAATGTCGGGTCCTGATGTCATCAGCGCTTCTCCACCAATCAGCGCACCAGCTTCTTGCCCGCCTCTGGCGTCCTCGGTGGTCTTTGCCAATCAGCGCTCGGCTTCCTCGTCGGCCTTCCTTCCACCAATCAGCGGATAGCTTCTTGCTCCACTATGGCCAATCACGCGTCCCTTCTTATCCCGACCTTCCCATTCGTCAGCTCCCGCCCAATAGCAAGTCGCTTCTTGCTCCGCCACGGCCAATCACGAGTCCCTGGGGCGTGTCTCGGCCTGACCGAGCTATGTGAGGCGATGTAGATGGTGGTGTCCATCGGCAGTGTTCAGAACTGGCTTCCGGTTGGTTTTATTGTTACTATTTAGCGCAATAAATGGGCATTTTTCACTTGTGTCTATAGTGCAGTCCCAAAAGAGCTGAAGGATAAATCACTGAGGTTTGAGGAACAGGGAAATTAACATAATCCCTATCTATACTAGTTAACATGCCCCATTTCCTCATAATGTAGACGAAGATACAAGCTTAATCCGAACTCACGGTCTAAACAAGTACTTATTACATCAAGGTTTCTACACGACATTCGGAGCACCTACCTATACAAATCTACCTTGACTAAAGTATCCCTACCCACACAAACATAATAGTATAATTGATTGTACTGCAACAGATCATGATGTTTATCACGCCACGGTATGTACAGCATCAATTTATCTCGAAAGAAGTTCACTGGATCTCGATCAACATTGTAACGCACAAAACGCAACACCCAAGGAATGTTACGCTCTTTTATAGTCGTGCCATTTTGCTGTTTAAGGTAGAACTTGAGTGCACCTTCTGTGTCAAAGCAACCGGACTCTTGCGCACAGTTCGAAGCATGAATATGATCATCAATGACTTCTTTGTTCTGACCAATGGGATCATTACGACTTTGCTTTGACAATTTCACATCCAATCGTGATGCAGTCAGCAAGACACCAGTGTTCGAGTTGTTTTGGACGGTTAGAGGAACGTTCGATGACATTACTGGCTGA
This sequence comes from Myxine glutinosa, assembly GCF_964187855.1. Lineage (NCBI taxonomy): Eukaryota > Metazoa > Chordata > Myxini > Myxiniformes > Myxinidae > Myxine > Myxine glutinosa. The sequence goes on along the minus strand of NC_136272.1, from coordinate 11,697,499 downwards.
CATTTCAGTGGAGTATTCTGGCAAAGCTTCGAGCTCTACTTTTGATTTCAAGAGAAACCTTCTCTCGTCTTGTGGAGAAGTATAAAAAAACAAGACTTCTCGAGTAGCTTTCGTTAGAGGCATTTGCAGTATAAGGTAAGCAGCTAGTATATGGTAGGCAGCTTCTTGAGTGGAGACTTCAGTAGATGACAATTATTTATTGCCCATGTGTCGAACTTGTTTTTTGATGTCTGACGAGTCCTCACGGACTTCCTGACAAGCTAGGTGAAGAACTTGGCTCATTCCACGTTGGGATTTGCTGATGTATGCAACATTATACATTGCACAAGCATAGGCATCAAGTAAGAACTGAATATCATGATTTGCTTGCCAAACGGACAGCAGAGTTTTCATGTACGAATTCACACGTATTTCACTGGGCTCCCTTCGCAAAAAGACTTTACGAGCGTTTAGAGAGGAGGTGATGGCGGCTTTGTATTGCGACTCAGTCATGTCGAGTTCAAGAAGAAACTAGAAATGAAATGTCTGAACCTTCTTTCATGTCTGCCAGTTTTGCTTCAATGTGTTTATATGACTTGGTGCATCACGCATGATGTTCTTCATCAGGCTCCATTAATAGGCTCAGGACAGTAATTTGCTTCATTGGAGGAATTGGGAAATTGAAATGACAGATGGCTTTTCCCTTTTTGTGACAAGTTTTTGAGTGGTGATGGATTTGGTATTTCAGCAGATCCTTCTGGTCATCAGGCACATCCTGACTGCAGCATGCATACTTATCATTGGAATCTGCAATTTCTTTATCGCTAGCTGTGTCTGGATTTGGAGAATCTTTGACCTACATCAACATGTCGATGCGTGGAGAGCCTCGCTGTTGAAATTCAACACGGTAGGAAGTATTCAGAGAGTACACCAAGAGGAGAATGAGGACTTTTAAGAACTGTGTGAATAAACCGCTGAAACGATGATCAAGCAACCTCGCACAGGTTGATGGATCTTTTTGAATCAATTTGCAGCGATCATGCCAGTCCATCTTAGCAATGTCATCATCACTATAGTCAATGTTCTTGAGTAACTTTCCAAGAGTTTTGAGCAATTGAGGCCACTTTGTATCAGCTGAAGACAAAGAGGCAAACCACGTGCGTAGACCGAGCTGACGAATCATTGCAAATAAATCTTTCTTGCGACTTTCCAGGTAAGGAGGCAAATTTCTCAGAGCGCGAAAGATGTAATACCCTTGGTAAGGTTTGACTATCTGTTCAGCACCACTATTTGAAAGCATTTGAACTGAATATTGTGTCTATAGTGCATCAGACAGCTGGAGCAATTTTGTCCGAAATCTGTTTCATCTGAATTATTTTGAGCTGAAGAAAATGTTCGGAACGGACATTGCGACTCAACGGTCAACAGAGCGTAGTTCGTATTTGCAGATGTCTGAATAATATACTGGTACATAGTGATCTTTGTTTTCAGGTCTGGATTCACCACAAAAATTTGTAGGGAATGCGAGGTATTCAGTATTGGTATCTCGATAAAGACAGTGTTTTTTTTTACCTTCACCCGGAGCGAACGTCAGTGAGTTGTCTGAAGGCCAGCTTTTATCAAGAAGAGTATCAAAGTTACCATCGCGGTGTTGAGACTCATCAACTTCACTGAAGTTAGCATTTTCTTCTGTGGTACTTTGAGCATTCGTGGGTGGATCAGAATGATTGTCGAGGCAAGATGAATCTCCGAGACCCAATTGTTTAAGTGTTGTTTGAGATTGATCATTCGCGATACGTTGTAGCCATTCATAATCAATTTCAATGTCAAGATCTTGATACAATTTGTTGTTTTTCAAAAGCCAGTTGAGTGCACGCACAACAGCTACAGGTCGAACATTTACTGAGAATACAGAAGTTTTGTGTTTTTATTTTCGTTTCAGTTTCATAGGTACTGTTTCCATGTCACCAATGTCCGAGGTAAATGGCAGACAGACACATTTACATTGACTGGTATGTTCACAACCCAGTTAGTGACAATTGATTTCTTCTCGGAAGTTCACAGATTTGCATGAATGGAATTCTGGGGCATATTAATCGCTCCTCGAGAGGATGCAATTCAAGTTCAGGAGGCTTTTGGGGAAAGGCTTATTAAGAACCGAAAGCTTTGGGATTTTGTCATTTATGACAGCAACAAGGCAAGTACGACAAATCCATTCTTTATCATTAACAGAAATGCAATTTGTGAGGCAAGCATGAGACAGACGATCTTTTTCTCTCACATTACAACTGACCTTGGTAATGGAGTGTCTGCACCAAGTTTGATGGCATGCTGAACAAATGTATACAGGGCCGATAGATATTTGTTCAAAGAACATTTTAATACACGATTTCAGATCACCACCATGATGTCTCTTGTATTGGCATACCTTTTCTGAACTTCGTCTTGACGGATCAGTTCACAATCTCCGTTTTGACAAACGATCAGTAACCTTCAGGTTTTGTGATTTGATAGCGTGACACCTAGCTTTGAATTTCCTTTGTTGGTCATGTTTTTTTTGAGCAGAACTGCCAGCATTGGTTTCTGACGAGCATGAGTTTTGGCAGCATCTGCATGGTGTTTCAACATTGGAGCTTTGGATGGATCCAAAAGAGTGGAGGCGTTTGGAACTTGGGTCATGTTTTCCTAGTACAGGAGCCCTGGATGGATCGAAACGAGCAGAAGCTTTGGAACTTCGGTCATGTTTTCGTAGTACAGGAGCCCTGGATGGATCCAAACGAGCGGAAGCTTTGTAGCGTCTATCTCTGTTTTTCTCTTCAACACTAATGTAACGGAATGACCGTCTGCATTTTATGTATTCTTTAATGTACTGCATTTGAGAGGAAGGCTCGGGTGAATCAGTAGGAAGGAAATCATATTTGTAAACACGTCTGGTTTTATCGGCTTAATACTTTAAGTAGTTTGAAAGTGGAATACTCTGATCATTTGAGAATTGGGCAAAACTTTGAGAGACAAAATGTTTTTTTGCTGATACTTCAACAGCAGCAGTGTCAAACAGTCGTTTGCAGTGCACTGCAACAGGAGTTCTCATGCAGTAATCACTCAGACATGACCCAGAGAAATGTGTAACATCATAATGATTCTGATTCGTATTCACGAGATAGATGGACTTCTGGGGGCAACGGAGAATGTTGCGTGGCAAACTTAATCCAACACCACTCGTCTAGTCCTTGCTTGCAAACATCAGAATGCAATGAAGATGCAGCAGCAGCAATCTCAGCAGTAGTAGCCCAGGTTTTGTTGCAGGCCATCTTTTTTTTCCAGAAGGACTCTTCAACAATTGGATAATCTATTTCATTGTTCAGAATGTGCGCAATATTCGGCATATGGTTGACCAGCTTCTCATGTAATTCAGCATACAGTACTGACTACCAGTAACCACAAATGACAATGCATGGAAAAAGCAATTGCCATCTGGAGTTGTGGGGGACACACCAAACAGAGAAGTTAATGGAATATTAGCTTCACCATATATGACCACATTCACCCTTGTCAGAGCTAATTCACTACGCATGTTAGCTTGCCATGTGTCATCAGGACGAATGAACATGTAGGTAGGAGATGGACCATGTAAAACAGCAGTAATAGCTACCTCATCGTCATCAGCATGCATTATACAAGAAGACTGTCTGGTGATGATCGTGCTTGACATATGGATCAAGTTTAGTAGGATCAGTAATGGTATCACCAAGACCAGCAACCAACATTTTGACATTGTCATGTAATTTTGATTTCAAGATTTCACCGACCACAGAGATTTTTTTTTTTTTTTTTGTATACAAGATCGAGGCTCGTGAAAGAGCGAACATTAATCACACATGAAAGACAAACAGACACATAAAACAAATAACATCGGGAGCGGTAGACAAGATGGGGAGAGAGGGGGAAGGACACAAACACAACATTTGAGACCAGGGACCGAGAGACATGGAGACATCGAGAGATCTGTGGGAGGGAGAGGGAGATCACAGCTTTATCAATTGCATCATTCAAAGCATCGGTCATTGTGACTTCAATGAGTTCTTTCTGTAGATGTTGTGTAATACCACTTTCTTCTGCATGAATCTCAAAGGGGAAAGTAACATAATCCTCAAAGGGAAAGGAATCCTGACCCTGGCCAGCGAAGGTATTGTGACCCTCAATGGATAAGGTGGGAGCATGATCCCCAGAGGGGAAGGTAGTATGACCCTGAGAGGGGAAGGTAGTATGACCCTCAGAGGGGAATATAGTATGATCCTCAGAGGGGAATATAGTATGACCCTCAGAGGGGAAGATAGTATGACCCTGAGAGGGGAAGATAGCATGACCCCGAGAGGGGAAGATAGTATGACCCTGAGAGGGGAAGATAGTATGACCCTCAGAGGGGAAGGTAGTATGACCCTGAGAGGGGAAGGTAGTATGACCCTGAGAGGGGAAGGTAGTATGACCCTCAGAGGGGGAAGATAGTATGACCCTGAGAGGGGAATATAGTATAACCCTCAGAGGGGAAGATAGTATGACCCTGAGAGGGGAAGGTAGTATGACCCTCAGAGGGGGAAGGTAGTATGACCCTGAGAGGGGAAGATAGTATGACCCTGAGAGGGGAAGATAGTATGACCCCGAGAGGGGAAGATAGTATGACCCTCAGAGGGGAATATAGTATGACCCTCAGAGGGGAATATAGTATGACCCTCAGAGGGGAAGATAGTATGACCCCGAGAGGGGAAGATAGTATGACCCTGAGAGGGGGAAGGTAGTATGACCCTCAGAGGGGGAAGGTAGTATGACCCTCAGAGGGGGAAGGTAGTATGACCATCACAGGGGAAGGTAGTATGACCCTGAGAGGGGAAGATAGTATGACCCCGAGAGGGGAAGATAGTATGACCCTGAGAGGGGAAGATAGTATGACCCCGAGAGGGGAAGATAGTATGACCCCGAGAGGGGAAGATAGTATGACCCTGAGAGGGGAAGATAGTATGACCCCGAGAGGGGAAGGTTTATACACCGCCCAAAGTGTGTTTTGCTCGTACTCGTTTATACACCGCCCAAAGTGTGTTTTGCTCGTACTCGTTTATACACCGCCCAAAGTGTTTCGTTTGTTCTCGTTTATACGCCACCCAAAGTGTTTTTCACTCGTTCTACTGCCTCAGCTGCGAAAAGCGTTGATCATTTCGTCATTTTGATCATTTCTCAGAGTTACCCATCATTTTGATCATTTCTCAGAGTTACCAATCATTTTGATTGTTTGTCAGACACACCCCTGTTCTTCACCTCTACTCTATTCTTGGCCGTGTGCGTGTGACCTTTTTATGAAATTCTACTGGAGCTTTCTGATGTGGAATTTGATGCACCAAAATCATCGCCATGATCTCCTGAGTTGATGAGGCTAATTACCTACAAATAATCCAGAAGAAATTCCCACGTTTTAAATGTGCGTCATGTTCAGGTAACAAGCAGTGGCATATATAGAGCAGACGAGCAGTTTAATACGTGCTTCCACGACATGACATTCTCATTACAAAATAAATCATTACAAAATAAATGACATTACACTCCCGGCCGCGCCCGGCCCAATCACATTATCCAATCATCGTGACATCATCGTGCTCGGTGCGACTCCGAAAATAAGCTCCGGCTGTTCTCACCGAGTGATGAGTGTTTGAGTGAATGAGTGAATGAGTGTATGCACTGCAAAGCATCTTGAAATTGAACAAGAGAAAAATGACCACAGCTGACCAATGACCACAGTGACCACAGTGACCCCCAGCAAAAATGACCCCCAGCTGCGACATGTAGAATCATGCGGATATCCGTTGCAACATGCGCTACCAAATTCGACCGGTCATTAAATTATACGCATGCACTAGCGTCTTTTTGTCTTTCAGTTCTGGTCTTGTCCTTTGTTTTGCGACGCAACATGCTTCATCAACTGATTACATATAATGTATGGACGTGAATGTTATTTCTGTTAATGTTAATTCATTAATGTTATTTATTAATGTTAATTCTGGGTGGCAGAGGGATCATTTGAAACGGGCTTGGTCGGTATGGGAGTGTCCGAGTGTATGCGCATGCGCTATTCAATAATTACACCCAATTTGTGTCAAGTTCTGTGAAACGAGATTGATATGAAAACATTCATGTTGTCTTTGTTGCTAAATTTATTCTGGTTTCTTCAAACAAATCGCGATTTTAGTCCGCGATGTTCTTACATCATACCAACGCACGTCCGAGTGTATGCGCATGCGCTGTTCAAAAAGGCACCCCAACAACAACAACAACGCGGTCCTCTCATAGAGCTGCTCGTCGCAGCAAAAAAGAGTGTCGCACCTTGATGGAAAGAAAAGTAGGTCCATTTTCGACAAGGACTGGGCGGCCCTTTTTGTGGCGCATCAGGCAAGTCCAAAGGATCCCAATTGGGCGCCTTAGGCATGGTGTTGGCAACCCTGCGGTATTCTGTATTATCATACGAAGATGGATATTGTTTAAATTGAATAATTTTGAATATCCTGTCATGACAGTCCTTGTGTTAAAATTTCATTTTATTTCAGATGCCAAATAAAAGTTAATCTTTATTTATTATTAGCCCACCTGGAACGAAGTTCAGGTGAGCTTATGCAATGGCACGCCGTCCGTCCGTCCGTAAACACTTAAAACTTCTTCTCCGAAACCACTGATGGGAATTGTGACCAAATTTGGCACAAATTATATTTGATATGTTGTCACTAAAGTTTTTTGCAGCATTAAAAAAAAATCGGGATGTAAGGGGGTCTACCGGGGGTCTGTGGATCCAGGTTTGCCCCCCAAAATAGGTATTTGCATTTTTCTGATTTTTTTCCCCGATCCCGATTTTTTTTTTATCACACTTTATACCTCTCTTATACAAACTTTAGTCACAACATATCAAATATCATTTGTGCCAAATTTGGTCACAATCCCTTCAGCGGTTTTGGAGAAGAAGTTTCAAGTGTTTACGGACGGACTGACGGATGGACGACGCGCCATCGCATAAGCTCCCCTGAGCTTCGTTCCAGGTGAGCTAAAAACAGAAAAAAACGAGATGGTATTCATAGAATACTTACCCTGCGCAGTCAACTTGTTGCGACCCAAATCTTCTGTTTTTGAGCATTGTTTTTCTTTGATCCAATATGGCTGCCAGACCACGTGAGCGATGACATCATAAATCTATATTCTCTAATATAATTGTTGCATAGATCACACACAATAAATTTCAAACTGATCAGACTAAGCGTTGTCCCTGTCGAATTATGACGTCATAATTATGGCACCAATGACGTCATCGTTAACAACACCTATTCCCCATATGGAGTTATTTACAATGAGCCATGTTGCAATTTTTCAATGAAGCGGTTTTGGAGATATAGAGGTGCAACATTTTTCGGTTTTTCCATGATGGCGCCTGTACCACATGACCTATGACGTCATGATTATCATTAAAATATTATACATGAGGAGGCGCTCCTATGGTGAAAATGTAGTGCCCATCAGACGAACAGTTGCTGAGAAAAAAAATTCACAATGATCGGATAAGGGTTGTACTTGTAGAATTATGACGTCATAACGAAGGCACAGATGACATCATCATTAGCATATCTTATTCCCCAAGGGGAGTACTTGAAAATGAGCCATGTTTCAATTTTTTCCCATGGAGTGGTTTCGGAGATATAGAGGTGCTACCTTTTTCGATTTTTTTTCCAAGATGGCGTCTGTACCACATGACCTATGACGTTATAATTATCATTAAAAAATTCTACAGGAGGAGCCACACATATTCTGAAAATCTCTTGTTCATCGGACTAACAGTTGCATTGGAATTTTGTTTTTTTATAATGATCAGATCAAGCGTTGTACTTGTCGAATTATGACGTCATAATGGAGGCACCTATGACATCATCATTAACATATCTTATTCCATAACTTATTAACATATTAAGCGGTTTGGGAGATATAGAGGTGTAACGTTTTTCCAAGATGGCGTCCGTACCACGTGACCTATGACGTCATAAATATCAGCAAAAAAAATCCACAGGCAGAGGCGCTCCGACGGTAAAATTTCAAGTCAATCGGACCAACGGGGTTTTTTTTGGTTTTTTTCTGTATACAAGATCGAGGCTCGTGTAAGAGATAACATTGATCACAAAAAAACAAACTGACACATAAAACATAAGATAAAGGGAGCAGGAGACAAGATGGAGAGAGAGGGAAGCACACACGTGCAACATTTGAGAGCAGGGACATCGGGAGATCTGTGAGAGGGAGAGGGCTTGGGGGGGGGGGGGGGGGGAGAGGTATAAAACACAAGGACACTGCAAGGATTTCCAGGACAGAAGTTGGTATTTCAAAAAAGTGGATTTGGGGTGAAGTTAGCGGGGGTAGAAAAGATCAAGGTTTTGGATGGGGGAAGATAAGAGATGGTGGTGAACAGCTGTTTTAAAGACCTGGAGGGAGGATTGGGATTGAAGGGAGTGAGGGAGTTTGTTCCAGAGGCGGGAGAAAAGAGGAATGAAAGAGTGAAGGTGATCAGAGAGCCTTGATTTTGGCAGTTTAACCATAAGAGGGTTGCTGGCAGGTTGCCGAGAAAATGAATTTTAAAAATGCAGACACGGCACACGTGCGTACAGGAATGCTTAACCTCGCTTTTCGCTTCGCAAGCACACGGCACACACGGCACACGTACGTACTTGAATGCTTAACCTCGGTTTTCGCTTCGCGAGCGCAGGGTAACTAGAACGACACTTGGTGGAGAGCATACCTCCCCCAGGTAATGTTTTGTATCCACCAATAGGTCATATCTGGATTCGGACCTGAACCAACATCTAATCGGCTTGTTCTCCTCACCGAACCAACTCCTCCACCAAGTTTAGTCATAACCTGTCGCTTTTCACCCGATCTCTCAATGGTGAGGAATCACTTGAAAATTAAATAATTCTCATATCCGAATCCATATTCAGATCTTCACCCAAATCGAGTCGATTCTTCCTTGTCAGACACACAACCTGTCCAACAAGTTTCGTCCAAATCCGTCCACAACTTCTTGAGATATCCTGCTATGTATCGTTTTTGTCCCATCTCCCAATGATGAAGAATCGCTTTAAAAATTCTAGTAGCCGAATCCGAATCCGGATCTTCACCAAAATCTAATCATTTCGTTCATGTCACATACGCTACCTCTCTGCCAAACTTCGTCCGAATCCGTCCACAACTTTTTGAGATATCTTGTTCACAAACAGACGGACAGACGGACAGGTGCGAAAACATAACCTCCATCCACCTTTGGTGGCGCAGGTAATAAGTGAGAAGAAAGGTTAGCAAAGATGAGTGTGTTTACAGACCCTGCATATCATTAGCATATTATGAGTGGATAAGCCAATCACAAGGTGGACCTGATTGAAAGTTTTACACCTGAAGATGCAATGCTGGTGAGAGCGTTTGTGAACGTAAACGATAGTAAACGATACAATGTAAACGTCCATTCCTCAATACAGTATGATCCGCTAGTTATTAACCCCACTTCACGTGATACCTGCACAGATTCACAACATTGTCTAAACATAAAGGGTCTTCTTCCCCTTCCTTCCTCCTGCCTGGTGTGACACAATGGTGCAAAGGTGCACTCACCCTTCACCTGTCCAGTCTGGCTTTGACTCCCGACCTGAATATAAAATGTCCGATCAGCACTTTACGGGCCCAGTGCGCTGCATCACAGAGTCCATCGTCCCTTGGATGGACGTTAAGCTGGCCGTCCCACGTGCTGGTATTACAACGGTGGACGGTAAAGAACCCGCGGTGAATTTCGAAGAGTGGGCAAGTTATCACCGGCACCCTTAAAGTACAAATTCCTGTCTAAACTACCTTTGGCAGGCGCTTCGTGAAAGACAACTGAAAAGTTTGTCCGGCCGACCCCACGAAAAGTTGCAAATAATGTTGTGTCGTAGTAGCTGAGTCGATCAGAAATTGACATCTATAATTTATCCATCCCATAAACCAGCGGAGTTTTAAAGGAACAAATCGTTTCGTGATTGGTTATCGCGTCCCGGTGTTTTGGCCAATCAGTGCAAGGTTAGTGAGCGAGTCGACGCGGGAAGCGAGAACGCGACCCGGTGTCGAAGTCGAGTCGCCTCGTCCGCCATCCGACGGACTTTCCGACATGGTAGCGATATAATATAACACGGAGTTAAAAGCATTTAATATTTCTACGGTGTTGTCGCTCCGATAGGCCGAGACTCACCTGAAATGCCGGACCAGCCGGGTCTGCGCGGAGCTGTCTCACGGATGTGGAGCAACGTCGCTCCGGCTGCGATAAATGTCAAATTCCCAGGCAGGAGCTGCAAGAAGCAAGCACCGTGGGGGGGCTGCCTGGGGGTGTGGGTGAAGAGATGGTTGAGGAGGGGTGAGTAGATAGGAGGGAAAGAGGGCGGTGGGGGAGGATGGATGGAGCTCGTTAGTTGTTCCATCAGATCCCTTCCCAAAAGAACCCGGCGGTGGGTCGTGGCCGGGGACGGCGCATTGCTCGTTCTTTTCATCAACCTCTGTGTTTTGAACTTCAAATGGAACCATTCCACAGCCGTGTTTACTGTTTATTATCAGCGAACGTAATAATTATACAACATACTTCCGATGTGAGATGCGATTGCGTGAATTGCTCCGAGAACCGAGAGCTCAGCCGAATGTACGAAAGGAAACGAATCTTCTACTTGGAGTGGGAACCCCATGCTACACTTTGTACGTGCAAATAGTGCCGAAAGCTGCTCAGATCGTTTAGCCTTAATGAGTGTGCCGTGACCCGTGCCGTGAACAGTGCCGTGGCAATACGCGCAGTCCGGTCACTATCAGCCGGAACCCGAACACCAGCACGGCACATCATATGAGAAAGCATCATGAATCAACGCAAAATGTCGCTAAAAGAACCAGACCATCTTGAGATTATAATAAAATCAAATGTGTCATTTGCATATTGAAGTGTAATGTGAGAACGATCCTGTCAAACAAGATGTTTTCGGGGCTTTCACTGATGTTAATTAGTATCAGCTGCTTGAAATTGAAGAATATTTGCATTCAATACCATGTGATGTACAATATATATATATACTGAAACGCAAAAGAAACTTACCACCTTTGAAACCTTTAAATATATCAACAATAACACTGCGTGTAGTAAATGTGTGAACTTATTTGTGGACAATAGTGTCCTCGCTGTCAGACAAAACGGTCACGGATGGTCACTTGAACCTTCAATGGTCACTTCATAGCACAGCTGTTGAACAGCCGTTTTGACTGTCAGTGATTAGCCAAGGGGTACGGGATGATTTTAATGAGCTGCACGTGATGTCTTGATATTGGCTTTAAAAAGGCCAGTGCAAAATGGGCATTTTGACCGAAACATTTGACCATTTTGACCAACTTCAAAAAGACCGAAAACACAAAAGAAACTTACCACCTTTGAAACCTTTAAATATCAACAATAACACTGCGTATAGTAAATGTGTGAACTTATTTGTGGACAATAATGTCCTCACTGTCAGACAAAACGGTCACGGATAGTCACTTGAACCTTCAATGGTCACTTCATAGCACAGCTGTTGAACAGCCGTTTTGACTGTCAGTGATTAGCCAAGGGGTACGGGATGATTTTAATGAGCTGCACGTGATGTCTTGATATTGGCTTTAAAAAGGCCAGTGCAAAATGGGCATTTTGACCGAAAAATTTGACCATTTTGACCATTTTGACCAACTTCAAAAAGACCGAAAACGCAAAAGAAATTTACCACTTGTTTGAAATGTAATAAAATTGTAACAGTTCAAAATAAAACAAACCAACAATTGCTAATTGAAACATTGGCATTTTATTGATGACATGTCAAGTTTTTGACCAAGATACACCATCTCATCAGTTTGTTCTACAGTACAGAACAGCACAGGGTGCAATGTCAGTCCCCTTTCAATAGTGTGTATGGCCACCATTGTTTTGGATACAGGCAGTGCATCGTCGGCGTATACTGCCTACCAGTCTTTGGATGGATTGCTGCTGGATTCTGTCCCACTCAGTCCTCAATGTCTGAAGCAGCTCTGCCCGTGTCCTGGCCCTGCCAACTACGCGTCTCCCAAGCTCATCCCACAGGTGCTCGATGGGATTCAGGTCAGGGGAGAGCGCAGGCCACTGCATGGTGTTGATGTTCTCGCCTTGGAGAAATGCAGTGGTAAAGCGAGCAGCATGGGGACGAGCGTTGTCATGCTGAAAGGTTCTCAGTTCTGGGTGGTCTAGCAGGAATGGCAGCAGATGAGGTCGCAGGTTGTTATCCACATACCGCTGGGCGTTAAGATTCCCATCCACAACCACCAGTGGCGTCCTGTACCGGCCTGATATGGCTGCCCACACCATCACACTTGGGCCACCCCACCTGTTGGCTTGACGCACGCATCAATCGGCATATCGCTCGCCAGTTCTTCTCCAGACACACTCACGCCCATCAGGACTGTCCACACAGAACCTTGACTCATCGCTGAAAGCGACCTCGTTCCACTGCGCCAAGGTCCACCGCTGATGCTGCTGGCACCATCTCTGACGGTTGCAGCGATGGGCAACCGTCATCACGGGGCCTCTGTATGGTCTTCTGGCAGTCAGACCATAGTCATGCAGTCGTCTTCGTACAGTATCATTGGAGATCCGTGGGTTTGCACGCCCTGGAGTTTCTGCCGCAGTGCGGGATGCTGGACGGAATCGATCCCGCAGGTGACTTCGGACCATCTGCCTGTCCTGCCTTGCAGTGGTGACTCTTGGCCTCCCTGATCGAGGTCTGTCATCTGCAGAGTTGTGGAGGGTGTCTCTGTCCACCAGGGCCGATATCGTCTGGTGTGAACAGCCAAGGCGACGTGCCACCTCACGGTAGCTCAGTCCACCTTGCAGCATGCCCAGGGCACGCTGCCGTTGATCCCTTGACAATCGTGGCATGTTGATTGAAATGCCCATTTTGCACTGGCCTTTTTAAAGCCAATATCAAGACATCACGTGCAGCTCATTAAAATCATCCCGTACCCCTTGGCTAATCACTGACAGTCAAAACGGCTGTTCAACAGCTGTGCTATGAAGTGACCATTGAAGGTTCAAGTGACCATCCGTGACCGTTTTGTCTGACAGTGAGGACACTATTGTCCACAAATAAGTTCACACATTTACTATACGCAGTGTTATTGTTGATATTTAAAGGTTTCAAAGGTGGTAAGTTTCTTTTGTGTTTTCGGTCTTTTTGAAGTTGGTCAAAATAGTCAAATTTTTCGGTCAAAATGCCCATTTTGCACTGGCCTTTTTAAAGCCAATATCAAGACATCACGTGCAGCTCATTAAAATCATCCCGTACCTCTTGGCTAATCACTGACAGTCAAAACGGCTGTTCAACAGCTGTGCTATGAAGTGACCATTGAAGGTTCAAGTGACCATCCGTGACCATTTTGTCTGACAGTGAGGACACTATTGTCCACAAATAAGTTCACACATTTACTACACGCAGTGTTATTGTTGATATTTAAAGGTTTCAAAGGTGGTAAGTTTCTTTTGCGTTTCAGTATATATTGTTACGGTTTTGCGTGACCCCCGTTCCCTTACCAAGGGGAGATTAAGCCCCTTGTTCTCCTTGGGTCGTCGCGACCGCGAGACTTGAGTCGCCACTTCCGGTCAGACGCGGGACAGGGTTTCGGGACAATGTTCGCACGTACCTAAGTACCCACGCCGCCGCGGAAGCGGGGATCAAGTCTCGCACGAACCACGCGTAATTTGAGTGCACTCGAGTGGATGGCGCACCACGTGGTCCGTGCTATTATCTTGTTATTGGAACCCGATTAGAGCGATATAATTCGTACCATACTTAGTCAATGATGGAAAACAAGAGATGGTCGAATCAAAGAAATAACAGGTTTAATAATTATTATTTACAATATACAGTGGTAGAAGAAGCAGAGACACAGGGCAGATCTTAGTCAGTCTTAACTTATTAACCCAGACAATGGGCCCATTCACACTCACAGGGGGATGAAGGAAGAAAAGTTCATGCGCTGGACGCGCCGGCTTTGGTCGTTCAGGAACAGCTCACCCGGCGTGGCCCTCTGGCGGTCACCGCACGTCCCCCGACGAAGGCAGGCAGGCAGGCGGGAGGGATCCTCGCAGCACGTGTATTGGCAAAGCAGGCAGGCGGGAAAATATGCGCGTCTCTCGCCCGGCACGGCGGTCCTTCACAGCGCGATTAATACAATGGCGCGCTTTCACTCTCGTAACTCAACGGAGGATCTGACTCAAGCTCAACCGTGAACTCAACATGTAACTCGTCTGCCTCCCTTCCCACAACTTGGCGCTCCGAACCGACTCTCACAACTCGTGACTCAACTCAGCGCGTGTCCTCCTCATAACTGAACGGAGGACCGAATACAGCGCGTCCCTTCTCATAATTCAACGAGCGCCTCTCCCCTCATAACTTAATTCAACAGAGGACCCCGGCTCACAACTTATCACAGCGCGTCTCCCCTCATCACTGAGGCGGGGGCTTCGGGCACAGGGTTATATGGTTCCGCCCTGGCCCGCATCGAATGTTCCAAACCACGCCTTTTGCCGCAGTGGTAAGCCACTCCCTTCGAGCCCTGATTGGCGGCTCATGCTTACCGGTCACTCCCACTCTTCCTGTCCCACCTTCCTTCGGCCTGGATCGACTTGTTCAGGCCGGCCTCGTGGTATTTTGTGGCAAAACTCAAAGTATCCAGGCAGCATAAGCATTGGAAGGAGACCTAACTCTCATTATTCTACTCAACGCAAACTAAACATAGGAAAGGTCTACGCTTACACTTACTAAGAAATAACTGAGCTTAAACGAGGCTACGTGTTGTAGTGTAACTAAACTATGAGGGGAAATTAACCTTTTATTGTAAAAACACAAAACCGCAACCATATATATATATATATATATATATATATATATATATATATATATATATATATACAGACTTGGCATTTAATATGGAATATTTTTTTTTTCTTGACTTGGGTTTACTTTCTGAACTCGGTATATCAATCTGGTGAGTTTCTTTTACGCTTCGGTGATTTCTTTGTTAAAAGAACCATGTCACTGATTGTCTGTCGCAGCAAGAAGTCAATATCAGGATTATATCACAGGTGGCATGACAAAATGTACGGACAGGTACATATGACGATTGGCTTCACAATCGGGTAAATAAGGGTTGTTGTGTTCTGTATTAGTGGAAAACAACTGCTGCACGTCTACAAAAGTTATTGCCGCTTCCCCTGGAGATGGTCCGTCAACTCGACAATGCTGTTTGTCATATAGTGGTGGCTTTACGAAATTCCGGCATGAAACAGCGTGCTATTGCTTGGCAGTATGGCATCACTCAAGGTCAGGTGTCAAAGATCCTGAAACGAAATGCTCAGAGGGGTGTCCCTACTCCAATACCGAGGCCAGGACGTCCCCGCAGAACCACAAGGAGGGATGATCGCCAGCTGCACCGGTTAGTCCGCAATGGCCGTACCAAGTCAGCTAATCGGCTTAGGGCTGAGTGGCAGCAACTGACAAATGCGCCTGTATCCAGAAAGCTAGTCAACCAACGACTGGTTCAAGCAGGCTATCGTGCCAGGCGTCCCCTGAGAAAGCCACGTCTGACCAGACAACACTGCCAGCGCTGATTGCAGTGGGCCAGAGAGCACCGTCAATGGCAGCCAGGACACTGGAATCATGTGATCTTCAGTGACGAGTCTAGATTTCTGGTCTATCGTCAAGATGGCCGCGTTCGAGTGAACAGACAAGTGCATGAAGCCCACAACGAAGATTGTATAGTGCCAAGAGTCCAAGCTGGAGGTGGTGGGGTGACCGTTTGGGCTGCTTTTCATGCAGGGGGCAAAACTGACCTGGTTGTTCTGAATGGAAACCTGAACCAGTTCAAGCACAGGGCCATTCTGGAAGAAACATTGCTTCCATTTGTTCGTGCAGCCTTTCGAGGAAACTTTGTCTTCCAAGAAGACAATGCACGGCCTCATCATGCTCGCATGATCCAACACTTTCTTGCTGATCGTGGTGTAGAGCATATGGAGTGGCCTGCCATGTCCCTGGATATGAATCCGATAGAGAACTTGTGGGCAGAATTAACACGTCAAATCTACAACCTGGACCAGCAGCCTTCCTCTGTGCGTGAATTGCAGCAGGCTATGGTAACTGCATGGCAAGCGATTCCTGTCCAAACCGTGGCAAATCTCGTGACCAGCATGCCTCAACGTGTACGTGCTCTCCTGAATGCTCGTGGGGGTTACACGACGTACTGAACTGTAATTTTACCGTCCGTAATCCCAGTCGTAATTTAACTTTTGTTTTTGTTAAAAAAAAATTTGGCTAATGTGCAAAATAAAGAGATACTTCTGGAAAACGCACAGAAGTTTAACACAGTACTGTCCGTGAATTGAGTTTGATATCAGTTTACATCACTTTCAAGGATCAATTTATTTGCTTCGAAATGTTAAATGTGGTTTTTGTTTCTTTTAAAGGTCACATTAACAAAATCTAGAATAATTTCAACATAATTCCAATGAACTTTTGGTTCTAAGTCATCTTGAAAAGTAAGTTCACCCCCACAAAAAAATATTCCATATTAAATGCCAAGTCTGTATATATATATATATATATATATATATATATATATATATATATATATATATATATATATATATATATATATATATATATATACATGTATATATATATATTGTAACGAATTTGAGAAGTGTAACGAATTTGAGAAAATGTAAAGAATGTGAGAATTATGGTTTTGTTGTGTGTACATGGCACCCTCCGTAATGTAAAGAAAGGTCGAAGCTCGTCTTCTTAGATAATTCCATAAACCTACACACAGGGCACCATATATCCTTTTAAATAGTTAGTCCCTTATTTTATGTAGGTTAAGGATGTGTTTCCCAATAGTTTGACTCTTCATTGCACCGAATTAAATAAGAGTAGGCCCCTCCGACGCCCCATGGCAGCTTCCAAGTGCCAGGTTTGCCAGGTTTGCTGCAATTGACTCTTTAGCCACTTTGCTGCATTTTCATCCCCTGTCCACTGTTTGCTGCATTTGACTCCATTACGCATGAGGTAACCAACGGAGAAGAAAGGCGTGTCCACCTCATCATCGGCGGGGAGGAGTCAGCCAAGCGCGAGGAACAAGGCATGGCTTTGCCAACGCGTCATCAAGAGGGACGGGATCGGGAGCCCTAACGACCAATCAAGGCCGAGGCGAGCTGACCGAGGGGCGTTTACAACGCACGCGGGTAAGAAACCCAAAAGCACGTTATAAAAGGACACGCGTGGGTTTCTATAGGGCTTTTTTGGAGAAGATTGAGGTCCTGGAGAAGTCACAGAGTCCTGAGAGAAGATTGAGAGGTCTGGAGAAGATTGAGAGAGAGGTGCGGCAGATGCGCGATCCAGCTAAGGCAGCCAAGAGAGAACGAGACGTGAGGGGGTGCTGATACTGCAGCAATACGCCGAGACCCTCTAGGCCCTATTGCCGGTTGTGGAGACGCGGAGCTGCCAGCTGCTGTTCGCTTCGAGCACGGAACGTGGACCTCGACGGTGTGGAATTGCCCGGACCTTCCTGCCCTGCCATCGGCTTGGACCTTCTCCTCCCTCCAGTGATTCCTGCCATCATTTCCCCATGTAAGTGTGATTGTTCGTCTGTCTTTCATGTTGTCTTGGGGTATTAATTAAAACTGCCATATATAAGCTAATCATTGTACTATGTCTCCTGCTCCTTCCATTGCCTTATAAATCATCTTTCTTTTCCTTTCTGCTTGGTGTGTATAAATACTAATAAATCTTGTTATTCCCTACTTTGTCTTTACTTCTTCATGCTCTTTCGGTCGCTTTAGAGGTTTCCATATTGAGTGTACGTGGCGCGATTCGGCCAACATTCAGGATCGGGTTTAGTGAAAGCTAATGACTCGAACTTCGGGTTGCTAAAAACCGCTCGGCAACTAGACCATCCAAACCGGGGTTCGAGCGGTACTTGTCTCCCTAGTCTGCGGAGGGACGGATAAAGGTATTCGGGATAAACCCTGGGCCCATAACCCTGATCCGTTCCATCCCGCGGGATAGCGTTACAAGTGCCAGGAGCGGAGACGGTCAGCTTAACAAGACAAGGGACTATCCACCCCTTGCTAAGAGGGAAGAGCCGTACTCCGTATCCGTAACAATTGGTGTCAGGAGTTGGGATTCGAACCTGGGACTAAATTTATTTAGCCCAAATTTTGGGACACCAATTGTACTATTGGCCGTAACAATTGGTGTCTGGGAGTTAGATTTGAGGCCCGAACCAAATTTTTAATAACTTTAAAAAAAAAATTTGGTCAAAAATTAAGAGCGCCCGAAATTGTTTTATAAAATCCTAACTTTGGAAGTCGTGCCATGGACAATCAAGGCGATCGGATGCAGGTGGGTGAACTAGAAGAGGGGTTCGGGGTAACCCAGGACCAGAGGGAAGAAATGGAGGAGGAGAACAATGGCAATGTGGTTGAGGAGGTATCAGGCGCACAAAATGGCGCCCTCGCGCACGTGGTTGTAGGGGCACAAAATGGCGCCCTCGCGCACGTGGTTGGAGAGGCGCAAAATGGCGCCTCGCACAAGCGCGCGGTAGCCGAGCCCGCTGTACCAGCGGGCTTTAACATGCAGCCGTTTGGCATGCAGCAGTTCATGGCACGGTTCAGCGAATACATGGCAGTGTCGAAGTGCGACAACGAAAAAAGAAGCAGGGAAATGGGAAAAATGGAAAACAGAAGGAGGGCTGATAGTGAAAAAAATGGAAAACAGAATGAGGGCTGATTGTGAGAAAATGGAAAACAGAATGGGGGAGCGACTAGGAAATCAAATCGGGGGGCTAGAAGCTAAATTTGAGGGTAAATTTGAGGGGTTAGACAATAATTTAAAGGGGTTGAACAATAAATTTGAAGGGTTAGACAACGGGATAAAAGAGGTAAAGAATGGGTTAACGGGGCTAGAAGATAGGATGGAAGGCAAATTGCGGGAGATAGGGGAGCAATCCGCCCAGGAAATCAAACGGATGGGGAACCAGATAGAGGAGGTGAAAGTCGGGTTAGAAGGTAAATTGGATGCTCAGAGGGATGAATTAGAACAAATGAGGGCGGCATCTACTAAAGAGATGGGAGAAATGAAGGAGGAAATAAGACGAGGTGTAAGCGAGGAGGTCTCGGGGTTACGTGAGGAGGTAAAGCGAGGTGAGAAGCGTATGGAGAAAGAGGTGAGAAATGGGACGGCCAAGTTACAAGGGGGCATAGAGGACCTGACGCAGGAGGTGGAACAGCTGACGGTGGGACAGACGGAGTTAGTGGAGCAGGTACAAAAGAACACTGCGGTACTAGGAGGGTTAAAGGCGACACAAAAAGAACTAAAAAATGACTTGATAGCGACAAAGAGGGAATGTCAGATGGTACGTGAGGGACTGACAACGAGGTTGGACGAGGTGACGGAGGCAATGGAGACAAAGGACCGAGAGGTGAGGACGCACATAGAAACGGTCAAGGTGGCGTTAGAGGACGAAATTGAGGAGACGCACCGGGAAATAAAAGAGGTGAAGCAAAAATTAGAGGAGGTGGAAGAGGGGTGAGTGAAATTAAGAAGAGACGGAGGGAAACTAAGAGGGAGATAAAGGAGGAGGTGATGGAATATGTACAAGGTCGGTGCTCAAATCGTGATGTGCTTGCTAACCAGATAAAGAGTTTGCAGGTGGCGAAGGAGGTGCGGAGACGAGGTGCCGAGGTGAGTTGCGATATAATCGGCAATGTATATGGTGTGAGGGAAGCTTCAGTCGGCTTGGGGGTTGGTTTGGACCCGGGTGTTCGTGAGAGGCCGTTGGTGAAGTGTGCGACAGGTACGGTGTGCGAAGGAGGAGGTGTGCGAGAATGACCGACTATGGGGTGTGTGAGGAAAAAGTGCGCGCCGAGGAGTGAGTGTGCTGTCGAGAGCGGGTTGGTCGTAGCGCGTGTGCGAGGGGGCACATGGAAGTGCGTAGTGGGGAGTGTTACAGAGGATGTAACGAGAGAGTGCACACCTGTGGTGAGTGTTACAGAGGGTGTAACAGGAGAGAGTGCGCAAGAGGATGCGCGAGAAAGGTGTGTAACGGACGGGTGCATAAGGACAGAGTGCGCGGTCGAGAGTGAGGGTGCATGCGCGACCGAGTGTGGAGGTGAGAGTAGTGAGAGTGACGTGGAGCGTGAGTTGGTTGTGGCAGGTGAGAGAGGATGTACACCTGGAATGGAAGGATGCACACCTGGAATGGTAGAGCGCGTATGGGAATGCACGCTGGAGTTGGTAGTGAGGCACATGGTTGGGTGTGTAAGTGAGAGCACACCTGTGGTTGTCACAGAGGAGGTGACCGAGGAGGGGGCGCGAAGAGGTGTGTTGGTGAGGTGTGCGAACGACGAGTGTGTGCAAAGGTGTGCGGTGGTCAGGTGTGTGACAAAGTCTGTAAGCGGAAGGAGTGTACCTGGGTGTGTAAGAGAAGGTGCAATGACGAGGAGCATGGGAACGGCTGGATGTGTGAGCAAGGAACGGGCTGCGGGGTGTAAGCATGCGAGTGGAGCATCGACGCTAACCGGGTTAGCGGTTAGAGCGACTTATAGCCGAAGCGGGCCTTCGGTGCGTGCTGGGCTTCGTGTGCCGCGGGGACCAGCGGGGATTGTGACCGCGGCGGTTTCGAAAGAACCGCCATGCGGGATCCACGCCGGGCCGCGCTCTGAACGGCCGCGTCCATGCTCCGCTAGGCGGAGCAGGCGGCCCGGTAGGAAGGGTCGTCATGGCAACCCTTTGTGGTTGAGGCGTTCCGGCAGGGCGAGATCGGGCCATTGGACGGCTCCGTGCCGAGATGGTGCGTGGGATCTCGGCCCGGGTAAACCTTGCCTGCACCGAATGCCGGACGGATCCAACCGCCGGCACCAAGCAACCCGCATTCATTCCTCGGCTTTGCGAAGCTTTGGAGATGAATTGGCGCACCGAGAGGCTCTAGTGAGTAAACGTGTGACGAGGATAGTGTTTTGGACCCGAAATTGAAAAACAAAATTTGATGATTGGCAAAGGATTGGCAGATTGCTGATTGGCAGATGATTGGCAAATTTTTGATTGGCTGGAATTTGGTGAGCAAAATTTATAGTGAAAGATGCCCGATGTGGTGGGATGGCAACTCTGCCAACTCTCACAGCGGGGGCAAAGGAGCACTAGTTATGGGGTATGGCAGTGAAAACTAGCCCGGGAGGGTTAGGATATAGTGTGTAGGGACCTAGAGAAGATGACCTTAGGTAACGGTAAGATTAGGTAGTGACAATGATACCTGTAGTGGGGACGCAGGTAGATTCGTTTGGATGATAATGACGTGGTATGTGCTTAGTTTAAAGGGACGACGGGGAGCACTAAGTTAGCAGGGCAACAGGTAGTTCAGATGATGCCTTGTGTGTGAGAATCGAAAATGTATTGAGCGTGGAAGTGTATTGAGCAGGGTATGAGTAAATGATTGTGAGTTGTAGTGTGATTGCACAGGTGTGCAACTGAACAGGTGTATGGAGCAGTGTGTGAGTGAGTGATAGTGATGTGAGTTGTGCTGACCAAATGGTCCAGGGAGGAAGGAGGGTGCAGGTGGCACCAGGTGTGATTGCACAGGTGTGCAACTACAGGTGAATGGAGAACAGGTGTATGGAATAAATGGTCTGGAGTATATGGAGTATTGGAATGGATGGTCATGGAGTGAGTATGGTGGAAACTGTGGAGTGGAGTGGATGGTGTGAAGGTGTGGATGGGGGAAAGGAGGATGGACCCCATCACAAATACCCGGGGAGGGTAGTGTAAGAGTTAGGTAGAGGGTACAGGTAAATTGTGGTTGGATATTGGCATCTGTGGTGCGGGTAGTTGCACAGGAGTGTAGTGATGGGTGCATTAGTGTCGTGGAAATGGCTGGGCGTGTAGCCTGTTAGTGTGTGTGTAGTTAAATGGGCACTCCGCCACTGTGAGGATGTCGGCCAGGTGAGGCCGCAGGTGGGCTCTGGGAGCCGGTAGAGTTGTTGTGGATGGGGCCCAAGGATCCGGAGGACGGACCCGGGTAGCCCAGTGCCAGAGGGCACCGAGGGGTGACAGAGCCAGGAGGGGCCTTCCCCAGTTAGATAGGTTAGGTCAAGGAGCTAGGTAAGCTCGGGTGGCAACTACAGTGGTGGAGGTGTGCAGGTGGGTAGACCTGCTGGGAGAGCTACACGACTCAGCCCTGATAATTGTGCAAGGACACAGGGAGTTGCATCGGGGGAGTGAGACCCCAAATTGAGGAAGCACCACAGTTTGGTCAATGGGAATTTGGTTTTTAGAACCCATAGTGTAAGTTGGCCAATGGATTGGCAGGGAAAGACCCCGGGTAGTGTAAAGTGTGTTAATGTCATTTAGAAGATAGTTAGGTTTGAAATCTCCTTGCACCATCTGCATCCACTCACCTGGGATGACGTACCTCCACACCATGCCATGGTTGTTTTTATTATTTTATTGTGCAAATGTTTTGGATTGTGAGACGCATCATGACGTGGGTGTGACATTGTGCTGATGTTCCATCTCTCCCTCCTTATGAGGATTGATGATGGCAAATTTTGGTTAGTGGGATTGTGAAGACGAATTTGGTGTAGGGGAAATATGGGGAAGACGTGACGTAGTGACGAATTTTTAAATGTGTAGATTGTTGTAAATATGGGGTAAGGGCAAGGGTAGAGTAGGTGACAGGGGGGGTGACGTACGGTAGGGACGAGCTTTTCTCCGCTCCGTCTCCATACGCACCTCGCCTTGCATTGCCTTTATTGAAGTGCACCCTTGTGACCTTACCCCTCGCTCATGTCTTCCCCCCCCCCCCCCCCTTGTCTCCCACATGAGGACTGTGCGCCACTGGGTGCCAAGGGGAGCGTGCGGAGGTCACCTTGTGTGCCAGGACCCTCGCAACCAGCATGCATTGCATTGATGTACCACTTTATGCGGCCAAGTACCACTTGATGGACCCCAGGTTCTGGGGCAGGGCACCTCTGTTGGAGACTGGCCATAGTGGCCAGGGAATCTTGCTTGCGGACCTCGGTAAGGTGGCACCTATGCCAAACAGGTGGACCACCCTTAGTTGGTCCCTGTGGCCCTAAATAAAAATGGACACGGTTTGTGCTTTTTATATTTCCAAGTAGGCCCCATGAAGCAAGAAGACATCGGGAAGAACATCGGCCCAGCAGAGAAGAAGAAGACCACCACCAGTTGTTTTTTTTTGTGTGTTTATTACAAACAGTAATGACTGTGCACTGGTTGGTGCGTTTGGTGGTTGGTGCTTTTGGGTGCTTTGGTGTTATTGGTACTGGTGCATCGATGCAATGCGTGCTGTCTCCTCCCTCCCAACAGGAATTTCCTTCTCTTTGTTTCCCTAAAAAAAAAAAAAAAAAAACACGTCCTGGGTTGCGTTGTAAATAAGGAATCACGTCACTGTAAATAATGCTCCCCACCGTAAATGTATAGCTTGAAAACAATTCCGTAATTCGGTTATCCTGTGGGCGCAAATCTGTTAGGCAGGGTGCAATGCAGCAGGGGGACATATTTATTTGTGTTTTAAAATTGTCGCACTCAGGGTCAGGTTAATTGTAGAGGGAATTACACCTACGTGTCACACTAAAAGTAAAGTTTTATAGGCCCGAGACCGGACCTGAAGGAAGGAGGGTGCAGTGTAACGAATTTGAGAAAATGTAAAGAATGTGAGAATTATGGTTTTGTTGTGTGTACATGGCACCCTCCGTAATGTAAAGAAAGGTCGAAGCTCGTCCTCTTAGTTAATTCCATAAACCTACACACAGGGCACCATATATCCTTTTAAATAGTTAGTCCCTTATTTTATGTAGGTTAAGGATGTGTTTCCCAATAGTTTGACTCTTCCTTGCACCGAATTAAATAAGAGTAGGCCCCTCCGACGCCCCATGGCAGCTTCCAAGTGCCAGGTTTGCCAGGTTTGCTGCAATTGACTCTTTAGCCACTTTGCTGCATTTTCATCCCCTGTCCACTGTTTGCTGCATTTGACTCCATTACGCACGAGGTAACCAACGGAGAAGAAAGGCGTGTCCACCTCATCATCGGGGAGGAGTCAGCCAAGCGCGAGGAACAAGGCGTGGCTTTGCCAACGCGTCATCAAGAGGGGCGGGATCGGTAGCCCTCGTGACCAATCAAGGCCTAGGCGAGCTGACCGAGGGGCGTTTACAACGCACACGGGTAAGAAACCCAAAAGCACGTTATAAAAGGACACGCGCGGGTTTCTATAGGGCTTTTTTGGAGAAGATTGAGGTCCTGGAGAAGTCACAGAGTCCTGAGAGAAGATTGAGAGGTCCGGAGAAGATTGAGAGAGAGGTGCGGCAGATGCGCGATCCAGCTAAGGCAGCCAAGAGAGAACGAGACGTGAGGGGGTGCTGATACTGCAGCAATACGCCGAGACCCTCTAGGCCCTATTGCCGGTTGTGGAGACGCGGAGCTGCCAGCTGCTGTTCGCTTCGAGCACGGAACGTGGACCTCGACGGTGTGGAATTGCCCGGACCTTCCTGCCCTGCCATCGACTTGGACCTTCTCCTCCCTCCAGTGATTCCTGCCATCATTTCCCCGTGTAAGTGTGATTGTTCGTCCGTCTTTCATGTTGTCTTGGGGTATTAATTAAGACTGCCATATATAAGCTAATCATTGCACTATGTCTCCTGCTCCTTCCATTGCCTTATAAATCATCTTTCTTGTCCTTTCTGCTTGGTGTGTATAAATAGTAATAAATCTTGTTATTCCCTACTTTGTCTTTACTTCTTCATACTCTTTCAGTCACTTTAGAGGTTTTCATATTGAGTGTACGTGGCGCGATTCGGCCAACGTTCAGGATCGGGTTTAGTGAAGGCTAATGACTCGAACTTCGGGTTGCTAAAAACCGCTCGGCAACTAGACCATCCAAACCGGGGTTCGAGCGGTACTTGTCTCCCTAGTCTGCGGAGGGACGGATAAAGGTATTCGGGATAAACCCTGGGCCCATAACCCTGATCCGTTCCATCCCGCGGGATAGCGTTACAAGTGCCAGGAGCGGAGACGGTCAGCTTAACAAGACAAGGGACTAACCACCCCTTGCTAAGAGGGAAGAGCCGTACTCCGTATCCGTAACAATATATATATATATAATATATATATAATATGATAAAAGGAGGAAAATGACTTTAAGCAAAGGGCCATTAAACGAGGAATTAAACAAGAAACTGGAATTGCTGAATTTTATTGCATGTAAGGCAGGATGACCTCGGGGCACGCACACTCTCCTCTAAGCTGTCTCGCCTGGGTTTGAATCCCGCCACAGCCATAAAATGTCATCCCGGATTCCTGGTGTTTCACAGGTATAGTGATTCATCAATGTGTGTGTCGGCCCTCGGATGGACGTTAAGCCGGGTATCCCTTCTGCCGGAATTATTTGTAGGCATTAAAGATCCCATGGTGTCCTTCGCGAAGATTGGCGAGCTATCGCCGGCACCCTGACCAAATTGCAAACCATTGCAGGGAGGGCAATGTCAAACCACCTAGGACAACCCTTGCCAAGAAACTACTTCTGGAACATGGTACATTAGTATCACAATCAAAATTGTTGTCAATATTTCTTGAATCGAAGTCCTTTTATTTTGTAGGTTTGCCAAAACACCACCCCCAACCCTAACCTTAACCACCAGTTAACAAGACCATAACATCAAATCAAAACTCAATGGGATAACTTAATGGAGCTCCTTCTTTTAAGTGGGTTTTAAAAGTTCAACTGCGACTACTACTGCTGCTACTACTACTAATACGACTACTACTACAACTGCTACTGTTACTACTATTACTACTGTTAATACTACGACTAATACTACTACTACTACTATTACAACTGTTAATACTACTACTACTACTACTATTATGTGGTGGAACACAGTTCTGTATGTCTGAAGGGTTTAATACGCTCACGCATTATTTCGGAGTACAAGGCGGCAGAATATAGTAACACTGTTCAAAAGTTTAAGGAAACCTGGACTATAAATGATGCACTTTGTACGGTCTCCCCACAAGATACTTTGCTCTTATTTGTATAAATGTGTTATTTGGCATTCTTTTTTTTGGTGTTCTTTGGTGTTCTTTTTTGGTGTTCTTTGGCGTTCTTTTACCTTCCCCTTATCTGTCTTGGTAGTGCTTTCTCTTCAAAATGCTCTATCTTGTCTACTGTAGTTCAAACCATGGACTTGCAGAGATGAGGAATTGAGCGACATTAAACTGGGAACAT
Organism: Myxine glutinosa; assembly: GCF_964187855.1. NCBI lineage: Eukaryota > Metazoa > Chordata > Myxini > Myxiniformes > Myxinidae > Myxine > Myxine glutinosa. Next base: position 11,671,099 of record NC_136272.1, on the reverse strand, counting down.
ATGTTTGCCTGAGCTTGCATGAGCTCTGAACGCAAATCTCTGTAACCTTTCCAACAAAAGCACTACTACTACTATTACTACTGTTAATACTACTACTAATACTACTACTACTACTACTATTACAACTGTTAATACTACTACTACTGCTACTACTACTACGCCACGCCACGCCATTTTGCTGCTCCTCGAGCCGTGCTATTTTCGACATTTCCATCTCACCCTCTTCCGTTTTCGTTTGTATTTTTGGTTTATTTGGGTTATTTGAACCGAGTTGGTTCATTTTGTTACTTTACTTTGACGTCCCGTTTGAGTTATTAGTCCTTTTGTGTTTGGGCCTAGCCGCGGCGTGCGGCCGCACCCGTGTGGGACTAGTTTTGCCGCGCCCGATTTGCGGCGTATCACAAACTGTTTGACTGCCTTGTTTTTGCTTAATGACCCTTGACTTTCTGTGCTAAATTTGCATAGTTTTGGCGATTAAGCCGATAAGTTATTTGCTCAACGCGCGTTTGATTAATCCTTTTGAGTTAATCATTAGCATACCGGTACGGTCGTGCTAAAATAAACAGAAGCTCGCGAACGAGCTCATTGGTATTTTTTTTTTTCCATTTTCATTTGACGGGAAATATACCGTTAATAGTAATCATGCCTCTGGATGGTACATGGGCAAGGATGGCCGCTACTACCTCTGGTGCAGGTGGGAACCGCCCTGCCCACCCGTTTAAGGCGTTAACAAGGAAGCACGGGGTGAAATGTGAGTTGGGACAAATCACCCAAATAGAGGCCTATGTGAACGCACTCGCTAGTGTGGTTGATCCAGCAACGATAGTTGCAGCCTCGAAAATGTATGGACAAGCTGTGTTCTTTCTTAACTCAGAGGCTGCAGCAAACAAAGCCATTGAGAAAGGGATTAGTGTGGGAGGACTCTTTGTACAAGTCGAGCCGCTCTCAAGTCTTGGTACAAGGATAATTATATCTAATATACCTCCTTACGTGCCTGACAATGTCGTGGTGCCTTTCCTGGAACGACTGGGAGTGTTGAGATCACCCATCAAGCCTGTGTCTTTGGGCTGTCATGAGCCCTCCCTACAACATGTCTGGTCCTTTAAAAGACAAGTATCCATTGAATTGGGAAAGGAGGCTGAATGTGAGGGGTCGTTTGTTATTCCTTTTGACGGAAAGAATTACAGGGTGTTTTATATGACAAACGAACCCCGTTGTTTTGTATGCAAAGCGAAGGATCACAGGAGAGCAGACTGCCCCACCATCATTAAAGAGGTTGCAGCTCCTCAACGTCCAGATCAGCCTCGAGAGGATCCCAGCGTCACTGTAGGTAACCTAAGAGAGGCGGTTGCTCCTTTGGGCTCGAGGGCAGTGGACCCTCAAGAAAGTTCTATACCAGCTTCTCATCCCAACTCTTCTGATGCCATAAATCAATGGCAGGCAGTGGGAGCAGGGAAGGCAAAGAGAGCACAGAAGAGGAAATCAGAACCCGCAGAGGATGGGACCACGGAACACCCTGGTACAATTGAGGATGACACGGGAAGTAATGTGTCAAAGGGATTTGTAACGCCTAGTATTCTGAAGGAGAAAAGAGTGGTAACCCAATCTGAAGAAATGGAAGAAGAAGAAGAGGAAACTATTCATCAAACGACAGGATATGGAGAGTCTTCTCTCTCAGATCCACCCAAAGACAGTTTGAAGAATGAACAGGAAGGGAGACCGTCAGGTAGTAAACCCAGCACGGAAAAGACAAACAACCTAGAGGTATCTGACTTGACAGGGCCAAACGATACTGTGATGTTGGCTCCTGAGAAAATGCATCCAATAATTACAACTGCAACGAAGCTTCAAAATAAACCAGGGATTGAAACGTCTACAAGAGCAGTTCTGAACCGAAGGATTAACACCGAAGTTTCAAAGGATTCTGAAGTAGCATTCATCGGAGGGACAGACAGAGAGAAGGAACCAGACACACAAGCATCAATAAAGTTGCTGGCACTGACCGACATCTCAGGTGATGTCACTTCACTCACTGTTGGCGCAGAAAGGGGAATAGTTGAGCACATCTCTATTTTACGACCCCAAAAGGTTGGATCTCCTATACCAACTGAGGAGGAGGCATCCATTCCCACAGGTGTAGCAACGTCCGCCGCATCAGAGCGAAAGGAGCGTTCCTCTGCGCCAGAAGATTATGCCAAGTCAGCCTTGAGAGACGACATGGCAGAAGACTTGACACATTGTACAAGTCCAAAGGAGAAGGATCTTGAACCTCCAGACAGCGATGATGAGGATAGTATTGGTGATGGGGAAGACTATCAAGGGTCACTGACTGGTTTAGAGACAGACCTACCGGCAGGGCGCCATTCCTGCATTCCCAGCCAGGAGATACTCGAGTTCCTGGAACAAAGCTTGCATAGCAGGAAGAAAGTGGAAAATGCGCTGAAATGGTGGAAAGATTATGACTTGCTAGGGCATTCCTTGTATGCACTAAGGAGAGAGGGACATAAAACAAGGACTTCAGGCTCGGCCGAACAAGCCCGAGTCAGGAAGTTTCTAGCAAAGTTGTTGAGTTACGGGCCTGAATATAAATTCGTTTAGGAGGATGAATTTCACAGAAACAAAACTCTCAATACAACAATGACATCAAACTTACGAATAGGATCATTGAATGTCAATGGCTGTAAGGATGCATTCCGTGTGCACCAGGTATTGTCATTCTGTGTGAAGGAAAAACTTGAAGTAACCTTTTTGCAGGAAACCCACATGACCCCAGAGGCTGCATCCCGATGAGAAAATCAATGGGAAGGCTTGGCCTTTTTCAGTCACCTAACGGACACATCTTGTGGAGTGGCTACCCTCTTTTCACCAAAGAGGAAACCTGAAATACTTGTCGTAAAGGAAGCCAGTGTGGGGCGGTTGCTACATATAAAAGCAAAGTTTGAAGAATTTGTTGTCAATTTCGTCAACATTTATGCACCTTGTGTAGGAGTTGCAAGGGGGATTTTCTTCAACCGTTTGCAGAGATTCATGCTCACCTTGCCTGGTGAAGAGTGTGTAATTCTTGGAGGAGACTTTAATTGCACTCTAAACCCCTCCCTTGATCGAATAGGTCAGGAGCCGCATAATCCCTCTGTAAGAATATTACAACAAACCATAACACTGTTAAACTTGAGGGATACTTGGCACATACAACACCCCACAGACAGAACATTCACGTATACGAGTATCAGAGGTGGTCATATATCACAATCCCGGCTCGATAGAATTTACGTGTCTCACCGTTGGTGTAAGAGTGTCAGTGACTCCGGCATAAAAGTTGCCCATTTCACAGATCACAACTTGGCCTGGATTAAGTTTTCCCTGGCGGAAACAAGGCGAGGCCCTGGCTTGTGGCACCTGAACAATGCTTTAAGTCAGGATGAAGCCTTTTTGTCAATCTTTTTGAATTTTTGGCAAGCCTGGAGGAATAAAAAAGGAGATTTTTGCTCACTTGGATTCTGGTGGGATGTAGGCAAGGTACGATTGAAATTGCTGTGTCAGGAATACTCGTATGGATCGAGCAAAACACTTGGGTTAGGGATCAAAAGACTGGAAGAGGAACTGCTGCACCTTGAGAAGCACCTGGCCACACTTACCTCTACTGAACTGCAGGCATACCAAGAAAAAAAGAGCACCCTTAAAGCATGTAGTCGTGTGAAGGCACGAGGGGCATATGTGCGCTCTTGTTTGCAGTTTATTTCTGAGGATGAATATGTCCTGAATTATCTCAAAGGGGTGGAAAAACGCAAAGGTCAATTCAGGGCTATAGCGAGTGTTCTCGCAGAAGATGGTCTCTTGCTCAATGGCTCTGAGGATGTTCAAAAACGAATTAGAGCCTTTTACGCTCAGCTGTATTCGGGTAAGAGCACAGATGCAGGTGCAGGTGGCACTTTGTGGAGTAGTCTTCCTGAAGCCTCTGTAGAAGACCAGGAGCAGCTGGAGACTCCATTATCTCTGGAAGAATTGAAAACCGCCCTGCACCGCCTATCAAGAGATAAAGCCCCTGGCATGGATGGCTTATCATGTGAATTCTATATAAAAGTATGGGACTTGGTTGGACCTGATTACCTAAGCGTAGCTCAGGAAGCATGTGATACAGGTATAATGCCCCTTTCTTGGCGTCGAGCGATGCTGGTCTTGATTCCCAAGGAGGGTGACTTGAGAGACTTGAAGAATTACCGCCCTGTGTCTCTGCTGTGTGTGGATTATAAGGTCATGGCTAAAATGTTGTCACTCCGTCTTGGACCAGTCCTGACAAAATTAGTCAGCCCGGACCAATCTTATGCCATTCCAGGCAGGACAATACATGACAACATATCCCTTGTCAGAGACCTGATACAGTATGCGGACATGACTCGGACTCAAGTCGGATTTCTTTCCTTGGATCAGGAGAAAGCCTTTGACCAGATGAACCATGAGTATCTGTTTGAAACCTTGCTAACATTTGGGTTGGGGAGGAGATTTGTAGGCATGATTCAGACGTTGTACATGTCGGCAGAATGCCTAGTCAAAGTCAACGGTTTCTTGCTCGCGCCCTTTCCATTTAAGAGAGGAATAAGACAAGGATGTCCCCTGTCCGGCCAATTATATTCCCTATGTATCGAACCCTTCCTTTGTTTGATGAGAAGAAGGCTAACTGGCATTGTGGTGCCACACAACAGGGTCAACCTCAAACTTTCTGCATATGCAGATGATGTTCTCATGTTTGCCAGTAATGCAAGGGATATGCAAATAGTTTATGATTGTCAGCAGGTCTATTCAGCAGCATCGTCTGCTACAATCAATTGGAGGAAAAGCTCGGGGCTTCTAATTGGACAAATGCAGGTAAAGGAGTTACCAACACTTTTTCAGAAATTGACCTGGAGTCGCAATGAGCTCAAATATTTGGGGGTGCACTTATCCACTTCCCATGGGTCCTCACCACTCATTAACTGGAACACTTTAGGGGACAAGATCGAAGCAAAGTTGAGAGACTGGAGTGGACTACTAAAAGTCCCGTCTCTGAGGGGAAAAACACTCCTTATTAAACAGTTTATAATTCCGAAGTTAGTATTCAGGCTCTCTTGCATAAGCACTCCAGAGGAGTTTCTGGTTAAGATGCAGAGGAAGCTACTGGACTACTTTTGGAATGGTAAACACTGGGTTTCCCTGGGCATTCTGAGCTTGCCTTTTTCAGAAGGTGGACAGTCTTTTCCCTGCCTTCGAAGCCACTACCACGCATCCAGGCTGAAGACAATACAACGTTACCTACATGTGAACCCTGCACCGCAATGGTGCTCACTGGCATCATACTTCTTCAGCAAAGTGCTCAATCTTGGGTACAAAAGGAATCTTTTCATCATTACATCTCGGAGCCTGTCTAGTGCTACATTGCCTCTTTTTTATCAAGAAATGCTGAAGGCTTGGAATGTAGTCGACGTACAAAGAACAGTTCCTTATCCAGGCAAGGACCTGTTAGAAGAACCGCTCATTCTCAACCCTCTTCTACAGGGCCCAACTCTGGCTTCCTTTTCAGTAAGAAGGAGCCTCTTAGCTGGTAGCATATCCACAGTGGGAGACCTTCTGAACGATGGTAAGAGAACGCTTTTACCCAAGGAACTCGCAGCGAAAATGGGCCTGAGGACAATCAGGATCCCCTCCAGGATACTTGAAGAGGTCAAAAGCTCCTTGCCTCCCGATTGTCTGGAATATCTAGAGAATCCCAAAGAGGGTGATGGATCTGGACAGATGTCCATCGGTAACTCCATGGATTTTAAAATCCGACCACGATGTTGCGAGCTCTCTCAGCCAATACCTGCAAACAATATGAGTAAGACCCCTGGCACAGTGGAAATGTCGTTCTGTGGGCTATCAAGGAAAAATATATACCTGCTAGTGATCCACTCGCTCCATTATATAGCTCTTGCAACCTGACTGGATACTCCCTGGCGTGAGATTCTTCCACTTCCTTCGACTGTTCATCCACGTTGGGATTCACTCTATCTCTACCCAATGCCAAGAATGATGGCAGACTTAAGTTGGAGGTTGCTACATGGTGCACTGAGCTCTGGATCTATGATGCGGCACTTCACTAACGTCTCAGAGGATTGCTGCTTTTGTGGTGAAAGGGAAACTATATTTCACATATACCTTCAATGCCACCGTCTTGAACCAGTGTTCTTACTGATGAAAAATCTTCTCTTGCGCTTCTGGCTTCACTTCTCTCCAACACTTTTTATCATCGGGCACCCGGTAAAGAAACTAAGCAAGTCACGAGATCTCCTTGTTAACTTTATTTTAGCCTGTGCAAAAATGGCAATATATAAAACCAGGAAGGCAAAAATTGAGAAAGATGTGGTGGAACACAGTTCTGTATGTCTGAAGGGCTTAATACGCTCACGCATTATTTCAGAGTACAAGGCGGCAGAATATAGTAACACTGTTCAAAAGTTTAAGGAAACCTGGACTATAAATGATGCACTTTGTACGGTCTCCCCACAAGATACTTTGCTCTTATTTGTATAAATGTGTTATTTGGCATTCTTTTTTTTTGGTGTTCTTTGGCGTTCTTTTTTTTGGTGTTCTTTGGCGTTCTTTTACCTTCCCCTTATCTGTCTTGGTAGTGCTTTCTCTTCAAAATGCTCTACCTTGTCTACTGTAGTTCAAACCATGGACTTGCAGAGATGAGGAATTGAGCGACATTAAACTGGGAACATATGTTTGCCTGAGCTTGCATGAGCTCTGAACGCAAATCTCTGTAACCTTTCCAACAAAAGCACTACTACTACTACTACTACTACTACTACTACTACTATGTCGTCTACTACTACTACTACTACTACTACCACCTTTGTTTACATGAAAGGCGAACTCGTGCAGAGAGAAGACCACATCGTGCATTCTCCGTCTCACAACCGGTGATTTTGGGGTCACTGGAGTCATTTCCCGGCACAACATCAAAGATTGTCTCTTGCAAAGGTGTTCATCTGATGGAGCACCTGTAGCCGTTCCTTGATGGTGTCGGTGCTGTTAAAGGGTACATTACACTCGAATTGCTACCTTTGACTCCGATGCTGTTGTACGTGATGTGAATCCTCCACCACAGTGCATGCTGGTCCTGTTCATACTACTACGACTACAACTACCACATTATAACGCCCCAATTATTACCACCTTCTCGTGGGGTCGGCTGGTGAACTTTTTTTGGTCCAAGTCTTTCACGAACTGGCTGGCCATACCTGATGTTCAACTGAAGGCAACAGATATTTGGAATATGCCCGGCGATAACTCAGGAACTCTTTGCGAAGGACATCATGGGGTATTCAACATCCACCAACCCAGTTTGACATCCATCTGAGGGATGGCACTCCATGTTAAGCACCCACTGGAGTCACTAGGGCGGTGCGCATTGCACCGGGTGACACTATCAGAGGGGGTGACACCAATTTTTTGCAGTGTCAAGGCTTTCCGATCTTGCGATATTATCAATTGTAAGTGAGTTCGCGAAAGGCATTGATTTCGATGAAGTGATTCACAAGTTCGCAGCTTTGAAGGCCAGGAAAGGAAAGTTCTGAATTAGTCGAGATGTTCACTAAGTGCTGAAATGCTTGTGTATTTGTTCCTGTTTATTTTTATGGTGTTATTTCATTTATGAGTATATTTCCATATGCATTTGTCAAAAGTTCTACATTATTTGGGCCGTTATTGATTATGCAAACCGAATCCATTAATGTATCTCATGTAACAATAAAGTTTAACGTTAAAATCAACATAATTTTGATGTAGTTCTTAAACGTTTTTACTTCGAATTCTGTTGTTTTCTTGCCGAATTTTCACTTTAACCACATGAATCTATGTAAATGTAAATACATTTAGGCTGTGCGTATGATATTGTAATTTAAAGGTGTAATTTTAATTTTGCTAGTTGTTTTTGTCACTACTATTGTCCCCCGTCGCACCGCGGAGCGAAAGGGGACTATGGTTTTCCCCTCCATCCGTGTGTGCGTCCGTCCGTCCGTCCGTGCATGCGTGCGGGCGTACGTGCGTGCGTGCATACGTAAGCGAAGGACTGAATTCTAATTTGGTGTGTGGGTACAACCCACGTCAAAATCCAAGATGGCCGCCGCCATGTATGTCTGACACCATGTATGTCTGAACCTTGTGAGCGAAATATCTTGAAAAATAAGCAAAGTACCAACTTCTAATCTGGTGTGTGGGTGTATCTAGGCATAAGGGAGAACGCTATTGAAAATTGGGTCGCCACGTCAAAATCCAAGATGGCCGCCTTGCGTCTTCCACTTTGTCAACTCACATCACTTCACCGACGGGGGACCTAGGCGTAACGCTTGTTGCCATTACATTCAGTGATATATGGGAATTACGATTTACGAGTAATGTTAGTACAAAAAACATTACTAAGGATTCTGTATGGTCTGGTACGGGAGGAGGTCCATGTAGTCAGGTTCACTATGTATCGGTCAGTCAGGTTCCGAGGTTTTTTCGTTCAAATTTTTTGGAGATTAGCAAAACTATACATTTTTTGGAATATTCAGAGCATGAGGAATCCAAAAATTAATGTTGGCATTTGCGTAGACACCTTTGCGAAAATGACACTCAAGACAGTGATGAAGATCTGTAAAAGCATATTCCTGAACGGTATAGACCGAGTAGATCCTGTGTATAGGACTTATAGTTCAATCTGATACTAACAAGGCTGCTTTCTTGCTTTATAAACCCATACCTATAACTTCAAAGGACTTGCAATATCATGTATTATGTAATACAGTATTATATTGAAGGAGCAGCGCTCCTGCTTGAGATGGACGAAGTGACGGACAAGACACAAACTCGTCCGAGAAGATGTTTATTGTATAATCATCTCGGGAACTCTGAAAGCCCGTTTATCGGGTTCGCATATATATATATCCAAACCAAAAAGCATACATCAGAACCAAAGCCACGCCTCTCAGGCGAAGCACGCTTTGGTGGTCATGTGACCGACAGGTGCAAAGGATTATAACCTCGGCGCCGCGGTTTGGCCACCGGTTACGTCACCGGCTTGGGCCAGGAGATTCTGTTGCTGGTCTCGAGCTTTGGTGGACCCATGGGTCGCTACACACGCCCCCCCAGAATCGACTTGGTCCAGGAAGGTCAACCTCAGGGGGGTCCGGATGACCCGACCGATACAACCCCTGGCTGGTCGCGGGGGGGGGGGGGGGGGTCCGGTGTGGTGGCGGGTGGCCGGACGGGGGGTGCAGTGGACGGGGGGCGGCTGCGCCGCGGTGGGAGAGCCAGCCGTGGCGGCTGGCCGACGTCCATGTGGGCCGGCTTGAGGCGGTCCACCGAAATCCGGTCCGCCCGGCCGCCGATGCTGACGACGAAGGACTTGTTGTCCCGTCGTAGGACCCGGAAGGGTCCGTCGTATGGTGGCCGGAGCGGCCCCCGGTGTGCGTCGTGGCGCACAAAGATGTACTCCGCCGTGCGGAGTGCTGGGGGGACATAGGATTGGGGGTCGCCGTGGCGGGACGTGGGCACTGGGGCGAAACGTTGGGCGGCCTCCTGGAAGTCCATGCGCTGGCGCGCGGCGGACCAGGGGCTGGTGGCGTCGGGCACGAACTCGCCCGGGACGCGGAGGGCCTGGCCGTACACCAGCTCGGCGGTGGACGCCTGGAGGTCCTCCTTTGGAGCCGTGCGGAGGCCCAAAAGGACCCACGGGAGCCGGTCGTCCTGGAGGCCGGCCATGAGTGCGGCCTTCATGGAGCGGTGGAACCGCTCGCATGGAGCGGTGGAACCGGGCCCAGGCCGTGGTGCGGTGCAGGGTAACGCCCAACGTGCGGGCGACCGCGCCCCACAGTTCGGACGTGAACTGTGGGCCGCGGTCCGACGAGATGTCCGCCAGTGCGCCGAAACGCGCGACCCAGGTGGCGATGAACGCCTGGGCCACGTCGGCGGTGGTGGTGGAGGCGAGGGGCACGGCCTCCGGCCACCTGGTGGTCCTGTCCACCATGTTAAGCAGGTGGGTGAACCCCTGCGATGGGGGAAGGGGACCCACCAGGTCCACGTGGACGTGGTCGAAATGTCGCTCGGGCACGGTGAAAGGAGCCAGCGGAGCCTGGGTGTGACGGTGGACCTTGGCCCGCTGGCAGGGTGTGCAGGCGTTGGCCCAGTCGCGGACGTCCCGTCGCAACCCGTGCCAGACGAAACGTGCTGACACCAGCCTCTGGGACGCCTTCCGGCCCGGGTGTGAGAGGCCGTGGAGCAAAGCAAAAATGCGACGCCGCCAGGTGACCGGCACAACGGGGCGAGGTCGGCCTTGGGAGACGTCACAAACCAGGACCGTGTCCGCGAAGGGGGCGTCAGCCAAGCGGAGGCCCGTGTCCGCCACCCGGAGCGCCTGCACCGTGCCGTCGGTGGCCTGGTCCGTCGCCATCAGGGCGAAATCGACGCCGAGGTGGACGGCGTTGGCGCCGGCTCGAGAAAGGCAGTCGGCCACGGCGTTGTCCTTTCCGGCGACGTGCCGGATGTCCGTGGTGTATTCCGACACGGCGGAGAGGTGGCGCTGCTGGCGGGCCGACCACGGCTCCGTGACCTTGGCCATGGCGAAAATCAATGGCTTGTGGTCGACAAAGGCCGTGAACGGGCGGCCCTCCAGGAGGTGGCGAAAATGGCGGACGGCCAGGTACAGCCCGAGGAGCTCGCGGTCGAAAGTGCTGTACTTCAACTCGTTGGGCAGGAGTTGCCGGCTGAAGAACGCGAGCGGCTGCCAGGCCCCGTTTACCCATTGCTCATGAACCGCGCCCACGGCGTAGTCGGAGGCGTCCGTGGTGAGGGCGATGGGAGCATGGGGTACCGGGTGGGCCAGCAGCGTGGCGTTGGCGAGGGCCCGTTTCGCGCCGGTGAAAGCAGCGTCCATGTCCATGGACCAGACGACGTCGCGCTTCGCCGGCTGGCCACGGAGGGCGGTGTACAAGGGCCGCATGAGTTGCGCAGCTCGGGGCACGAAGCGGTGGTAAAAGTTCACCATCCCGAGGAACTCCTGCAGCGCCTTGACGGAGCTCATGGCTGGTAGGAAAGCGGCGATGGCCTCGACTTTGGCCGGTAGCGGTACGGCGCCATTCCGGGTGATGTGGTGGCCCAAAAAGTCGATCGTCGCCGCACCAAAGTGACATTTGGCCGGGTTGACGATCAAGCCGTGCTTGCTGAGGCGGCCGAACAGCGTCCGGAGGTGGAGGAGGTGCTCGGCTCTGGACGTGCTGGCGATGAGGATGTCGTCCAGGTAGGTAAAGAGGAACGGCAAGTCGCGCAGCACGCCGTCCATCAGGCGCTGGAACGCCTGTGCCACGTTTTTGAGGCCGAAGGGCATCCGGAGGAATTCGAAGAGGCCGAAAGGTGTAATAACGGCCGTCTTCGGGATGTCGGCCGGGCGGACGGGCACCTGGTGGTACCCCCGAATCAGGTCCACTTTTGAAAAAATGGTCCGCCCCGCCAACCGGGTGGAAAAATCCTGGATGTGCGGGACGGGGTACCTGTCGGGGGTAGTGGCGTCGTTGAGGTGGCGGTAGTCGCCGCATGGCCGCCATCCGCCCCCCGGCTTCGGGATGATGTGCAGCGGCGAGGCCCAGGTGCTGGCGGAGCGCCGCACGATGCCGAGGCGCTCCAGCGCGGCGAACTCGGCCTTGGCGACGGCGAGTTTGGCTGGGTCGAGACGGCGAGCTCGGGCGTACACTGGCGGGCCCGTAGTGGGAATGTGATGCTCGATGCCGTGACGCACCGCGACGGCCGAAAACGTCGGTCGTGTGAGGGCCGGGAACTCCGCGAGGAGACGCGCGAAGTCGTCTGCCAACGGGAGGACGCAGGAAAGCTCGGTGGGCACGGAACGGCTCAAGGCGCACGCCAGCGAGCTGAAAGTTTTGGCGTTGACAAGACGCCGACGTTTAACGTCGACCAGCAGCCCATGGGCGCAAAGGAAATCGGCCCCGAGCAAAGCCATGGGGACGTCCGCCGTCACGAACTCCCAGCGAAAGAGCTGGCTGCCGAAGCGGAGGGCGACGGTGCGTGGGCCGAAGGTGCGGATGGCGGAGCCGTTGGCGGCGATTAAGGAGGGGCCGCAAATGGCGGCCCGCCTGTCCTCCGCCGAAGCGGGAATGACGCTCAGCTGAGCGCCGGTGTCGCAGAGAAAACGCCGCCCCGACGCTTGGTCCGCGATGAATAGCAGGTTTCCGGAACGGCCGGCGCTCATGGCTGGTAGTGAGCGCCGGCCCGACCGTTTCCCGACTTGCCGAACGTGCACGGGGGTCGACATGATCGGGCCTGCTGCCCGAACCTGGTGTGGAAATAACACCAGGCCGGGTCTGGCGGGGGCTCCGGTCGACGCGTCGGGACCGGGCGACGCGGCGTCACCGCTGCCAGTCGCGCCGGCCCGGCGGCCTCCGGGAAGGAAGCCGTGTCGCGGGCGTCAGGCGGGTGGGCGGGAAACTGCGCCGCGGGCGCCGACTGGGTGGCGGGCGGGCTCCCGGCAGCCACCCCGATGAGCTGGCTCGCCGCTCCGACGAGCTGGCTTGCCGAATCGATCTTGTCGGCCTCCCTGGCGAGGTCGCGGGGGTTCGTGATGGTCGTGCTTGCCAGGGCGACCCGGACCTGGGCCGGGAGCTGGCGGAGAAAAAGCTCTTGGAAAAGGAAATCCGAGGGATGCTCGCCGAGCAACGCGAGCATGTAGTCCATACGTTCGGACGGGCGCGTATCGCCAAGCTCAGGAAGGTCGAGCAGGCGTCGTGCGCGTTCAGCCGGGGAGAGGGCGAAAGCGCCCAGAAGAAGTGCCTTGATGGCGTCGTACTTGCCGTCAGCGGGCGGGCTCTGGAGGAGGCTCAGGCAGCGGGCGGCGGTCACGGAGCCGAGCACGGCGACCACGTAATGGTATTTCGTGGTGTCCTCTGTAATGCCACACAGGGCGAACTGGGAGTCCGCCTGAGCGAACCAGACGGCGGCATGTGCTTCCCAGAAAGTGGGCAGTTTGAGGGACACTGCCGTGTCCATCGCGTGTCGTAAACTCGGGGTCACCAGTGAAGGAGCAGCGCTCCTGCTTGAGACGGACGAAGTGACGGACAAGACACAAACTCGTCCGAGAAGATGTTTATTGTATAATCATCTCGGGAACTCTGAAAGCCCGTTGATCGGGTTCGCATATATATATCCAAACCAAAAAGCATACATCAGAACCAAAGCCACGCCTCTCAGGCGAGGCACGCTTTAGTGGTCATGTGACCAACAGGTGCAAAGGATTATAACCTCGGCGCCGCGGTTTGGCCGCCGGTTACGTCACCGGCTTGGGCCAGGAGATTCTGTTGCTGGTCTCGAGCTTTGGGGGACCCATGGGTCGCTACAATATCACAAATATAAAGACAATGGTTTTCAATTACCTTTGTTTGTTGCTTTTCTATAATCCTGAGCACTATTTTGAGGCCTAATTGGATTCCTTGACCCAGAAAACACCGGATTAGCATATTTAATTAAGTTTCTAGGTTGACTCGAAGCCGAGATAGCGCAAAATATGTATTTTATGGCGGCCATTTTGAAAATCCAAAGTGGCGGCCATGCAGGTGTCTGTGCAAATGCCAACATTGATTTTCGGATTCTCCATGCTCTGATGATTCCAAAAATGTATAGGTTTGCTTATCTCCCAAAATTAAATTTTGAACGAAATTATATTTGTTAACATAGTGAACCTGACTAATGGAGGAGGGGGGGGGGGGGTGACACCATGAGTCACCGCACTGGGTGTCACCAACCATAGTGACGCCACTGGAAGCACCAACATGCTAAGAGTGCTCCATGAGAAGTACATCAAACGTTTTTGCGAGACAATAACATTTAAAGGCTTTTACAAACAATTGCTACGACGAATAGAATAGACCGCAGAAATTGGGATTTCATTGGCAGAATAAAAATGGGAATTTCCATATTGTTCATGCAGAATGTTGGATATTACACCATTAGTGGAGGGAATGACAGGAGAAAAGGGGAAGGTGATCGGAGTCATGGGAAGGTCCCGAGTGGGTGTGTGTGCCGGTACGGACTTATTTGAAGTATAAAGGGGATGATGAAAATTACGCTTTCATAACATGAAGATGTCTTGCAATTCCGTCTTGTAACAGCCGGCAGACACAGCGGATGGATATTCGTCTGTGGATAACCAAATTAAAAAATTGGTGTTTAGCATGTCCCCGTATTCCAAACATGGTCCAAACCACATCGACTGTGAATATTAGAATCACTCCACCCTCCAAGGGTTTCCAATTAATCAAATCGTCGGAGCGGGAAAGATGGCAGGAACAGACACAGAACAGATTAAGAGATACATAATTTAATAATCACAAGACAACGAATACGAAGACAAGACGCAATAAATAAGCAAAAATAACTCAAACTATGAAACTAATCTGCAAGGTGCCACAACTACCATACATCCCGCACACGTGAAGCGAACCAGGAAGTGGGAGACGCTTACCAGTCTGGTCCCCACAAGACCCGGAAGTCGGTGAACAATAACGGAGCAGGGCAGGCGGAATGATGGACAGTTCCAGAACACAGCGGAGGGAGAAGTAATATTCACAGAAATAAATATATGAAAATATTCAACCGCCTCGCTTATTCTCCATTCAACATGGCGCCTGAAAAACCACCGCACGGAGCACATACCACAACAAAGAATTCCCAATAGCTGCGTAAAGCGAGTCCAAACATAAAGATAGTGAATGGGGATCAACTCCCAAAGCCGGATTACATAATTAGCATGTAGCTAATTTTACAAGATACAAGACAGCAGATGACCACTTCCCCTGCCCACCACTGCCGCCCTCCCCCCCCCCACCACTGCCGCCCTCCCCCCCCCCCCCCCCACCACTGCCGCCCTCCCCCCCCCCCCCCCACCACTGCCGCCCTCCCCCCCCTCCCCCCCCCCCCCACCACTGCCGCCCTCCCCCCCTCCCCCCCCCCACCACTGCCGCCCTCCCCCCCCCTCCCCCCCCCCCCCCACCACTGCCGCCCTCCCCCCCCCCCCCCACCACTGCCGCCCTCCCCCCCCCCCCCCACCACTGCCGCCCTCCCCCCCCCACCCTCCGGAGCCAGAGAGGAGAGCAATTTGATATGAAGCTTCCACTTTTTTCAAGCCGAGGCACCAGGCTGGCCCTGCTTGTTTACAGCCTCAGACCTCCCAGCTTTATCCCAAAGGCAGACCGTTGGATTGGCTGATGCCCGTCAGCCAATGAGCGCCCGCGGCGCGCGTGACGGCAGCACCAGGCTACCAATCAAGGTCATGCAAGTACTTAGGCCTTGCAGTTTATCATGACCCTATGTGGTAAATAGTCCCTACCCGTCTTCGCCAGCCTCGAATATACAAAATGGCATGTCCCAGTCTCCGTGGTTCTTTGCATCCAATGTCACCTGCAATTACCTGGCCTCGCCAGGTTCCAGACATGGGGGAATATGAAAACACAAATACCTTACCGTCTCCAGCACTATTTTAGAGTGTTGTCTTCAATGGACGTATTGTCTTTATTCACGTACGTGCTTAATACATGCAGGAAAATGTCTAAACGAAGCGATTCACACACAGCGAATCACCCGTGATTCAAGATCATTGGAATCTCCGGCGTTGAAGCCGAATCTATAGGCCTATCACTTTCTCAATCTATAGGCCTATCACTTTCTCAATCTATAGGCCTATCACTTTCTCAATCTATAGGCCTATCACTTTCTCAATCTATAGGCCTATCACTTTCTCAATCTATAGGCCTATCACTTTCTCATTCTATAGGCCTATCACTTTCTCAATCTATAGGCCGATCACTTTCTCAATCTATAGGCCTATCACTTTCTCAATCTATAGGCCTATCACTTTCTCAATCTATAGGCCTATCACTTTCTCAATCTATAGGCCTATCACTTTCTCAATCTATAGGCCTATCACTTTCTCAATCTATAGGCCTATCACTTTCTCAATCTATAGGCCTATCACTTTCTCAATCTATAGGCCTATCACTTTCTCAATCTATAGGCCTATCACTTTCTCAATCTATAGGCCTATCACTTTCTCAATCTATAGGCCTATCACTTTCTCAATCTATAGGCCTATCACTTTCTCAATCTATAGGCCTATCACTTTCTCAATCTATAGGCCTATCACTTTCTCAATCTATAGGCCTATCACTTTCTCAATCTATAGGCCTATCACTTTCTCATTCTATGGGCCTATCACTTTCTCAATGTATAGGCCTGTCACTTTCTCAATCTATCGGCCTATCACTTTCTCAATGTACAGGCCTATCACTTTCTCAATCTATAGGCCTATCACTTTCTCAATCTATAGACCTATCACTTTCTCAATCTATAGGCCTATCACTTTCTCAATCTATAGGCCTATCACTTTCTCAATCTATAGGCCTATCACTTTCTCAATCTATAGGCCTATCACTTTCTCAATCTATAGGCCTATCACTTTCTCAATCTACAGGCCTATCACTTTCTCAATGTATAGGCCTATCACTTTCTCAATCTATATACCTATCACTTTCTCAATCTATAGGCCTATCACTTTCTCAATCTATAGGCCTATCACTTTCTCAATCTATAGGCCTATCACTTTCTCAATCTATAGGCCGATCACTTTCTCAATCTATAGGCCTATCACTTTCTCAATCTATAGGCCGATCACTTTCTCAATCTATAGACCTATCACTTTCTCAATCTATAGGCCTATCACTTTCTCCATCTATAGGCCAATCACTTTCTCCATCTATAGGCCTATCACTTTCTCCATCTATAGGCCTATCACTTTCTCCATCGATAGGCCTATCACTTTCTCCATCTATAGGCCTATCACTTTCTCAATCTATAGGCCTATCATTTTCTCCATCTATAGGCCTATCACTTTCTCCATCTATAGGCCTATCACTTTCTCCATCTATAGGCCTATCACTTTCTCCATCTATAGGCCTATCACTTTCTCCATCTATAGACCTATCACTTTCTCAATCTATAGGCCTATCACTTTCTCCATCTATAGGCCTATCACTTTCTCCATCTATAGGCCTATCACTTTCTCCATCTATAGGCCTATCACTTTCTCCATCTATAGGCCTATCACTTTCTCAATCTATAGGCCTATCACTTTCTCCATCTATAGGCCTATCACTTTCTCAATCTCATGGCCTATCACTTTCTCAATCTATATACCTATCACTTTCTCAATCTATAGGCCGATCACTTTCTCAATCTATAGGCCGATCACTTTCTCAATCTATAGGCCTATCACTTTCTCAATCTATAGGCCTATCACTTTCTCAATCTATAGGCCGATCACTTTCTCAATCTATATACCTATCACTTTCTCAATGTATAGGCCTATCACTTTCTCAGTCTATAGGCCTATCACTTTTTCAATATAGAGGCCTATCACTTTTTCAATCTATAGGCCTATCACTTTCTCAATCTATAGGCCTATCACTTTCTCAATCTATAGGCCTATCACTTTCTCAATCTATAGGCCTATCACTTTCTCAATCTATAGGCCGATCACTTTCTCAATCTATAGGCCTATCACTTTCTCAATCTATAGGCCGATCACTTTCTCAATCTATATACCTATCACTTTCTCAATGTATAGGCCTATCACTTTCTCAATCTATAGGCCTATCACTTTCTCAATATAGAGGCCTATCACTTTTTCAATCTATAGGCCTATCACTTTCTCAATCTATAGGCCTATCACTTTCTCAATCTATAGGCCTATCACTTTCTCAATCTATAGGCCTATCACTTTCTCAATATATAGGCCTATCACTTTCTCAATCTATAGGCCTATCACTTTCTCAATGTATAAGCCCATCACTTTCTCAATCTATAGGCCTATCACTTTCTCAATGTATAGGCCTATCACTTTCTCAATGTATAGGCCTATCACTTTCTCAATGTATAGGCCTATCACTTTCTCAATGTATAGGCCTATCACTTTCTCAATGTATAGGCCTATCACTTTCTCAATCTATAGACCTATCACTTTCTCAATGTATAGGCCTATCACTTTCTCAATCTATAGGCCTATCACTTTCTTAATCCATCACTTTCTCAATCCATCACTTTCTCATCGCAGACAGGTTGGTTCTCTGTCTTCCTCCGCCTCATTTCTGGTCTTGAACCCTCTGCTCTTTCTGTGCTTTGTGCCCCCCACGCTCCCCTAGGTTTCTGCGGGGCGCACAGGTGTTGTGTTTTCATGTTCCCCCATCCCATGAGTCCTCCCCTACCACTCATTCCTCCCCACACCCATAATCATTTGTCCAAGTCTGCCATTTTGTCCTTCAACCAAAAAAGGGACCTATGGCTCCCATAAACGTAACAATATACCGAAACGCTCAAATACGTTCAAGGAAAACCAAATTCAAAATTATTGCCCATTTTGGCCCCAAAGTGGAACGTCACGTGCATGTCACAGCCAATCACAGCACGTGATTCCCACACAAATATGTGCGACACTCCTGAAGTTGTGTTTTCCCGTTCCTTATGTAATGCTGCCGCTTCCATGGTAATATTCCAAGATTCTTGTTTAATTCAACATCTCAGCAGATTCTGGATGAAGCTTACAAATACAAGGCAGAACTGGAGGTCGTGATCGAGTCAGACAGGTGAGCATTAAATAAATAAATAAATAAGCAATTTTCATACTTTTTATTTATTTATTTATTTATTATGTAAAACTTGAATACACATGTAGAGAAAAGTAATCATGGTTTGCAGTTTTTACTGAGAGTTTCTCCGGCTGAGCTACGTGACGTTATTGAAGTTGCGTCACTATCTTACCACAGCTCACGAGTGCCACCTTTCGGACCAATTGGCATCGAGGGTGGCATTCACTCAACGATCCTATGTATGTGACACATCAACGAATCAGTACAACCTTTAGGTGCCAACAAAAAGCATGAACTATGGGTCATCTATTTATTACATCCAGGAATGAGGTAAGGAAGGTGTGGAACATACGTTGGGAGGGTGGGCAAAATATTCTACCATATCTGCGTACATAATAAATGGATGGTGTTTCCATGATCAAACACAAACACAACAAAGTTACCCATCGGTTTAGGTGATTTACAGAATGGACAGAACATATCGGAAGGGTTCTGCCAGGATGGCCTAATCCCAAAAGGATTGCATTGGTGATTCATCAATGTGTGTCTCTGGGCCTGTCCATCAGATGGACGTTAAGCTGGGTGTCCCATCTGCTCGCATTAGTTGACGGATGTCAGAGATCCCATGTGGGAGCAACAGGTCTGGAGATTCAGCCTCATCAGAGATCAGACTGTTTTTTTTGGAAAATCGTAGATCAGACTTTTTTTGGAAAATCGGAGATCAGACTGTTTTTTGGGGAAATCGGAGATCAGACTGTTTTTTTGGAAAATCGGAGATCAGGTTGTTTTATTGGAAAATCGGAGATCAGACTGTTTTTTCTGGAAAATCGGAGATCAGACTGTTTTTTCTGGAAAATCGGAGATCAGACTGTTTTTTCTGGAAAATCGGAGATCAGACTGTTTTTTCTGGAAAATCGGAGATCAGACTGTTTTTTCTGGAAAATCGGAGATCAGACTGTTTTTTCTGGAAAATCGGAGATCAGACTGTTTTTTCTGGAAAATCGGAGATCAGACTGGTTTTTTTTGGAAAATCGGAGATCAGACTGTTTTTTTGGAAAATCGGAGATCAGACTGTTTTTTCTGGAAAATCGGAGATCAGACTGTTTTTTCTGGAAAATCGGAGATCAGACTGTTTTTTCTGGAAAATCGGAGATCAGACTGTTTTTTCTGGAAAATCGGAGATCAGACTGTTTTTTCTGGAAAATCGGAGATCAGACTGTTTTTTCTGGAAAATCGGAGATCAGACTGTTTTTTCTGGAAAATCGGAGATCAGACTGTTTTTTCTGGAAAATCGGAGATCAGACTGTTTTTTCTGGAAAATCGGAGATCAGACTGTTTTTTCTGGAAAATCGGAGATCAGACTGTTTTTTTGGAAAATCGGAGATCAGACTGTTTTTTTCTGGAAAATCGGAGATCAGACTGTTTTTTCTGGAAAATCGGAGATCAGACTGTTTTTTCTGGAAAATCGGAGATCAGACTGTTTTTTCTGGAAAATCGGAGATCAGACTGTTTTTTCTGGAAAATCGGAGATCAGACTGTTTTTTCTGGAAAATCGGAGATCAGACTGTTTTTTCTGGAAAATCGGAGATCAGACTGTTTTTTCTGGAAAATCGGAAATCAGACTGTTTTTTTTTGGAAAATCGGAGATCAGACTGTTTTTTTGGAAAATCGGAGATCAGACTTTTTTTTTGGAAAATCGGAGATCAGACCTTTTTTGGAAAATCGGAGATCAGACCTTTTTTGGAAAATCGGAGATCAGACTGTTTTTTCTGGAAAATCGGAGATCAGACTGTTTTTTCTGGAAAATCGGAGATCAGACTGTTTTTTCTGGAAAATCGGAGATCAGACTGTTTTTTCTGGAAAATCGGAGATCAGACTGTTTTTTCTGGAAAATCGGAGATCAGACTGTTTTTTCTGGAAAATCGGAGATCAGACTGTTTTTTCTGGAAAATCGGAGATCAGACTGTTTTTTCTGGAAAATCGGAGATCAGACTGTTTTTTTGGAAAATCGGAGATCAGACTGTTTTTTTTTGGAAAATCGGAAATCAGACCTTTTTTGGAAAATCGGAGATCAGACTGTTTTTTTGGAAAATCAGAGATCAGACTGTTTTTTTTGTTTTTTAAAAAGAAGAGCTGTTTCGGCAGGAGGCAGGAATTCGTAATTTGTTCATTACGAGGTAAAAAAAGAAACCCCACACACTCTTCAAAAGTCTCTGTCGGCTCTTTAACATCAACCAACTAACACCAGCACGTATGGGTCCCCAAGTCGACAATCGATCCCAGGCTGAACAGGTCAAAGGGCACCACTTCTGCGCCATCCCGACGTCACTTTCGTCTCAATGAGTTTGTTGTAAAACGTTAAAATTAAATAAAGTCTCCTGCTCCATTGACAGGTCAATGTGGACACGTTGTTGTTGTTGTTGTTTCGTATGCAGTGCATACTGTTCACAGTAAGCATACTGTTCACAGTGCATACAGTCACAGTGCATACAGAGCAGTAAGTTCACAGTGCATACTGTTCACAGTTCACAGCCCCCTGTTCACAGTAAGCTGGTACTCATTTTGCCAACCTCGGAAGGATGAAAGGCTAAATAAACCCATCTGGTGTTATTTAAACGACACGACAGGGGCTAAAACTCAAGACCCTATGATCTCAAGCCAACAACCTTAACCGTTAAGCAAACACCAAGCTTTTGTAGACGATTGCAAAATGAATTCCTCTGTGGAATTGCAACTGCAGTTGCAAAATAAATAAATTTGGAGATTGTTGGAAGGTTCCTTCAAATTTATTTTGCCCTTTTGCAAACTTTATTTATACCTTGAGCTGTTGATGACGCCATTGCTAATTTGTGAAATCCTTCACATGATGGTGATGACGCCATTGCTAACTTGTGAAATCCTTCATGCGATAGTGATGATGTCATTGCTAACTTATGAAATCCTTCACATGATGGTGATGATATCATTGCTAACTTATGAAATCCTTCATGTGATGGTGATGACGCCATTGCTAACTTGTGAAATCCTTCATGTGATGGTGATAATGCCATTGCGAGCTTGTGAAATACTTAATGTGATGGTGATGACGTCATTGTTAACTTGTGAAATCCTTCATGTGATGATGCCATTGCTCACTTAAAAAAATATTTGACCGTTTGACCTCAAAAATAGTTGGTTTCCCAATTTAGTCACTCAATATGCAAATGCTGTTCAATTTTCAAGTCAACCGGATGAAAAATGGCAATTTTAGAAATTTGACATCAACATGACCTTTGACCTCAAAATCAATGGGCTTCTTCCTTATGACCAACTCTATCATCTGGTGATGTTTTGTGAAGAAATGTTTTAAATTGTGACCTGAAGGCGATTGACAGACAAACAAACAAGAAGACGTCATGCAGAGCACGACACTTGCAAAATCCACCCCTCCACCCCCTCCCCTCCCCCCCCACGGAAAAAAGGTTGCAATTCATCCATCAAATTGTCAATTTCATCAAGATCAAAATTGACAATCGTGATCAAAGCTTGGGTCAATCGTGACGATTTTTAGATGAAAATTGATGATTTTGGAAGTTTGACCTTGAGTTGACCTTTGACCTCAAAAATAGTTGTTTCCCTATTTAGTGACTCAATGTGCAAATGCTGTTCAATTTTCAAGTCAATCGGATGAAAAATGGAAATTTTAAAAATTTGATCTCCAGATGACCTTTGACCAAAAAAAATCACTAGGCTTCTCAATTGTGACGACCTCTACAACTTGGTGAAGTTTCATGACGATCAGTTTAGAATTATGACCTGTATGCGAGTGACAAACAAACAGACAAACAAATGAAAAATCATTCATAGACACTTGGCAAAAGAGAACAAAGTAGAATGGCACTTGGTAGCGCATCATTTTGACCTCACAAATAATTGGTGGTTGAATTCTGTGACCTGATATGCAAATCGCCTTCAAATTAAGTTAATCATATGAAAATTGACAATTATAGAAAGTCGGCCTATGTTGGCCTTTTGGCCTATGTTGACCTCAAAAATAGCTGGTGGTTGGTTTCAGTTAGCTGATATGAAAATCCTATTCAGATTTCAAGTCACTGAGATGAAAATTGAGGATTTTAGAATTTTGAAGAAAAGTGATTGACCTTTGGCCGATGTTGACCTTATGACCTATGTTGACCTCCAAAATAGTTGTTGGTTGAATTCAGTTAACTGATATGAAAATCATATTCAAATTTCAAGTCACTCGGATGAAAATTGAGGATTTTATAAATTTGAAAAAGTTGTTCACCTTTTGGCCTATGTTGACCTTTTGGCGTATGTTGACCTTTTGGCCTATGTTGACCTTTTGGCCTATGTTGACCTCAATAATAGTTGGTGGTTGGTTTTGGTAAGCTCATATACAAATCCTATTCAAATTTCAAGTAAATCGGATGAAAATTTAGGTTTTTAGCAACTTGAAATGGTTGACCTTTGGCCGATTTGGCCTTTTGGCCTATGCTGATCTCAAAAATAGTTGGTGATTGAATTCAGTTCACTGATATGAAAACGCTATTCAAATTTCAAGTCAATTGAATGAAAATTGACGATTTTAGAAATATGAAGAAAAGTGGCTGACCTTTGGCCTATGTTGACCTTTTGACCTATGTTGATCTCAAAAATAGATGGTGATTGAACTCAGTTTACTGATATGAAAATCCTATTCAAATTTCAAGTCCATCAGCTGAAAATTGAGGATTTTAGAAACTTGAAAGAAGTGGTTCACCGTAGGCCTATGTTGACCTTTTGGCCTTTGTTGATCTCAAAAATAGTTGGTGGTTGATTTCAGTTAGCTTATATGAAAATCTGCTTCAAATTTCAAGTCAATCGGATGAAAATTGAGGATTTTACAAATTTGAAAAAAGTGGTTGACCCTTAGCCTATGTTGACCTTTTGACCCCAAAAATATATAGGATTTTGTCGGACCACGAACTCTACCATTTAGTGAAGTTCCGTGAAGATCAGTTTAAAATTGTGACCTCCAGGCAAGTATAAGTGAGCGGACAGAAACGCGCGCGCACACACACACACACACACACACACACACACACACACACACACACACACACACACACACACACACACACACACACACACACACACACACACACACACACACACACACACACACACACACACACACACACACACACACAAACCAGAGTGATCAACATACTTGTCAAAAAAATAGGGCAAAGCCATCGAGAACAGTGTTTGTCCGTCTGTATGTATGCATGTCCCCTCAAACATATACCAATCAGAGCTAAGGATCTCGTCACATGACAGGGTGATGTGATTACGTCTGATGTCATTACAGCGGTGCAGCGGCTGATTCTCCACACACCGCCATTTTGATTCCAATTTCGTTCAGGCCGAACATATCGTCGAACCTGTCATATATCACAATCGCCATGCTCTACCTTTATGTTTTTTCATTCAGTGTGAAACACAAACAAACCTATTTTTAAAATGACCATCAAATATCGAAAGCATCGGCGTTACGTTTCTTCCAACAAAACATTACGGACCCAACCCCTGTGGGGTACATAGATTACAATAGCTCTTCCCTCAGTTCTGTAAGTAAAACTTACATCACGGATGCCTGGATTCCTCCAAATTTCTTTGTTTAATGTCATAAACAGCATTAGCGACTGTTAAAAAAGCTAATCACGCGTGTTTGTGGTTTATAATATTTTACAGGCCTGGCTACACCGCTGTTAGACTTTCAAAGCCAATGGCCGACCAGGCATTCTCCGTCGTACAGAGCCCTTCCTTGGCACACCTGAACTCCTATCCACCTACAAGGCCCTTCATCCACAGCTTCATGGAGTACTGCTCTCTCCTATGGGCTAGTTCCCCAGCCTCTCACCTTGCCTAGCTTTACGATGTGGAAACCAAGGCCTTCATGATCATTGGACTCTCCCGCGATGAAGCTGAATCTATGAGTCTATCATTTCACCATCACAGACAAGTCGTTGGTCTCTCTGCCTACGACCGCTTATTTTATGGTCTTGCCGCCATTTTGATTGCACCCTCTGCGTTTTCCATGCATTGTCCCTCCCCTCGTCCCACACCCTCAGGTGTATGTAGGGCTCACACAGTACACCATCAAACTCTTTCTGGTGAAACTACCTAAATACAGGATCACTGCTCACCTCCAATCATTCGTTCCTCTTTTTGCCTGCCTATGGAATAAACTTCCACATCCTCTTCAATCTCATTCTTCCCTCCAGGTCTTCAAGAGAGCTGTTCACCATCCAAAGCCATGATCTTTTCTACTCTCATTAACCCTTCCCCTCTCCCACCCCAAGCACTCCTCCTTCCAAATTCCCAGTTTTGTTCCCCCTCCTGAGAGTTTCCTTCTGCATCAATCTTGTCCACCCCATTCCTTCCCACAACAAATTGTTTGTCCAAGTCTCCCTCTATCATGTCCTTCAACTCCACTGTTGCTATGCCCCACCCTCTCTCTCTCTACTTTTCCATTTGTCCTGTTACATCCTGATCCGTTCAGTGTACTCGCTCTTCCATGAGCCCCGACTGATATACAAAAAAAAGCACAAGTATTTTGAGCAACCTGCAGCAGGTGTGTTATCCACAACCACGAAATTCCAAAGCACGACCCTGGGGACCAAAGTTATTTTGTGATGAAACATCATCGTAGCAAAACCACTTTCCTCACTCACTTTCAGAAGTCATCGGCTTATCTTGCTTCCACGTTCCACTCTATTTTTACTTGGCACACAATGTTTTTTCCTCCTTCTCTGATTGTGAGAGACACAAGTGGGAGCAGAAATGTTTGCACGAACATGTGGGAGCCTGATAATGACACTCACTGTAAGTGGGTGGAAGGAATCTTCAGCCACCGGTTTTTGTTTTTTTTTGTATACAAGATCAAGGCTCGTGTAAGAGCTAACATTGATCACAAAAAGACAAACTGACACATACAGTTACGTGAAAAAGTAAGTACACCCCATGTAAAGTTTTGACTTTTTCAACATATTTCAACAAACAGCTATTTGGTCTTCATTTCAACAATATTGATAGATAAAGGTGATATAATATAACAAATATCATGAAACATTTACATTTTGTAGTCCATTGTATAATTTAAATAAACATAAATGCAAATTTCGCATGTGGAAAAAGTAAGTACACCCGAACATTTCTCACTACTTCAAATACCTAAAATTAGAATCAGGTGCACCAGCTCAGGTGCAAATGATTAGAACATCGTTTTTTTTTTGTTTTTTTTTGTATACAGAATGGAGGCTCGTGAAAGAGCTAACATTTATTTCACAAACAAATCAACCAGACAAACAAAATATATAAAAGGAGGGAGCGGAAGACAAGATGGGGAGAGAAGGGGAAGCACACAAACACAACATTTGAGAGCTGGGAGAAGTGTGGGAGGGAGAGGGCTTGGGGGGAGGAGGCGTGGGAAAGGGGGGGGGGGAGGGATAAAACACAAGGAGACCAAGGACTTCCAGGACAGAAGTTGGTATTTCAAAAAAAAGTGTAGGATTTTGGGTGAAATTAGCGGGGGTAGAAAAGATCAAGGTTTTGGATGGGGGAAGATAAGAGATGGTGGTGAACAGCTGTTTTAAAGACCTGGAGGGTGGAGTGGGATTGAAGAGAGTGAGGGAGTTTGTTCCAGAGGCGGGAGAAAAGAGGAATGAAGGAGGGAAGGGGTGATGGGGAAGATTTGGAGGGGAGGGGCAAGGGGGAAGATTTGAAAGGGATGGGTGATGGGGAAGATTTGGAGGGGAGGGGCAAGGGGGAATATTTGAAAGAGATGGGTGATGGGGAAGATTTGGAGGGGAGGGGTAAGGGGGTAGATTTGGAGGGGAGGGGGGATGGGGAAGTTTTGGACGGAAGGGGGGATGGGGAAGATTTGGAGGGGAGGGGTGAGATTGGATTTTGAAAAGTGTACGATTCATGGAAAACGAACATTTTTTGCAAAATGAGTTTGAGACCTTCGAGTCAAAAATACGTTTGAGGACGATGAAGGAGGGGTGCAGAGCAGGAGAGTTTAGGGAATGTAGAAAAGCGGAACTGTAAGAGATGGTATTTTTTTTTGGAATGAATAGATTTGGTGAGCAAGACGAAAGCATCCTTTTATAGGAGAAGAAGAAAAAGGTGTTATAATATATGACAGAATACAGTTCTTCGGGGGAGAGATTAAACATTTCAAACCACGTGATCACGAACAACGTGAACGAAGAACGAACGAACAAAGAACAAACGAACAAATAAGAACAACAAATAAACGAATAAGAACTGAGAAGGGAAAAAAAATTTGGGGGTTTTTTTTTTTTTGAGTAGAGATATTAAACAAGGAAGTATGGGGTGAACGAAAGGGACGAAACAGAGAACGAAAGTAATTGCAGCGCATTCGACGAACCGCTGAGAGAAAACAAAACCACAAGGTCGGAGATGGTAGCCTAAGCCGACTAGTACTAGGCCTCAGAATACGTGACACGAATTAACCGATGATTGCGTATACATGTACGAAAAATTAACACCGAAAATTTTCCTAAAGACACGCTATATGAACACACACTGAAAGATAGATACAGTCTCGACAAAAACACAATTGTGAAAAAATTACTTAGCTTCGAAAGCGTGAGCGCATGGAACAGCTTCGAAAAACGTGACCTCCAATCTAGCGCATGCGCACTTCTCAAAGTGAGAAGAGGATCGTTAGAGAGGATCTTGGAGGAACATGTCTTATTTAAACCTCAGACATTTAGTTTGGTTTGCTCTTTGTTGTTGAAGTGTGCGGCATCACCATGCCAAGATCAAAAGAGCTCTCTGAGGCCTTCAGAAAGAAGGTTATAGATGCCTACGAGTCTGGGAAGGGATTTAAAAAGATCTCCAAACAATTTGAAATCAATCATTCGACTGTCCGGAAGATCCTCTACAAGTGAAGAAGATTACAAACAACTGCCAACTTGTTCAGGCCAGGCCGCCCCAGCAAGTTCAGCCCGAGAGCAGACCGCAACATGCTGAAAGAAGTCTCTAAGGACCCCAGAATGTCATCACAGGACCTACAGGTAGCTCTTGCCACTGTTGATGTCAAAGTGCATGAGTCTACCATTAGAAAGAGGCTGCACAAATTTGATCTACATGGGAGGTGTGCCAGGAGGAAACCGTTGCTGCCCAGAAAGAACATCAAGGCAAGACTAAAGTTTGCCAATGAACACCGAGGCAAAGACCAGCACTTCTGGAACAATGTGCTCTGGACAGATGAGTCAAAGGTAGAGCTATTTGGCCACAGTACCAGAAGACATGTTTGGCGAAAACCAAAGACAGCATTTGACCACAAGAACCTGATACCAAATGTAAAGCATGGTGGTGGAAATATTATGGTTTGGGGCAGCTTTACTGCATCAGGGCCTGGGCAGCTCACCATTTTTTTTTTTTTTTTTTTTTTTTTTGTATACAAGATCGAGGCTCGTGAAAGAGCGAACATTAATCACACAGAAAGACAAACAGACACACAAAACAAGTAACATCGGGAGCGGTAGACAAGATGGGGAGAGAGGGGGAAGGACACAAACACAACATTTGAGAGCAGGGACCGAGAGACATGGAGACATCGAGAGAACTGTGGGAGGGAGAGGGCTTTGGGGGGAAGGCATGGGAAGGCAGGGGGGGGGGGGTGGGAGAGGTATAAAACATATGGACACTGCCAAGACTTCCAGGAAAGAAGTTGGAATTTCAAACAAGGTGGATCTGGGGTGAATTAGTGGGGGTAGAAAAGATCAAGGTTTTGGATGGGGGAAGATAAGAGATGGTGGTGAACAGCTGTTTTGAAGACCTGGAGGGAGGAGTGTGATTGAAGTGAGTGTGGGAGTTTGTTCCAGAGGCGGGAGAAAAGAGGAATGAAAGAGTGAAGGTGAGCAGAGAGCCGAGATTTCGGCAGTTTAACCAGAGGGTGGCTGGCAGATCTTGTGCGACCTGTAGGAATATTTGGGGGACAGAGCACAGAGAGAGCTGGGGGAGCAAGGCCGGAGAGGAGTCGGTAGAAGACAGAAAGACCACCTACCTGCCTGCGGTGAGTGAGTGAAAGGCCCTCAGAGATAGCTTCATCGCGGGAGATTCCAATGATTCTGAAAGCTTTGGATTCAACAGCGTGAAGCCGAGCCAGGTGTGAGGCAGGAGCACCAGCCCATAGGGGAGAACAGTATTCCATTGAGCTGCGGATGAAAGCCTTGTATGTGGTGAGGAGCTCAGGTGTGCCTAGGAAGGACTTCGCACGACGGAGGATGCCCAGTCGGCGACTGGCTTTGGAGGCCAGCTTGGAAATGTGGTTTTCCCAAGAAAGATCATGGCAGATGGTGAGACCCAAAAGCTTGAGCGACAGAACTTCTTGGAGAGGATTGTTGAGAAAGTAGATGGGAGGGTTGTCCAGTCGATCTTTTCGGAGAGACATAGTATCATAGAATCCACGATGAATTCTTCATTGTACCAGAGGCCGCTTGAGGATAATGTGAGGCCATCTGTCGGCAAGTTGAAGCTCAACCGAAGGTGGACCTTGCAACATGACAATGACCCTAAACATACCAGTAAATCCACCAAGGAATGACTGAAAAGAAAGAAATGGAGGGTTCTGGAATGGCCAAGTCAAAGCCTGGATCTAAATCCCATCGAGATGTTGTGGGGGGATTTTAAACGAGCTGTGCATGCAAGAAACTCCTCAAACATCGCACAGCTGAAAGAATTCTGCATGGAGAAGTGGGCAAAAATTTCTCCCAGTCGATGTCAGAGACTGGTAGACAGTTATAAGAAACGCCTACTTGAGGTTGTTTCTGCCAAAGGGGGCAATACCACCTATTGGAACCAAGGGTGTACGTACTTTTTCCACATGCGAAATTTGCATTTATGTTTATTTAAATTATACAATGGACTACAAAATGTAAATGTTTCATGATATTTGTTATATTATATCACCTTAATATATCAATATTGTGGAAATGAAGATCAAATAGCTGTATGTTGAAATATGTTTAAAAAGTCAAAACTTTACATGGGGTGTACTTACTTTTTCACGTGACTGTAGAACATAAAACATATGATAAAGAGAGCGGGAGAACAAGATGGAGAGCAGGGACATCGGGAGATCTGTGGGAGGGAGAGGGCTTGGGGGGAGGAGGCTTGGGAATGGGGGGGGGGGGGGGAGGGGGGGAGAGGTAAAAAAAAAAAAACAACACATGGACACTGCTAGGACTTCCAGGAAAGAAGTTGGAATTTCAAAAAAGTGGATCTGGGGTGAATTATCGGGGGTAGAAAAGATCAAGGTTTTGGATGGGGGAAGATAAGAGATGGTGGTGAACAGCTGTTTTAAAGAGCTGGAGGGAGGAGTGGGATTGAAAAGATTGAGGGAGTTTGTTCCAGAGGCGGGAGAAAAGAGGAATGAAGGTGTGAAGGTGAATTGAGTCTTGATTTCGGCAGTTTAACCATAAGAGGGTTGCAGGCAGATCTGGTGTGACCTGTAGGAATATTTGGGGGACAGAGCCCAGAGAGAGCTGGGGGAGCAAGGCCGGAGAGGAGTCGGCAGAAGACAGAAAGACCACCAACCTGCCTGCGGTGAGTAAGTGAAAGGCCCTCGGAGTTAGCTTCATCGCGGGAGATTCCAATGATTCTGAACGCTTTGGTTTCAACAGAGTGAAGCCGAGCTAGGCGTGAGGCAGGAGCACCAGCCCAAAGGGGAGAACAGTATTCTATTGAACTGCGGATGAAAGCCTTGTATGTAGTGAGGATCTCAGGTGTGCCAAGGAAGGACTTCGCACGAAGGACGATGCACAGTCGGCGACTGTCTTTGGAGGCCAGCTTGGAAATGTGGTTTTCCCAAGAAAGATAATGGCAGATAGTGAGACCCAAAAACTTGAGTGACAGAACTTCTTGGAGAGGATTGTTCAGAAAGTACATGGGAGGTTTGTCCAGTCAGTCTTTTCGGAGAGACATAGTAAGAGTGTGAGATTTGTCAGGATTGAAAGACAATTTCCAATTGTTTGACCAGTCTGTGATTTTGTCCAGGTCTGCAGAGAGTGAGGAGGCTACAGACTGACAATCTGAGGGTTGAGGAATGGAGCGGCAGAGAGTGGAGTCATCAGCAAGATGGATGATCACCTTATGAGCCGGTTGGTGAGAGTGAGAGCCGGTGCACGAGTGACTTCAGAATCAGGTGGTGGACATCATCTCATTCCAGCATGGGCTTTTTCTCATCCTCTGGAGTGACAGAGACTGCCATTTTGAAAGCGTACCTGGAGCACGTGAAAGTTTCCCGGCCAAAAGAGTTTTTAAAAGCCGATTAAAACAAGTCATCCCGCGGCTGCACACAGCTCTGCTACCTGAGTATTACAGAGAGGGGGAAAGGGGACAAGAGACTACAATAAATGAGTTACCGGTACATCAAAACCAGACAACACCCTAACCCTCATGGGCAACACTTAAAGAATCCTTACCCTAAGCACACACTTCATCCAGGTAAGGATTTCTAAAGCTTGGCAAACATACACAGTGTCTACACTACAGCCGTAATCTACCTGGCGTCCCCTTCCACATAAACATAAATATATATATATATATTTACCCACGTGACCTATATATTTACTAACCATACACAAATATATCCTCCAAATTTACAGATTCGTTGTCGTCAGCCATGGTCGTGAGGAGCATCCATTGAGATGGCGCACACTTCGGGGACCTTCATATGGATTGCTTCCAGGAGCAGAGGTCAGGAGGTACTTTCACAAGAACACAGCATGTGCACATAGGAACACCGAGTCATACCAAACACCTGAGAAATGGTGAGTGCTGCTTCCTTGTGTGATGTAGAGCACGGACAAACAACCACAGGTTGGCAATACTACGGATGCCCTGATGGGCCGAATGGC
>NC_136272.1:11345283-11639269 GCF_964187855.1 Myxine glutinosa | reverse complement strand
AAAGGACACGCGCGGGTTTCTATAGGGCTTTTTTGGAGAAGATTGAGGTCCTGGAGAAGTCACAGAGTCCTGAGAGAAGATTGAGAGGTCCGGAGAAGATTGAGAGAGAGGTGCGGCAGATGCGCGATCCAGCTAAGGCAGCCAAGAGAGAACGAGACGTGAGGGGGTGCTGATACTGCAGCAATACGCCGAGACCCTCTAGGCCCTATTGCCAGTTGTGGAGACGCGGAGCTGCCAGCTGCTGTTCGCTTCGAGCACGGAACGTGGACCTCGACGGTGTGGAATTGCCCGGACCTTCCTGCCCTGCCATCGGCTTGGACCTTCTCCTCCCTCCAGTGATTCCTGCCATCATTTCCCCATGTAAGTGTGATTGTTCGTCTGTCTTTCATGTTGTCTTGGGGTATTAATTAAGACTGCCATATATAAGCTAATCATTGTACTATGTCTCCTGCTCCTTCCATTGCCTTATAAATCATCTTTCTTTTCCTTTCTGCTTGGTGTGTATAAATACTAATAAATCTTGTTATTCCCTACTTTGTCTTTACTTCTTCATGCTCTTTCGGTCGCTTTAGAGGTTTCCATATTGAGTGTACGTGGCGCGATTCGGCCAACATTCAGGATCGGGTTTAGTGAAAGCTAATGACTCGAACTTCGGGTTGCTAAAAACCGCTCGGCAACTAGACCATCCAAACCGGGGTTCGAGCGGTACTTGTCTCCCTAGTCTGCGGAGGGACGGATAAAGGTATTCGGGATAAACCCTGGGCCCATAACCCTGATCCGTTCCATCCCGCGGGATAGCGTTACAAGTGCCAGGAGCGGAGACGGTCAGCTTAACAAGACAAGGGACTAACCACCCCTTGCTAAGAGGGAAGAGCCATACTCCGTATCCGTAACAATTGGTGTCAGGAGTTGGGATTCGAACCTGGGACTAAATTTATTTAGCCCAAATTTTGGGACACCAATTGTACTATTGGCCGTAACAATTGGTGTCTGGGAGTGAGATTTGAGGCCCGAACCAAATTTTTAATAACTTTAAAAAAAAAATTTGGTCAAAAATTAAGAGCGCCCGAAATTGTTTTATAAAATCCTAACTTTGGAAGTCGTGCCATGGACAATCAAGGCGATCGGATGCAGGTGGGTGAACTAGAAGAGGGGTTCGGGGTAACCCAGGACCAGAGGGAAGAAATGGAGGAGGAGAACAATGGCAATGTGGTTGAGGAGGTATCAGGCGCACAAAATGGCGCCCTCGCGCACGTGGTTGTAGGGGCACAAAATGGCGCCCTCGCGCACGTGGTTGGAGAGGCGCAAAATGGCGCCTCGCACAAGCGCACGGTAGCCGAGCCCGCTGTACCAGCGGGCTTTAACATGCAGCCGTTTGACATGCAGCAGTTCATGGCACGGTTCAGCGAATACATGGCAGTGTCGAAGTGCGACAACGAAAAAAGAAGCAGGGAAATGGGAAAAATGGAAAACAGAAGGAGGGCTGATAGTGAAAAAAATGGAAAACAGAATGAGGGCTGATTGTGAGAAAATGGAAAACAGAATGGGGGAGCGACTAGGAAATCAAATCGGGGGGCTAGAAGCTAAATTTGAGGGTAAATTTGAGGGGTTAGACAATAATTTAAAGGGGTTGAACAATAAATTTGAAGGGTTAGACAACGGGATAAAAGAGGTAAAGAATGGGTTAACGGGGCTAGAAGATAGGATGGAAGGCAAATTGCGGGAGATAGGGGAGCAATCCGCCCAGGAAATCAAACGGATGGGGAACCAGATAGAGGAGGTGAAAGTCGGGTTAGAAGGTAAATTGGATGCTCAGAGGGATGAATTAGAACAAATGAGGGCGGCATCTACTAAAGAGATGGGAGAAATGAAGGAGGAAATAAGACGAGGTGTAAGCGAGGAGGTCTCGGGGGTACGTGAGGAGGTAAAGCGAGGTGAGAAGCGTATGGAGAAAGAGGTGAGAAATGGGACGGCCAAGTTACAAGGGGGCATAGAGGACCTGACGCAGGAGGTGGAACAGCTGACGGTGGGACAGACGGAGTTAGTGGAGCAGGTACAAAAGAACACTGCGGTACTAGGAGGGTTAAAAGCGACACAAAAATAACTAAAAAATGACTTGATAGCGACAAAGAGGGAATGTCAGATGGTACGTGAGGGACTGACAACGAGGTTGGACGAGGTGACGGAGGCAATGGAGACAAAGGACCGAGAGGTGAGGACGCACATAGAAACGGTCAAGGTGGCGTTAGAGGACGAAACTGAGGAGACGCACCAGGAAATAACAGAGGTGAAGCAAAAATTAGAGGAGGTGGAAGAGGGGTGAGTGAAATTAAGAAGAGACGGAGGGAAACTAAGAGGGAGATAAAGGAGGAGGTGATGGAATATGTACAAGGTCGGTGCTCAAATCGTGATGTTGTGCTTGCTAACCAGATAAAGAGTTTGCAGGTGGCGAAGGAGGTGCGGAGACGAGGTGCCGAGGTGAGTGGCGATATAATCGGCAATGTATATGGTGTGAGGGAAGCTTCAGTCGGCTTGGGGGTTGGTTTGGACCCGGGTGTTCGTGAGAGGCCGTTGGTGAAGTGTGCGACAGGTACGGTGTGCGAAGGAGGAGGTGTGCGAGAATGACCGACTATGGGGTGTGTGAGGAAAAAGTGCGCGCCGAGGAGTGAGTGTGCTGTCGAGAGTGAGTTGGTCGAAGCGCGTGTGCGAGGGGGCACATGGAAGTGCGTAGTGGGGAGTGTTACAGAGGATGTAACGAGAGAGTGCACACCTGTGGTGAGTGTTACAGAGGGTGTAACGGGAGAGAGTGCGCAAGAGGATGCGCGAGAAAGGTGTGTAACGGACGGGTGCATAAGGACAGAGTGCGCGGTCGAGAGTGAGGGTGCATGCGCGACCGAGTGTGGAGGTGAGAGTAGTGAGAGTGACGTGGAGCGTGAGTTGGTTGTGGCAGGTGAGAGAGGATGTACACCTGGAATGGAAGGATGCACACCTGGAATGGTAGAGCGCGTATGGGAATGCACGCTGGAGTTGGTAGTGAGGCACGTGGTTGGGTGTGCAAGTGAGAGCACACCTGTGGTTGTCACAGAGGAGGTGACCGAGGAGGGGGCGCGAAGAGGTGTGTTGGTGAGGTGTGCGAACGACGAGTGTGTGCAAAGGTGTGCGGTGGTCAGGTGTGTGACAAAGTCTGTAAGCGGAAGGAGTGTACCTGGGTGTGTAAGAGAAGGTGCAATGACGAGGAGCATGGGAACGGCTGGATGTGTGAGCAAGGAACGGGCTGCGGGGTGTAAGCATGCGAGTGGAGCATCGACGCTAACCGGGTTAGCGGTTAGAGCGACTTATAGCCGAAGCGGGCCTTCGGTGCGTGCTGGGCTTCGTGTGCCGCGGGGACCAGCGGGGATTGTGACCGCGGCGGTTTCGAAAGAACCGCCATGCGGGATCCACGCCGGGCCGCGCTCTGAACGGCTGCGTCCAAGCTCCGCTAGGCGGAGCAGGCGGCCCGGTAGGAAGGGTCGTCATGGCAACCCTTTGTGGTTGAGGCGTTCCGGCAGGGCGAGATCGGGCCATTGGACGGCTCCATGCCGAGATGGTGCGTGGGATCTCGGCCCGGGTAAACCTTGCCTGCACCGAATGCCGGACGGATCCAACCGCCGGCACCAAGCAACCCGCATTCATTCCTCGGCTTTGCGAAGCCGAGCTTTGGAGATGAATTGGCGCACCGAGAGGCTCTAGTGAGTAAACGTGTGACGAGGATAGTGTTTTGGACCCGAAATTGAAAAACAAAATTTGATGATTGGCAAAGGATTGGCAGATTGCTGATTGGCAGATGATTGGCAAATTTTTGATTGGCTGGAATTTGGTGAGCAAAATTTATAGTGAAAGATGCCCGATGTGGTGGGATGGCAACTCTGCCATTTCTCACAGCGGGGGCAAAGGAGCACTAGTTATGGGGTATGGCAGTGAAAACTAGCCCGGGAGGGTTAGGATATAGTGTGTAGGGACCTAGAGAAGATGACCTTAGGTAACGGTAAGATTAGGTAGTGACAATGATACCTGTAGTGGGGACGCAGGTAGATTAGTTTGGATGATAGTGACATGGTATGTGCTTAGTTTAAAGGGACGACGGGGAGCACTAAGTTAGCAGGGCAACAGGTAGTTCAGATGATGCCTTGTGTGTGAGAATCGAAAATGTATTGAGCGTGGAAGTGTATTGAGCAGGGTATGAGTAAATGATTGTGAGTTGTAGTGTGATTGCACAGGTGTGCAACTGAACAGGTGTATGGAGCAGTGTGTGAGTGAGTGATAGTGATGTGAGTTGTGCTGACCAAATGGTCCAGGGAGGAAGGAGGGTGCAGGTGGCACCAGGTGTGATTGCACAGGTGTGCAACTACAGGTGAATGGAGAACAGGTGTATGGAATAAATGGTCTGGAGTATATGGAGTATTGGAATGGATGGTCGTGGAGTGAGTATGGTGGAAACTGTGGAGTGGAGTGGATGGTGCGAAGGTGTGGATGGGGGAAAGGAGGATGGACCCCATCACAAATACCCGGGGAGGGTAGTGTAAGAGTTAGGTAGAGGGTACAGGTAAATTGTGGTTGGATATTGGCATCTGTGGTGCGGGTCGTTGCACAGGAGTGTAGTGATGGGTGCATTAGTGTCGTGGAAATGGCTGGGCGTGTAGCCTGTTAGTGTGTGTGTAGTTAAATGGGCACTCCGCCACTGTGAGGATGTCGGCCAGGTGAGGCCGCAGGTGGGCTCTGGGAGCCGGTAGAGTTGTTGTGGATGGGGCCCAAGGATCCGGAGGACGGACCCGGGTAGCCCAGTGCCAGAGGGCACCGAGGGGTGACAGAGCCAGGAGGGGCCTTCCCCAGTTAGATAGGTTAGGTCAAGGAGCTAGGTAAGCTCGGGTGGCAACTACAGTGGTGGAGGTGTGCAGGTGGGTAGACCTGCTGGGAGAGCTACACGACTCAGCCCTGATAATTGTGCAAGGACACAGGGAGTTGCATCGGGGGAGTGAGACCCCAAATTGAGGAAGCACCACAGTTTGGTCAATGGGAATTTGGTTTTTAGAACCCATAGTGTAAGTTGGCCAATGGATTGGCAGGGAAAGACCCCGGGAAGTGTAAAGTGTGTTAATGTCATTTAGAAGATAGTTAGGTTTGAAATCTCCTTGCACCATCTGCATCCACTCACCTGGGATGACGTACCTCCACACCATGCCATGGTTGTTTTTATTATTTTATTGTGCAAATGTTTTGGATTGTGAGACGCATCATGACGTGGGTGTGACATTGTGCTGATGTTCCATCTCTCCCTCCTTATGAGGATTGATGATGGCAAATTTTGGTTAGTGGGATTGTGAAGACGAATTTGGTGTAGGGGAAATATGGGGAAGACGTGACGTAGTGACGAATTGGTAAATGTGTAGATTGTTGTAAATATGGGGTAAGGGCAAGGGTAGAGTAGGTGACAGGGGGGGTGACGTACGGTAGGGACGAGCTTTTCTCCGCTCCGTCTCCATACGCACCTCGCCTTGCATTGCCTTTATTGAAGTGCACCCTTGTGACCTTACCCCTCGCTCATGTCTTCCCCCCCCCCCCCCCCCTTGTCTCCCACATGAGGACTGTGCGCCACTGGGCACCAAGGGGAGCGTGCGGAGGTCACCTTGTGTGCCAGGACCCTCGCAACCAGCATGCATTGCATTGATGTACCACTTTATGTGGCCAAGTACCACTTGATGGACCCCAGGTTCTGGGGCAGGGCACCTCTGTTGGAGACCGGCCATAGTGGCCAGGGAATCTTGCTTGCGGACCTCGGTAAGGTGGCACCTATGCCAAACAGGTGGACCACCCTTAGTTGGCCCCTGTGGCCCTAAATAAAAATGGACACGGTTTGTGCTTTTTATATTTCCAAGTAGGCCGCATGAAGCAAGAAGACATCGGGAAGAACATCGGCCCAGCAGAGAAGGAGAAGACCACCACCAGTTGTTTTTTTTTGTGTGTTTATTACAAACAGTAATGACTGTGCACTGGTTGGTGCGTTTGGTGGTTGGTGCTTTTGGGTGCTTTGGTGTTATTGGTACTGGTGCATCGATGCAATGCGTGCTGTCTCCTCCCTCCCAACAGGAATTTCCTTCTCTTTGTTTCCCTAAAAAAAAAAAAAAAAAAAAAAAAAAAAAAACAGGTCCTGGGTTGCGTTGTAAATAAGGAATCACGTCACTGTAAATAATGCTCCCCACCGTAAATGTATAGCTTGAAAACAATTCCGTAATTCGGTTATCCTGTGGGCACAAATCTGTTAGGCAGGGTGCAATGCAGCAGGTGGACATATTTATTTATGTTTTAAAATTGTCGCACTCAGGGTCAGGTTAATTGTCGAGGGAATTACACCTACGTGTCACACTAAAAGTAAAGTTTTATAGGCCCGAGCACGGGCCTGAAGGAAGGAGGGTGCAGTGTAACGAATTTGAGAAAATGTAAAGAATGTGAGAATT
Source organism: Myxine glutinosa (assembly GCF_964187855.1). NCBI lineage: Eukaryota > Metazoa > Chordata > Myxini > Myxiniformes > Myxinidae > Myxine > Myxine glutinosa. Next base: position 11,632,778 of record NC_136272.1, on the reverse strand, counting down.
ATGGTTTTGTTGTGTGTACATGGCACCCTCCGTAATGTAAAGAAAGGTCGAAGCTCGTCCTCTTAGTTAATTCCATAAACCTACACACAGGGCACCATATATCCTTTTAAATAGTTAGTCCCTTATTTTATGTAGGTTAAGGATGTGTTTCCCAATAGTTTGACTCTTCCTTGCACCGAATTAAATAAGAGTAGGCCCCTCCGACGACCCATGGCAGCTTCCAAGTGCCAGGTTTGCCAGGTTTGCTGCAATTGACTCTTTAGCCACTTTGCTGCATTTTCATCCCCTGTCCACTGTTTGCTGCATTTGACTCCATTACGCACGAGGTAACCAACGGAGAAGAAAGGCGTGTCCACCTCATCATCGGGGGGGAGGAGTCAGCCAAGCGCGAGGAACAAGGCGTGGCTTTGCCAACGCGTCATCAAGAGGGGCGGGATCGGTAGCCCTCGCGACCAATCAAGGCCGAGGCGAGCTGACCGAGGGGCGTTTACAACGCACGCGGGTAAGAAACCCAAAAGCACGTTATAAAAGGACACGCGTGGGTTTCTATAGGGCTTTTTTGGAGAAGATTGAGGTCCTGGAGAAGTCACAGAGTCTTGAGAGAAGATTGAGAGGTCCGGAGAAGATTGAGAGAGAGGTGCGGCAGATGCGCGATCCAGCTAAGGCAGCCAAGAGAGAACGAGACGTGAGGGGGTGCTGATACTGCAGCAATACGCCGAGACCCTCTAGGCCCTATTGCCGGTTGTGGAGACGCGGAGCTGCCAGCTGCTGTTCGCTTCGAGCACGGAACGTGGACCTCGACGGTGTGGAATTGCCCGGACCTTCCTGCCCTGCCATCGGCTTGGACCTTCTCCTCCCTCCAGTGATTCCTGCCATCATTTCCCCGTGTAAGTGTGATTGTTCGTCCGTCTTTCATGTTGTCTTGGGGTATTAATTAAGACTGCCATATATAAGCTAATCATTGCACTATGTCTCCTGCTCCTTCCATTGCCTTATAAATCATCTTTCTTTTCCTTTCTGCTTGGTGTGTATAAATAGTAATAAATCTTGTTATTACCTACTTTGTCTTTACTTCTTCATACTCTTTCAGTCGCTTTAGAGGTTTTCATATTGAGTGTACGTGGCGCGATTTGGCCAACGTTCAGGATCGGGTTTAGTGAAGGCTAATGACTCGAACTTTGGGTTGCTAAAAACCGCTCGGCAACTAGACCATCCAAACCGGGGTTCGAGCGGTACTTGTCTCCCTAGTCTGCGGAGGGACGGATAAAGGTATTCAGGATAAACCCTGGGCCCATAACCCTGATCCGTTCCATCCCGCGGGATAGCGTTACAAGTGCCAGGAGCGGAGACGGTCAGCTTAACAAGACAAGGGACTAACCACCCCTTGCTAAGAGGGAAGAGCCGTACTCCGTATCCGTAACAATATATTGTTACTGATCGCGGATTAAGATGTTATTTACCGAGCGGTGGTATTGCCGCGACCGTTACAGGATCCCTGACTCAACCGATTCACCCAGAACTTTGGCCGTATCGCACCACAGCTGCCCAATCTGGGAAAAGACTGAAACGACGAAATGCAAGAGGAAAAGGAATAAAACGAATAGACGGACAGAGGAGTAATTGGATTTATTATTTACACAAGCAAAAAGGAGCAATCAAGGTTTATTTACAACACATAAGACGCAGGTGACACAGTGCAAATTTTAGCTTACCTACAGACTTAATTAAATACCCAGGGACAGAACAAACAAAACAAACTCACGTATACAAGAAGGGTGGAAAGGCAGGAGGTGGATGGCTGGAGGGAGAGGAAAGGTCCAAGGGGGTCCTGCAGCTCAACCGGCGCGTTTAGCAGCCGCCGTTCCTTTACGGTCCTGCTCCAAACCGCCGTTCAGGCCCCCTTTGGCTGTTGGGTGTTCTTGCTGCGGCGGCCTCCGCTGCGTTCCCAGGACTTGTCTGACTCGTTGGTCCACACCCTCAACTCTTTCTTGGTCCCTCACTCTTTACCACCGACTCCTCACCGCAACCAACGCAACCACTTGACCACCACCTCTACTGACTGACTCTTCACCACTCTCCACTTGACGACCGACTCTCAACCAACTCAGACCAACTCTCCCCTCACTTCCGTTCGCGCCTTTTATAGCGCCTCCAGCGATTACGCCGCCGGCGTTTTGGACACGCCCATCGGGGTGCTCACCTCGGCCCTGGTTGGTCGCGCGACCCTCGGGCTCCCCCCTCGATGACGACGGGCGGGTACGCCCCTCCTCCCCTCTATGACGAGGTGGAGACACGCCTTTCTTCTCCGACCCTGCCTCGTGGTCAATGGCGGTTATTGGAGGGGAGGTGATTGGGAATCGAGGGCTCAGCAATGACGAGAGGGGATGTAATTGGCAATCGAGGGTTGGCAATCACGAGAGGGGATGTAAAAGGGAATGGAGATTTTGGGGATGGGAAGGAAAGGGAGATTTTGGGGATGGGAAGGAAAGGGAGATTTTGGGGATGGGAAGGAAAGGGGATCTATTCTCTTTCACTGGTGCAATGGAGTACTTCAATTAATGGGAGACACAGCCTTACCCTAAAACACAGAATAAGAGATAACTATCAACAGGGGTATTCTATTATTTGGCTGATGTGTATGCTTGTGGACTAATTATGGGATGCCCTTTCACCTTTACACAGCTCCGGAGGTAGGGGGGCGCAGAATAAACAATAATAATAATAGTACAGCACACAATCAAAAAATATACAGTCCTCATCTCCGCAACACTGCACCCTCCTCCTCTTAGGCACGGCCCGGGCCTACAACTTTTACTTTTAGTGTGACACGTAGGTGTAGTTCCCTCTACTTTTAACCTGACCCTGAGTGCGACATAAATAAATGTGTCCCGCTGCTCCATTGCACCCTGCCTAACAGACTTACGCCCACAGTTAACCGAATTGCGGAATGGTCTTCAAACTATACACTGACGGTGGGAAGCATTATTTACAATGACGCTATTTTTATTTACAAAACTAACCCAGGACCTGTGATTGTTCTTTCTGGGGGGGAGACAGTCTGCTCTGCATCAATGCACCATTAAAGCACCCAAAAACGCACCAATATACACCCAAGCACCAATCGGTGCAGTCACCACTGTTCATCAATAAAGTAAATCCAACAAACCCAAACCCTGCAGGTGATCTCTTGCTCTTCGGCTCCCTCTGCTGGTTATTATTATTTGGTCTTCCAGATGTTGTCATGCTTTCATTTTCTTACTGGCGGCCTATTTTCAATAAAGTGTGCCCCATGTGTCCTTTTTATTTGATTTTATTTATGGCCCACAGGGCCGAATAGTGTGGTTCACCTGTGGGGCATCGGTGCCCTGTGGCCAAGGTCCGCCAGCAAGATTTCGGGCCCTCATGGCCGGTTCCAGCAGAGGGGCCATGCCCCAACCCATGCGGTCCATAAGTGGTGCTCAGCCACAGACATGTGGCCCATAATGTGGTGCATCGATGCAGACAGCTGGTTCTGGGAATTTCGGGCGCACAATGGCCGACCCACGCACGCTCCCCTCGGCACCCAATGGCGCACAGGTCATGTGGGAGACAAAAGGGGAAAGACAATTGAGCGAGGGGTAAGGTCACAAGGGTACACATCAATAAGGCAATGCAAGGCGAAATGCGTACGGAGGGCGAAGTGAGAAAGCTCGTCCCTACCGTACGTCACCCCCCTGTCGCCTACCCTACCCTTGCCCTTACCCCATATGTACAAAAATCTACCCATTTACAAATTCGTCACTACTGTCACGTCTTCCCCATATTTCCTCTATACCAAATTCGTCACCACAATCCCTCTAACCAAAATTTGCCATCACCAAATTCATCATCAATCCTCATAAGGAGGCAGAGATGGAACATCAAAGCACAATGTCACACCCACGTCATGATGCGTCTCACAATCCAAACATTTGCACAGTAAAAATAATTAAACATGGCATGGTGCGGAGTACCTGTCACCTCAGGTGAGTGGATGCAGATGGTGCGAGGAGACTTCATCCTAACTACTTTCTAAATGACATTAACACACTTTACACTACCCGGGGTCTCTCCCTGCCAATCCATTGGCCAACTTTCACGATGGGTTCTAAAAACCAATTCCCATTGACCAAACTGTGGTGCTTCTCAATTTGGGGTCTCACTCCCCCGATTCATCTCCCGGTGCCCTCGCACAATTTCTGGGCTGCGACGTGTAGCTCTCCCAGCAGGTCTACCCACCTGCACACCTCCACCACTGCAGTTGCCACCCGAGCTTACCTAGCTCCTCACCCTAACCTAACTAACTGGGGGAAGCCCCTCCTGGCTCTGTCACCCCATGGTGCCCTCTGGCACTGGGCTACCCGGGTCCGTCCTCCGGATCCTCGGGCCCCATCCACAACAACTACTACCGGCTCCCAGAGCCCACCTGCGGCCTCACCTGGCCGACATCCTCACAGTGGTGGAGTGCCCAAACCAACTACACACACTAACAGGCTACACGCCCAGCCATTTCCACAACACTAATGCACCCATCCAAAGACCATTCTTTCACCCGCACCACAGATGCCAATATCCAACCACAATTTACCTGTACCCTCTACCTAACACTTACACTACCCGCCCCGGGTATCCGTGATGGGGGTCCACTCTTCCCCCATTCACACCTTCGCACCATCCACTCCACTCCACAATTTCCACCATACTCACTCCACGACCATCCATTCCAATACTCCATACCATTTATTCCATACACCTGTCCCCCATTCACCTGTCGTTGCACACCTGTGCAATCATGCCTGGTGCCACCTGCACCCTCCTCCTCTTCCTGGACCATTTGGTCAGCACAACACGCAATCACCATCACTCACTCATACACTGCTCCACACACCTGTTCAGTTGCACACCTGTGCAATCACACCTGTTCAATCCTCACACACACGGCATCATCTCATCTAACTACTCCCCTCTGAAACTTGCGCTTCCCAGTCGCCCCTTTAAACTATTGCGCTCCCACGTCATTATCATCCACGCTAATCTACCTGCGTCCCCACTACAGGTATCCTTGTCACTAACTAACCTTAACGTCACCTAATGTCATCTTCTAGGGCCCTACACACCATATATCCTAACCCACCCGGGCTAGTTTTCACTGCCATACACCCCATAAACTATAGCGCATTTGCCCCACTCGTGAGGGATGACAGAGTTGCCATCCCACCACATCGGGGCATCTCTCACTACCATCCCCCCAGTCCTCTGACGTTACGAGCCCCCGTCGCAAGAGGTACTGGGTCCTGCCTCGGCATCTAGAGCCGAGGCGATCCATGAGGGCGCCTGCTCGCCGGCATAAGGTCTTATCCGGTCGGCATGGACGATCCGAGGGGGGGGGTCCGTGGCCCCATTTTGATCTTAATGACCACGTCACAGATTTGCGACAGGACGACTCCTGGGCCTTGCCAGGGGGAGGTGAGTTTTGGGCACCTTCCCTTCCGCCTCCGGGGATTAAAGAACCAAATCTTCATCCCCGGAGCGTATTGACTCCCCTGGCTCCGGTCGTCGTACCTGCGCTTCATCTTGGCCCCTGCCAGATGGAGCTGGCGGCGGGCGAAGGCATCGACCCGCTCCATGCCTTCCTCCAGGTGACGTGCGTAACCCTCCCTCGGCAGTGTATCCGTGGTGTCTGGCACGGGACCGCATAGCAAGTCGGCGGGAGCCCGTAACTCCCGCCCATACATAAGCAACGCTGGACTGCATGCGGTGGCCCCGTGCTGGCTAGTTCGGTAGGCCATCAACAGGTACGGGAGATGTTCGTCCCAGTCATCCTGACGGGTGGTGGTGAACAATGCCAGTTGTTGTATCAATGTTCTGTTGAACCGTTCCACCATCCCGTCAGATTGTGGCCGCAAGGGCGTGGTTCTTGTTTTCCGAATTGACAGGAGTCTGCACACATCTTTTAGTAATTGGCTCTCAAAATTTCGTCCCTGATCGGTGTGCAGCTCCTGTGGAATCCCGTGCCGACATACAAATCCTTCTACGAAGGCCTGTGCTACCACCCCTGCTTCTTGGTTGGGGAGGGCATATGCCTCCGGCCACTTGGTGAAATAGTCCATTACAACGAGGATATACTTATTACCTTGGCGGGTGCGGGGCAGCGGTCCTAGAATATCCATAGCCACCCGCTCAAGGGGGGCCCCCACCTGATGTAATTGAAGGGGGGCCCTCATCCTCCGTGCTGGTCCCTTTTTGGCAGAACAGGCGTCGCATCTCCGACACCAGTCCTGTATGTCGCGCCCCATATTCACCCAATAGAACCTCCGGCGGACCCGAGATATTGTCTTTGTCCTGCCCAAATGGCCGCCGGAGCGGGTACCATGCACCTGTTGCAATATGACGTTCTTGAATTTGTCAGGGACTATCACCAGCCAGGAAGTTCTATCAGAGGGAACCTCCACCCACTTGCGATACAAGATGTTGCCTTTCAATTCCAGGGTCTGCCACTGAGCCTAATACGCCTTTGTTTGCGCCCCGAGGGGGGTGACCTCTTCCCCCTTTGGTCTTTGCCCCAATTTGACCCAATTGAACACTGGCCCCAGGACAGGATCCTCCTGCTGGGCCGTGCTCCATGCCAAATCTCCAAATTCCTCGTCCGCGGTTAGTGGCAAAATTGGCCCTCTCACCCGGGTTGCCCGGACGACGAGAATCGGGGCAGAATCGCCCAATTGCTCCCTCTCCTCGTGTCTCGCACAAAATTTACAGTTTTCCCCCAGACAAGGACGCCGAGAGAGTGCGTCCGCATTACCATGGGCCTTCCCGGCCCTATGGGCCACATCAAAATCGTACTGCTGCAACTTTTCCAACCACCTTGCAATTTGGCCCTCCGGTTCCTTGAACCGCAGGAGCCATTGCAAGGAGGAATGGTCAGTTCTAACCAAAAATTTCCGCCCTATGGTTCATGGCAGCCAGCATGGCCAATAACTCTTTGCGAGTGACGCAATAATTTCGCTCGGGCCTACTTAAGGCCCGACTATAGTAACCAATCACTCTCTCCACGCCCTCCTGTGTCTGAGACAAAACTGCGCCCAATCCTTCCTGGCTCGCATCCGTGTCCAGGGTAAATGCCCCGTCACTAGTGGGGTAAGCTTGAAGGGGTGCGGATGTTAGACACCCCTTCAATTTTTGGAAGGCCTCGTGGCACTCCCGTGTCCAATTAAATCGCGTCCCCTTCTCCGTAAGCCGGTGGAGGGGACGGGCCAACCCCGCAAATTTCGCCACAAAGCGCCGGTAGTAGGAGCAGAGTCCCAAAAATCCCCGCACCTCCTTGATGGTACGTGGTGCGGGCCACTCCTCTACCGCTTTAATTTTGTCTGGGTCCGTTTTTACCCCCTCGCGGCCGATCACGTGACCTAGATAGGCCACCTCTCTTGCAAACAAAGTGCACTTACTCGGGTTCAGCTTCAACCCTGCCTGTCTGAGGCACCCGAACACCTGGTCCAAATTAGCTACTGCCTGGGGGAACGTTTTGGCATGTACTAGGACGTCATCCAGGTACACCAGGCATGATTGCCATGGCATGCCGCCTAGTACATGCTCCATCAATCTTTCAAAGGTGGCGGGGGCGTTACACAAACCAAACGGCATCACAGTAAACTGATACAGTCCCTTACCTGTGGAAAATGCCGTTTTCTCCTTCCCTGTCCTATCCATTTCCACCTGCCAATACCCACTCTTGAGGTCCAAAGTCGAGAACCAATTTGAGCCCGCAACGGCATCGAGGGTGTCATCAATTCTTGGCAGGGGATATGAGTCCTTGAGTGTCACGTTGTTTAGCTGGCGATAGTCCACGCAGAACCGCGTGGTCCCATCCTTCTTTTTGACCAGCACAACAGGTGACATCCAAGGACTTCCCGAGGGCTCGATCACACCTGCGTCGAGCATTTTTTCAACCTGCTCGTCAGCTTCCACCCTCTTGCTCCAAGGGAGCCGTCGGGCGACCTGACGAATAGGCCGGGCCTCACCGGTGTGTATCTGATGTTTCACCAGGCCCGTACGTCCAATATCCTCGGTGGACAAGGAGAGGAGGTCCAAATGGGACCCAACCAGTTTGTGTAAGGCCTCCCTCTGGGTACCTCCCAACTCTACACTACTACGATTTACCATCTCGCAAATGGGATCGGGCCAATTCCTAGAACTTATTGAAGGCTCCCCCTGGGGCCGGCTCAGCTGGACGTTCTCGCCCCTCACTGACGCGACTTCTCTAACTGGGGTGCAGCCAGCTACCTTCGTGCCCCTCACTATAGTGCGTGGTTCTGTGCTAATATTAATTACTCGGACGGCCACCACCGGCCCGTCCGTTTTTACAAGGGTACGGCCCACGATTAAACCAGGTATGGATAGCGCTGCCACCGGTTCGACCAGGCCGCAGGATTCCTGCCATGTCGGGCGAGCTGACCATCGGGCCGGCACGATGGCCTCGGCCCCTGGAGGGATGGTCACGGCCTCAGGAGCCTCCAGCTCCACCCTCTCGGCCGTGCTCACCCCCTCCAATGGTAGCTCCTCCACTCCCCATCGCAGGATCCCCCAACTCAAGTCGATTTTACAACCGCTGGCAGTCAACAAATCCAACCCTATTAAGCATGGGTCGCACACCTCCGCCACCCAAACCTCTATCTCTTGCTTTACCGATCCCAACTTGAGGGTCACAAAACCACGACCTATGATCGGAGCCGTTGCCCCGGTAGCCAACTGCAAACTATGATTTTCCAGACGCTGGATTTTACCCCAGCCGTCTGCACTCGAATTAAGGACCACGGGGCTGATGATCGTGGCGCTGGCTCCCGTGTCCACCACGGCGTCTACCCCCACGCCGGCAATTTTGCACCGAATTGTCAAACTACCCGTCCCAATTCGGCCACAATGAATGACCTGTCGCGTCAACGAGGGCTTCTCCCCATCCCCTACTGCCGAACACCGCCCTGCATGCCCGGCACGTTCTAGTTTCCCGGGCCCTGGCGGGGGGGTGTCTGAGGTCGGCTAGGCCGATCTATACGGGGCGGAGTTGAGGGCATCGGTTGGCGGGAAACGTCCCGGCGCGGAGCTCGACACTCCCATGCACGGTGACCCATCCGAGCACAATTATAGCACCTCACCTGGTAAGGTGCTTGCCTCCGGTATTCCAAATTCCCCCCCCTGTATGTCCAAATTGGGGTACTCTGTCGGGGACTACCGGGTGCCACCGCTGGGGCCGCCTGCCATGGTCCAGGTCCCGCCAGGCGCCGATCCACTAACCTCCGGACCATGCTCTCCAGGTCAGGGCCCCCTTGGGGGACCGCCCCCCTTCACGGGCCCCATCTGACGCACCGCCACTGCGTGGCGCTCGCCTCCCCGGGCCAGGGGCCTCGCTGCTTCCCAACGGGCTGCAGCGTCGGCCGCCTGACTCATGGTTTGCGGGCGCCACATGGCGAGCTGTTGCCGGAGCTCCAGATCCGGAAGGGCCTGAATAAAGTGATCCAGCGCCAGGCTTTCCTGGGAACTCGCTGCCATGTCCGCGTGTGCAATCCCGACCGCGCGGCGAATATCGTGAGCAAGTTCCCCGATGGTCTCCTGGGGCTTGCGTTTTCGCTGCGCAAGTTGGGCTTTAACAAGCTCGCTTTGCTGTTCAATGCCGAACCGATTAATTAATGCCGCACGGAGAGCTGGCAGGGTGAGAGCACCCGGTGGTAAAGCCGTCAGCACCTCCGCCGCCGCACCGCGCAGTGCCCCCACCAGGTGTACTCCACCTTCGTCCGGATTCCAACCGTTGCCTTTACACACGTACTCAAACTGCGCCAGGTACGCCCTCAAATCACTCTTGCCGTCATACGGCGCGAGTGGGACCTTGTGGGCGCCCGAAGGTCGGACCCCGCGCGTCACTCCTTGCGGGATCAACGCGAGACCAACCCGTTCGGGCTCCCACAGTACGTTATTCCCGGGGGGCTCCCGCGCGTCCCCCGTCCCTCCAAACACTACCCCTCCTGGTGTCGATGCCTGGGTCGCCCCTCCGCAACCCGCTACCCACGCCATACCCCCACATCCTTGCTCACCAGCAACCCCCTCACTCCCCATAGCCAAACCTCCTTGCACACCTCCCCTGTCCATCCACTCCGGACCGGTCATACATCTTACCATTGGTCCCTCACGAACACCCGGGTCTACACCACCCCCCAAGCCGACTGACTCTCCCCTCACATCATATACATTGCCACTTACCTCCGTACCTCGTCGTCGCACCTCCTCCGCCACCTGCAAACTTTTTATTTGGTTAGTGAGAACCTCATCATGATTTGAACACAGACTTTGTACATATTCCATGACTTCCTCCTTTATTTCCCTCTTAGTTTCCCTCCGTCTCTTCTTAATTTCACTCACCCCCTCTTCCACCTCCTCTAATTTTTCCTTTACCTCCTTCATCTCCCTGTGCGCCCCCTCTATCTCTCCCTCTAACGCCACTTTAACCGTTTCTATGTGCGTCCTCACCTCTCGGTCCTTCGTCTCTATTACTTCTGTCACCTCTTCCAACTTCTTCGTCAACCCCTCATGTACCATCTGACATTCCTTCTGTGTCGCTATTAATTCATTTTTGATGTCCTTTTGTGTCGCTTTTAACCCCCCGATTATTGCAGTGTTCTTTTCCACTTGGTCCGCTAGTTCCCTTTGTCCGACTGTCAGCTGTTCTACTCCCTTCGTCAGATCTTCTATTCCCCCTTGTAACTTAGCCGTATTATTTCTCACCTCTTTCTCCATACGCTTCTCACCTCGCTTTACCTCCTTGCGTAGCCCCGAAACCTCCTCACCCACACCTCGTCGTATCTCCTCTTTCATCTCCCCCATCTCTTTTGTAGATGCCACCCTCATCTGTCCCAATTCATCCCTCTGAGCATCCAGTTTACTTTCTAACCCGATTTGCACCTCCTCTATCTGGTTTCCCATTCGTTTGATTTCCCTGGCAGATTGTTCCCCTATTTCCCGCAATTTGTCCTCCATCCTATTTTATAGCCCCATTAACCCATTTTTCATCCCCTCTATCTGATTCTCCTGGGCAGCCATTCTATTTTCCACCCCCGTTAACCCATGTCTCACCTCTTTTATCCCGTTGTCTAACCCCTCAAAATTATTGTCTAACTTCTCACCGGTACCCCTCGCTTCGTCCCTCATTGCCCCCATTTGGCCCTCTAATCGCTCACTATCAGCCCTCATTTCTCCCATACTGCTTTTCAAACCTCTAATTTGGTCTCCCAATTGCTCACTATTCTTTTCCATAAGGGCCTTCATTTGCATCATAAAAAGGTTCAAATCCACTAGCGGCGCTGCTGCGGTCACGGGCGCGGCAAAATTTGGTGCCGCTCCACCCACGTGCGCGAGGACGCCATTTTGCGCGCCTGATACTCCCTCAACCGCCTCCTCATTGCTCCCCTCCATTTGATCCTGGGTTACTCCTAACCCCTCTTCTAGCTCACCCACCGGCATCCCGTCGCCTTGACCAGCCATGGCGCGATTTCAAAATTCGGGTTTTTCTTTAAAAAAAACAAATTTCGGCAGCTCGTAATTTTGACCAAATTTTTTTTCTCTATTCGTTTTAAAAATTTGGTTCGGGCCTCGAATCTCACTCCCAGACACCAATTGTTACTGATCGCGGATTAAGATGTTATTTACCGAGCGGTGGTATTGCCGCGACCGTTACAGGATCCCTGACTCACCCGATTCACCCAGAACTTTGGCCGTATCGCACCACAGCTGCCCAATCTGGGAAAAGACTGAAACGACGAAATGCAAGAGGAAAAGGAATAAAACGAATAGACGGACAGAGGAGTAATTGGATTTATTATTTACACAAGCAAAAAGGAGCAATCAAGGTTTATTTACAACACATAAGACGCAGGTGACACAGTGCAAATTTTAGCTTACCTACAGACTTAATTAAATACCCAGGGACAGAACAAACAAAACAAACTCACGTATACAAGGGTGGAAAGGCAGGAGGTGGATGGCTGGAGGGAGAGGAAAGGTCCAAGGGGGTCCTGCAGCTCAACCGGCGCGTTTAGCAGCCGCCGTTCCTTTACGGTCCTGCTCCAAACCGCCGTTCAGGCCCCCTTTGGCTGTTGGGTGTTCTTGCTGCGGCGGCCTCCGCTGCGTTCCCAGGACTTGTCTGACTCGTTGGTCCACACCCTCAACTCTTTCTTGGTCCCTCACTCTTTACCACCGACTCCTCACTGCAACCAACGCAACCACTTGACCACCACCTCTACTGACTGACTCTTCACCACTCTCCACTTGACGACCGACTCTCAACCAACTCAGACCAACTCTCCCCTCACTTCCGTTCGCGCCTTTTATAGCGCCTCCAGCGATTACGCCGCCGGCGTTTTGGACACGCCCATCGGGGTGCTCACCTCGGCCCTGGTTGGTCGCGCGACCCTCGGGCTCCCCCCTCGATGACGACGGGCGGGTACGCCCCTCCTCCCCTCTATGACGAGGTGGAGACACGCCTTTCTTCTCCGACCCTGCCTCGTGGTCAATGGCGGTTATTGGAGGGGAGGTGATTGGGAATCGAGGGCTCAGCAATGACGAGAGGGGATGTAATTGGCAATCGAGGGTTGGCAATCACGAGAGGGGATGTAAAAGGGAATGGAGATTTTGGGGATGGGAAGGAAAGGGAGATTTTGGGGATGGGAAGGAAAGGGAGATTTTGGGGATGGGAAGGAAAGGGGATCTATTCTCTTTCACTGGTGCAATGGAGTACTTCAATTAATGGGAGACACAGCCTTACCCTAAAACACAGAATAAGAGATAACTATCAACAGGGGTATTCTATTATTTGGCTGATGTGTATGCTTGTGGACTAATTATGGGATGCCCTTTCACCTTTACACAGCTCCGGAGGTAGGGGGGCGCAGAATAAACAATAATAATAATAGTACAGCACACAATCAAAAAATATACAGTCCTCATCTCCGCAACAATATATATATATATATAATATATATATATAATATGATAAAAGGAGGAAAATGACTTTAAGCAAAGGGCCATTAAACGAGGAATTAAACAAGAAACTGGAATTGCTGAATTTTATTGCATGTAAGGCAGGATGACCTCGGGGCACGCACACTCTCCTCTAAGCTGTCTCGCCTGGGTTTGAATCCCGCCACAGCCATAAAATGTCATCCCGGATTCCTGGTGTTTCACAGGTATAGTGATTCATCAATGTGTGTGTCGGCCCTCGGATGGACGTTAAGCCGGGTATCCCTTCTGCCGGAATTATTTGTAGGCATTAAAGATCCCATGGTGTCCTTCGCGAAGATTGGCGAGCTATCGCCGGCACCCTGACCAAATTGCAAACCATTGCAGGGAGGGCAATGTCAAACCACCTAGGACAACCCTTGCCAAGAAACTACTTCTGGAACATGGTACATTAGTATCACAATCAAAATTGTTGTCAATATTTCTTGAATCGAAGTCCTTTTATTTTGTAGGTTTGCCAAAACACCACCCCCAACCCTAACCTTAACCACCAGTTAACAAGACCATAACATCAAATCAAAACTCAATGGGATAACTTAATGGAGATCCTTCTTTTAAGTGGGTTTTAAAAGTTCAACTGCGACTACTACTGCTGCTACTACTACTAATACGACTACTACTACAACTGCTACTGTTACTACTATTATTACTACTGTTAATACTACGACTACTACTACTATTACAACTGTTAATACTACTACTACTACTACTATTATGTCGTGGAACACAGTTCTGTATGTCTGAAGGGTTTAATACGCTCACGCATTATTTCGGAGTACAAGGCGGCAGAATATAGTAACACTGTTCAAAAGTTTAAGGAAACCTGGACTATAAATGATGCACTTTGTACGGTCTCCCCACAAGATACTTTGCTCTTATTTGTATAAATGTGTTATTTGGCATTCTTTTTTTTGGTGTTCTTTGGCGTTCTTTTTTGGTGTTCTTTGGCGTTCTTTTACCTTTCCCTTATCTGTCTTGGTAGTGCTTTCTCTTCAAAATGCTCTATCTTGTCTACTGTAGTTCAAACCATGGACTTGCAGAGATGAGGAATTGAGCGACATTAAACTGGGAACATATGTTTGCCTGAGCTTGCATGAGCTCTGAACGCAAATCTCTGTAACCTTTCCAACAAAAGCACTACTACTACTATTACTACTGTTAATACTACTACTAATACTACTACTACTACTATTACAACTGTTAATACTACTACTACTGCTACTACTATTACTACTGTTAATACTACTACTAATACTACTACTATTAATACTGTTAATACTACTACTAATACTACTATTAATACTGTTAATACTACTACTACTACTACTACTACTACTCCATTTTTATTTATTTTTTTATTTTGGTTTCCAAGATCGAGGCTCGTGCAAGAGCTAACATCAATCACAAAAAAACAACAACAAACGGACACACAAAACATACAAAAAAAGGGAGCGGGAGACAAGATGGGGAGAGAGAGGGAAGCACACAAGTACAACAGCAGAGAACAGGGACATCTGGAGATCTGTGGGAGGGAGAGGGCTTGGGGGGAGGAGGCATGGGAAGTCGGGGGTGGGGGGGGGGGGGGAGTGTAAAACACATGACACTGCTAGGACTTCCAGGAAAGCAAAAAGTTGGGATTTCAAAAAGAAAAGTGGATTTGGGGTGAATCAACAGGGGTAGAAAAGATCAAGGTTTTGGATGGGGGAAGATAAGAGATGGTGGTGTACAGCTGTTTTAAAGACCTGGAGGGAGGAGTGGGATTGAAGAGAGTAAGGGAGATTGTTCCAGAGGCGGGAGAAAAGAGGAATGAATGAGTGAAGGTGAATAGAGAGTATTGAATTTGGCAGTTTAACCATAAGAGGGTTGCTGGCAGATCTTGTGTGACCTGTAGGAATATTTGGGGGACAGAGCAGAGACAGAGCTGGGGGAGCACGGCCGGAGAGGAGTCGGTAGAAGACAGAAAGACCACCAACCTGCCTGCGGTGAGTGAGTGAAAGGCCCTCGAAGTTAGCTTCATCGCGGGAGATTCCAATTATTCTGAAAGCTTTGGTTTCAACAGCGTGAAGCCGAGCTAGGTGTGAGGCAGGAGCACCAGCCCAGAGGGGAGAGCAGTACTCCATTGAGCTGCGGATGAAAGCCTTGTATGTGGTGAGGAGCTCAGGTGTGCCAAGGAAGGACTTCGCACGACGGAGGATGCCCAGTCGGCGACTGGCTTTGGAGGCCAGCTTGGAAATGTGGTTTTCCCAAGAAAGATCATGGCAGATAGTGAGACCCAAAAGCTTGAGTGACAGAACTTCTTGGAGAGGATTGTTGAGAAAGTGGATGGGAGGGTTGTCCAGTTGGTGTTTTTGGAGAGACATAGAAAGAGTGTGAGATTTGTCAGGATTGAAAGACATGTTCCACTTGTTTGACCAGTCTGTGATTTTGTCCAGGTCTGCAGAGAGTGAGGAGGCTGCAGACTGCCGATCTGAGGGATGAGGAATGGAGCGACAGAGAGTGGAGTCATCAGCAAAGAGATAGAGAGGATTTTCCAGAGAGTCGGAGAGATCATTGATAAAGACCAGAAAAAGCACAGGGCCCAGAACACTGCCTTGGGGAACTCCAGCCAGAACAGGAAGGGGAGATGAGAGAAACCCATTCAGGGCCACACGTTGACTTCGACCAGAGAGGAAGTCCGCAAGCCATGCGTGGAGATTTCCATGGATACCATAGGAGGAGAGTTTGGTGAGCAGAGCGGGGTGCCAGACCGTATCGAAGGCATATGATCTGTCAAGGGAGACAGCTCTAATTTCCTGTTTGACCTTGAGGACCTCCATCCATCGTTGAGACAGCAGAAGCAGCATCTCCAGAGTGGAGTGACCTGGTCTGAATCCAAGTTGATGATCAGAGATCAAGTCATTGGAGAAGAGGAAGGATTTGATATCCGAAGCAATGATGGATTCCATGACTTTGCTGATAATTGGGAGAAGGCTGATTGGTCTGTAGTTGCAAGGATCTGTTTTTGGACCTTTTTGTGTCTACTACTACTACTGTGTCGTCTACTACTACTACTACTACTACTACTACTACTACGACTACGCCACGCCACGCCATTTTGCTGCTCCTCGAGCCGTGCTATTTTCGACATTTCCTTCTCATCCTCTTCTGTTTTCGTTTGTATTTTTGGTTTATTTGGGTTATTTGAACCGAGTTGGTTCATTTTGTTAGTTTACTTTGACGTCCCGTTTGAGTTATTAGTCCTTTTGTGTTCGGGCCTAGCCATGGCGTGCGGCCGCACCCGTGTGGGACTAGATTTGCCGCGCCCGATTTGTGGCGTATCACAAACTGTTTGACCTTGTTTTTGCTTAATCACCCTTGACTTTCTGTGCTAAATTTGCATAGTTTTGGCGATTAAGCCGATAAGTTATTTGCTCAACGCCCGTTTGATTTATCCTTTTGAGTTAATCTTTAGCATACCGGTACGGTCGTGCTAAGATAAGCAAAAGCTCGCGAACGAGCTCATTGGTATTTTTTTCATTTTCATTTGACGGGAAATATACCGTTAATAGCAATCATGCCTCTGGATGGTACATGGGCAAAAATGGCCGCTACTACCTCTGGTGCAGGTGGGAACCGCCCTGCCCACCCGTTTAAGGCGTTAACAAGGAAGCACGGGGTGAAATGCGAGTTGGGCAAAATCACCCAAATAGAGGCCTATGTGAATGCACTCGCTAGTGTGGTTGATCCAGCAACGATAGTTGCAGCCTCGAAAATGTATGGACAAGCTGTGTTCTTTCTTAACTCAGAGGCTGCAGCAAACAAAGTCATTGAGAAAGGGATTAGTGTGGGAGGACTCTTTGTACAAGTCGAGCCGCTCTCAAGTCTTGGTACAAGGATAATTATATCTAATATACCTCCTTACGTGCCTGACAATGTCGTGGTGCCTTTCCTGGAACGACTGGGAGTGTTGAGATCACCCATCAAGCCTGTGTCTTTGGGCTGTCATGAGCCCTCCCTACAACATGTCTGGTCTTTTAAAAGACAAGTATCCATTGAATTGGGAAAGGAGGCTGAATGTGAGGGGTCGTTTGTTATTCCTTTTGACGGAAAGAATTACAGGGTGTTTTATATGACAAACGAACCCCGTTGTTTTGTATGCAAAGCGAAGGATCACAGGAGAGCAGACTGCCCCACTATCATTAAAGAGGTTGCAGCTCCTCAACGTCCAGATCAGCCTCGAGAGGATCCCAGCGTCACTGAAGGTAACCTAAGAGAGGCGGTTGCTCCTTTGTGCTCGAGGGCAGTGGACCCTCAAGAAAGTTCTATACCAGCTTCTCATCCCAACTCTTCCGCTGCCATAAATCAATGGCAGGCAGTGGGAGCAGGGAAGGCAAAGAGAGCACAGAAGAGGAAATCAGAACCCGCAGAGGATGGGACCACGGAACACCCTGGTACAATTGAGGATGACACGGGAAGTAATGTGTCAAAGGGATTTGTAAAGCCTAGTATTCTGAAGGAGAAAAGAGTGGTAACCCAATCTGAAGAAATGGAAGAAGAAGAAGAAGAAGAGGAAACTATTCATCAAACGACAGGATATGGAGAGTCTTCTCTCTCAGATCCACCCAAAGACAGTTTGAAGAATGAACAGGAAGGGAGACCGTCAGGTAGTAAACCCAGCACGGTAAAGACAAACAACCTAGAGGTATCTGACTTGACAGGGCCAAACGATACTGTGATGTTGGCTCCTGAGAAAATGCATCCAATAATAACAACTGCAACGAAGCTTCAAAATAAACCAGGGATTGAAACATCTACAAGAGCAGTTCTGAACCGAAGGATTAACACCGAAGTTTCAAAGGATTCTGAAGTAGCATTCATCGGTGGGACAGACAGAGAGAGGGAACCAGACACACAAGCATCAATAAAGTTGCTGGCACTGACTGACATCTCAGGTGATGTCACTTCACTCACTGTTGGCGCAGAAAGGGGAATAGTTGAGCACATCTCTATTTTACGACCCCAAAAGGTTGGATCTCCTACACCAACTGAGGAGGCATCCATTCCCACAGGTGTAGCAACGTCCGCCACATCAGAGCCAAATGAGCGTTCCTCTGCGCCAGAAGATTATGCCAAGTCAGCCTTGAGAGACGACATGGCAGAAGACTTGACACATTGTACAAGTACACCAAAGGAGAAGGATCTTGAACCTCCAGACAGCGATGATGAGGAAAGTATTGGTGATGGGGAAGACTATCAAGGGTCACTGACTGGTTTAGAGACAGACCTACCTGCAGGACGCCATTCCTGCATTCCCAGCCAGGAGATACTCGAGTTCCTGGAACAAAGCTTGCATAGCAGGAAGAAAGTGGAAAATGCGCTGAAACGGTGGAAAGATTATGACTTGCTAGTGCATTCCTTGTATGCACTAAGGAGAGAGGGACATAAAACAAGGACTTCAGGCTCGGCCGAACAAGCCCGAGTCAGGAAGTTTCTAGCAAAGTTGTTGAGTTACGGGCCTGAATATAAATTCGTTTAGGAGGATGAATTTCACAGAAACAAAACTCTCAATACAATAATGACATCAAACTTACGAATAGGATCATTGAATGTCAATGGCTGTAAGGATGCATTCCGTGTGCACCAGGTATTGTCATTCTGTGTGAAGGAAAAACTTGAAGTAACCTTTTTGCAGGAAACCCACACGACCCCAGAGGCTGCATCCCGATGGGAAAACCAATGGGAAGGCTTGGCCTTTTTCAGTCACCTAACGGACACATCTTGTGGAGTGGCTACCCTCTTTTCACCAAAGAGGAAACCTGAAATACTTGTCGTAAAGGAAGCCAGTGTGGGGCGGTTGCTACATATAAAAGCAAAGTTTGAAGAATTTGTTGTCAATTTCGTCAACATTTATGCACCTTGTGTAGGAGTTGCAAGGGGGATTTTCTTCAACCGGTTGCAGAGATTCATGCTCACCTTGCCTGGTGAAGAGTGTGTAATTCTTGGAGGAGACTTTAATTGCACTCTAAACCCCTCCCTTGATCGAATAGGTCAGGAGCCGCATAATCCCTCTGTAAGAATATTACAACAAACCATAACGCTGTTAAACTTGAGAGATACTTGGCACATACAACACCCCACAGACAGAACATTCACGTATACGAGTATCAGAGGTGGTCATATATCACAATCCCGGCTCGATAGAATTTACGTGTCTCACCGTTGGTGTAAGATTGTCAGTGACTCCGGCATAAAAGTTGCCCATTTCACAGATCACAACTTGGCCTGGATTAAGTTTTCCCTGGCGGAAACAAGGCCAGGCCCTGGCTTGTGGCACCTGAACAATGCTTTAAGTCAGGATGAAGCCTTTTTGTCAATCTTTTTGAATTTTTGGCAAGCCTGGAGGAATAAAAAAGGAGATTTTTGCTCACTTGGATTCTGGTGGGATGTAGGCAAGGTACGATTGAAATTGCTGTGTCAGGATTACTCGTATGGATCGAGCAAAACACTTGGGTTAGGGATCAAGAGACTGGAAGAGGAACTGCTGCACCTTGAGAAGCACCTGGCCACACTTACCTCTACTGAACTGCAGGCATACTGTTACGTGGTCCTCCCGGTAACTACCTGGTCTTGGTGACCCCCGGACCGTGGGAGGGACCCCGCCAGAAAGATATATGGTTTATACGCTTTCGTAACGCAATCAATATGAATTCCGGTCAAGAAGAAACCCCACACCAAGGATCCGGAATAATCAATAATATATTCACTGAGCAATCAACAACCATCAATAATGCACAATCAATATTACAACCCTGTGAACTCATCTACACAAACTCTAAGATGGCCATCTTAATCTTATACATTCCTCACGTGAGCCCCACTCCTGACTCCCTCCGTGGTCAATGTCTCTCCTCTCCGCACACGGGCGGTTGAACGAGCCCCGGGCGGACGTGCTCTAAACGTGCCGTCTCGGACTGGGGCCGCGGCTGCAGCGCACCTCCTTGCCAAGCCACGGGGCAAACCCAGCGCGGCGTCCAACGTGCGCGAGGCCCCAAGTGCGACTCTTACGCGTCCTTGTAGATGGGCAAAAACCCAGCGCGGCTTCCGACGCGAGCGAGGCCCAACGTGCGGACCCGTACGCGTCTTTGTAGACGGGGCAAAATGTCCCGGACGCTTGGTTTCGTGCACGAACTCACAGTGACTGGACGTGTCCAAAGGTATTTACCGCCCAGGTAACTCCTCTCGCCAGACGTTTCGCAACGGCGCGTTTTCCGCGCAGCGTAAGGTCGATTCCACCTTCTCGTCGTCGCGGGGCGAGGAAGAAGAAGCACCGTCCTTTTCTCTCCTCGTGTCTTTTCTTCTTCCGTTTCCGGCCACTTCCGTTTCCGGCCACTGGTTCCGAAGGGCTCCTGACCCTCCCATCACAACAACCCTTAATATAATACACACGGATAAGCAACCTGAATGGTAATTTACATACATTCACCTAAATATGTAACACTCCCCCCCTTCAAGAAAGAAAGTTTGAACCCAGCGAAAACTTTCTTTGCCGGCCAATTTGGAGAAACAAACCAGATCACTCAACCCCCCCACATTATCAGTTCCCCCTGGGCACAGTTATCACTTAAAAATAAAGCCAGTTAAGCCACTCGATAGCACTTTTCCGGGAGGCCAAGCCGAGTATTCACTACATGGATGCCTTTAGGAACGCGGAGTTCACGGTTAGTCCGTGCAGGAAAGTTCTCTACATGGGCGCCTTGAGGAACGTGGAGTTCACGGTTAGTCCGTGCAGGAAAGTTCTCTACATGGGCGCCTTGAGGAACGTGGAGTTCACGGTTAGTCCGTGCAGGAAAGTTCACTACATGGACGCCTTTAGGAACGGCGTTCACGGTTAATTCGTGTAGGAATCTTGGCTCGGTGGCTCCGCCGCCTTCAGTGCTTCAACTTCTCAGAACGTCCCTAATAATTAGGGTGGGACCACTGGTCCCTGTAGTCCCCTGAATACCGGTCTTCTTCTCGGCCACTACTTTGCCAATTCTTCCTTCGGGAGCGGCCGTAACTCAGGGAGCCTCCATAATAATATTGACTGCGGCCACCACCAAAACTACCGCCCAGTTGTCCTCTCCTGTAGACCTCTCGACGCCTACGAAATGCCTTCCCTACTGTTATGGTCCGACCCTCCAAATCCTTGCCATTCCAATTCTTCTCTGCCTCTCTGGCGTCTTTTGTGCTGGCAAACGTGACAAAGCCGAACCCTCTTGACTGTTGCGTTTCCCAGTCTCTTACCAACCGCACTTCCACCAGCGGCCCATATCTGTTGAAGACAGAGGTCAGAACTTCTTCCTCTGTTTTGAAGTTCAGTCCCCCTACAAATAACTTGGCACTTTTGTCACCATCCCGAGCTGGTGTGGTGTTATTTTCCCTGCTGGGCTCTTTATCAACCCTCAGGTTACCATAAACTTGACCCCCGGCCAAATCATTCCCGAGAACCACAGATACACCCTCTACAGGAAACGTGGCTTGTAAACCGACGGTGACCGGTCCTGACACCAAATCGGACTCCAACTGGATGACCTGAAGGGGAGCACTAACACCGCCCCCGATCCCCTGTAAACGAACACCATCCCCCGTTGCCGTCTCCTCGGACCATGGCAAAATGCCTTCAAGCATTAAAGATTGATGGGCCCCTGTGTCTCTCAATATCCTAACCGGTCTCCGGTTAGTCGAGGCTCCATCCAGTGACACAAACCCCTCGGAAATAAATGGTTGGTAACCCTCTTGATGGCGATTTCTTACGCTAGCCATCGCATTCGGAGTTGTAATAGTCGGACTCCGCTCTGGGTTGTCCCTTTTCATGAGGTAACAACTGGACATCAAGTGTCCAGGTTTTTTGCAAAACGCGCAAGTAGGCCCGGAGGAAAAACTCGGGGTCTGCCTCGGGCCCCCCGAACTATAAGTTTGTCTTGGGCCCGCATCCCTCTGATTTCGAACCGGTGGGGTATCATAGTTGTCCCCATAATCATCTCGAGGCCGCCGCCATGTATGGTCGTTCTCCGCACCTGCTGTTCCCCACCTCCCCTGCGGAGATCTAGGCGAGGAGTTAGGTTCGTGGACCCCTATTCGGTGGGTTAAGGCATAATCATCTGCCATGGTGGCTGCGTCCCACAACTTCGGTACTTTCTTTTCCTGCAGGTACACTTTGATGTCCTCGTGGACACACTGCTGGAATTCCTCCACCAGGATCAAGTCCCGCAATGTTTCGAAGTCTTTCCCGACTCCTTTTGACTCACACCACCGATCAAACATGTTTTCTTTCACTCTGGCAAACTCCACATGGGTCTCACTCTCCCTCTTCCTGGCATTCCTGAATTTTTGCCTGTAAGCTTCCGGAACCAACTCATAGGCTTTGAGGATGTGCTTCTTCAGTACCTCATAATCTGCACATTGGTCCATTGGTAGCGCCGAATAAATTTCCTGAGCTTTCCCCACCAGCACACTTTGCACGAGTATGGTCCATGCCTCCTCCGGCCAGTTTAATTGTCGAGCCACTTTCTCAAAGTGTGGAAAAAATTTCGCGACTTCTTTTTCACTGAACGGTGGAACCAGCCTCACATGTCTGCCCACATCCCAGGTTTTCTGGTTAGGTGTCGACCCCGTCAGCAAGGGTGGTGCCTCTCCCCGTTCTCTCATTAACTCCAGCTCCTTGAATTTGATTTCTTGCTGAAGCTGCATGTCACGTTCCTTTAATTCCCTTTCCGCTTTTCTCTCCTCTGCTTCGAGGTCCCTTGCAGCTCTCCTTTCCTCTGCTTGTTCCTTTTCTCTTCTTTCCTGGAGTTCTCTTTCCACTCTCCTTTCCTCTGCTTGTTTCTCTTCTCTCCTCTCCTCTGCTTTCCTTTCTTCTTCTGCTCTTTCCTTTTCTGCTTTCCTTTCTTCTTCTGCTCTTTCCTTTTCTGCTTTCCTTTCTTCTTCTGCTCTTTCCTTTTCTGCTTTCCTTTCTTCTTCTGCTAACCTTTCCTGGAGTTCTCGTTCCACTCTCCTTTCCTCTGCTTGTTTCTCTTCTCTCCTCTCCTCTGCTTTCCTTTCTTCTTCTGCTCTTTCCTTTTCTGCTTTCCTTTCTTCTTCTGCTCTTTCCTTTTCTGCTTTCCTTTCTTCTTCTGCTCTTTCCTTTTCTGCTTTCCTTTCTTCTTCTTTTAACCTTTCCTGGAGTTCTCGTTCCACTCTCCTTTCCTCTGCTTGCTTCTCTTCTCTTCTCTCTTCTGCTTTCCTTTCTTCTTCTTTGATCCGTTCCTGGCTCCGTAATTGCAACTCCAGTTTCCGGAGCTCCACGTCTTCTGGTTCTTCGGGTAGCCACTCCCAGGCTAACTCGTCCCATGTTCCTAATCCCACCATAGATTGTATCACCGTGGCCTGCAACTCTGCCTTCCTCAAATTAGTTCGGACCTCCAAGTTAAAATGTTTGGCCAATTTCAAGAGATCCGACTTTAGCAACGCTCGGAACTGTGCCTCACTCGGGGTTACCCCAAAGTTCTGTGCCACAAACGCCATGGTGCCTATCGTTAACACCTGTTAACCTTCACCCCAAGACTTTCCCCAATTTCTCAAAAAAAAAATATTACCAATTAATAATTAATTAATAAATTTTAATTACCAAAAATATTATTATTTTATTATTTTATACACTTTTAGATCCCGGACGTAGACCCAATTGCGAAACCGCAAATCGTAATTTGGACGAGCCCCCAATTCTGTTACGTGGTCCTCCCGGTAACTACCTGGTCTTGGTGACCCCCGGACCGTGGGAGGGACCCCGCCAGAAAGATATATGGTTTATACGCTTTCGTAACGCAATCAATATGAATTCCGGTCAAGAAGAAACCCCACACCAAGGATCCGGAATAATCAATAATATATTCACTGAGCAATCAACAACCATCAATAATGCACAATCAATATTACAACCCTGTGAACTCATCTACACAAACTCTAAGATGGCCATCTTAATCTTATACATTCCTCACGTGAGCCCCA
This sequence comes from Myxine glutinosa, assembly GCF_964187855.1. Taxonomy (NCBI): domain Eukaryota; kingdom Metazoa; phylum Chordata; class Myxini; order Myxiniformes; family Myxinidae; genus Myxine; species Myxine glutinosa. The sequence continues at coordinate 11,608,700 of NC_136272.1, read as the reverse complement.
CTCCTGACTCCCTCCGTGGTCAATGTCTCTCCTCTCCGCACACGGGCGGTTGAACGAGCCCCGGGCGGACGTGCTCTAAACGTGCCGTCTCGGACTGGGGCCGCGGCTGCAGCGCACCTCCTTGCCAAGCCACGGGGCAAACCCAGCGCGGCGTCCAACGTGCGCGAGGCCCCAAGTGCGACTCTTACGCGTCCTTGTAGATGGGCAAAAACCCAGCGCGGCTTCCGACGCGAGCGAGGCCCAACGTGCGGACCCGTACGCGTCTTTGTAGACGGGGCAAAATGTCCCGGACGCTTGGTTTCGTGCACGAACTCACAGTGACTGGACGTGTCCAAAGGTATTTACCGCCCAGGTAACTCCTCTCGCCAGACGTTTCGCAACGGCGCGTTTTCCGCGCAGCGTAAGGTCGATTCCACCTTCTCGTCGTCGCGGGGCGAGGAAGAAGAAGCACCGTCCTTTTCTCTCCTCGTGTCTTTTCTTCTTCCGTTTCCGGCCACTTCCGTTTCCGGCCACTGGTTCCGAAGGGCTCCTGACCCTCCCATCACAACAACCCTTAATATAATACACACGGATAAGCAACCTGAATGGTAATTTACATACATTCACCTAAATATGTAACACATACCAAGAAAAAAAGAGCACCCTTAAAGCATGTAGTCGTGTGAAGGCACGAGGGGCGTATGTGCGCTCTCGTTTGCAGTTTATTTCTGAGGATGAATATGTCCTGAATTATCTCAAAGGGGTGGAAAAATGCAAAGGTCAATTCAGGACTATAGCGAGTGTTCTCGCAGAAGATGGTCTCTTGCTCAATGGCTCTGAGGGTGTTCAAGAACGAATTAGAGCCTTTTACGCTCAGCTGTATTCGGGTAAGAGCACAGATGCAGGTGCAGGTGGCACTTTGTGGAGTAGTCTTCCTGAAGCCTCTGTAGAAGACCGGGAGCAGCTGGAGACTCCATTATCTCTGGAAGAATTGAAAACCGCCCTGCACAGCCTATCAAGAGATAAAGCCCCTGGCATGGATGGCTTATCATGTGAATTATATACAAAAGTATGGGACTTGGTTGGACCTGATTACCTAAGCGTAGCTCAGGAAGCATGTGATACAGGTATAATGCCCCTTTCTTGGCGTCGAGCGATGCTGGTCTTGATTCCCAAGGAGGGTGACTTGAGAGACTTGAAGAATTACCGCCCTGTGTCTCTGCTGTGTGTGGATTATAAGGTCATGGCTAAAATGTTGTCACTCCGTCTCGGACCAGTCCTGACAAAATTAGTCAGCCCGGACCAATCTTATGCCATTCCAGGCAGGACAATACATGACAACATATCCCTTGTCAGAGACCTGATACAGTATGCGGACATGACTCGGACTCAAGTCGGATTTCTTTCCTTGGATCAGGAGAAAGCCTTTGACCAGATGAACCATGAGTATCTGTTTGAAACCTTGCTAACATTTGGGTTAGGGAGGAGATTTGTAGGCATGATTCAGACGTTGTACATGTCGGCAGAATGCCTAGTCAAAGTCAACGGTTTCTTGCTCGCGCCCTTTCCATTTGAGAGAGGAATAAGACAAGGATGTCCCCTGTCCGGCCAATTATATTCCCTATGTATCGAACCCTTCCTTTGTTTGATGAGAAGAAGGCTAACTGGCATTGTGGTGCCACACAACAGGGTCAACCTCAAACTTTCTGCATATGCAGATGATGTTCTCGTGTTTGCCAGTAATGCAAGGGATATGCAAATAGTTTATGATTGTCAGCAGGTCTATTCAGCAGCATCGTCTGCTACAATCAATTGGAGGAAAAGCTCGGGGCTTCTAATTGGACAAATGCAGGTAAAGGAGTTACCAACACTTTTTCAGAAATTGACCTGGAGTCGCAATGAGCTCAAATATTTGGGGGTGCACTTATCCACTTCCCATGGGTCCTCACCACTCATTAACTGGAACACTTTAGGGGACAAGATCGAAGCAAAGTTGAGAGACTGGAGTGGACTACTAAAAGTCCCGTCTCTGAGGGGAAAAACACTCCTTATTAAACAGTTTATAATTCCGAAGTTAGTATTCAGGCTCTCTTGCATAAGCACTCCAGAGGAGTTTCTGTTTAAGATGCAGAGGAAGCTACTGGACTACTTTTGGAATGGTAAACACTGGGTTTCCCTGGGCATTCTGAGCTTGCCTTTTTCAGAAGGTGGACAGTCTTTTCCCTGCCTTCGAAGCCACTACCACGCATCCAGGCTGAAGACAATACAACGTTACCTACATGTGAACCCTGCACCGCAATGGTGCTCACTGGCATCATACTTCTTCAGCAAAGTGCTCAATCTTGGGTACAAAAGGAATCTTTTCATCATTACATCTCGGAGCCTGTCTAGTGCTACATTGCCTCTTTTTTATCAAGAAATGCTGAAGGCTTGGAATGTAGTCGACGTACAAAGAACAGTTCCTTATCCAGGCAAGGACCTGTTAGAAGAACCGCTCATTCTCAACCCTCTTCTACAGGGCCCAACTCTGGCTTCCTTTTCAGTAAGAAGGAGCCTCTTAGCTGGTAGCATATCCACAGTGGGAGACCTTCTGAACGATGGTAAGAGAACGCTTTTACCCAAGGAACTCGCAGCGAAAATGGGCCTGAGGACAATCAGGATCCCCTCCAGGATACTTGAAGAGGTCAAAAGCTCCTTGCCTCCCGATTGTCTGGAATATCTAGAGAATCCCAAAGAGGGTGATGGATCTGGACAGATGTCCATCGGTAACTCCATGGATTTTAAAATCCGACCACGATGTTGCGAGCTCTCTCAGCCAATACCTGCAAACAATATGAGTAAGACCCCTGGCACAGTGGAAATGTCGTTCTGTGGGCTATCAAGGAAAAATATATACCTGCTAGTGATCCACTCGCTCCATTATATAGCTCTTGCAACCCGACTGGATACTCCCTGGCGTGAGATTCTTCCACTTCCTTCGACTGTTCATCCACGTTGGGATTCACTCTATCTCTACCCAATGCCAAGAATGATGGCAGACTTAAGTTGGAGGTTGCTACATGGTGCACTGAGCTCTGGATCTATGATGCGGCACTTCACTAACGTCTCAGAGGATTGCTGCTTTTGTGGTGAAAGGGAAACTATATTTCACATATACCTTCAATGCCACCGTCTTGAACCAGTGTTCTTACTGATGAAAAATCTTCTCTTGCGCTTCTGGCTTCACTTCTCTCCAACACTTTTTATCATCGGGCACCCGGTAAAGAAACTAAGCGAGTCACGAGATCTCCTTGTTAACTTTATTTTAGCCTGTGCAAAAATGGCAATATATAAAACCAGGAAGGCAAAAATTGAGAAAGATGTGGTGGAACACAGTTCTGTATGTCTGAAGGGCTTAATACGCTCACGCATTATTTCGGAGTACAAGGCGGCAGAATATAGTAACACTGTTCAAAAGTTTAAGGAAACCTGGACTATAAATGATGCACTTTGTACGGTCTCCCCACAAGATACTTTGCTCTTATTTGTATAAATGTGTTATTTGGCATTCTTTTTTTTTGGTGTTCTTTGGCGTTCTTTTTTTTGGTGTTCTTTGGCGTTCTTTTACCTTCCCCCTTATCTGTCTTGGTAGTGCTTTCTCTTCAAAATGCTCTACCTTGTCTACAGTAGTTCAAACCATGGACTTGCAGAGATGAGGAATTGAGCGACATTAAACTGGGAACATATGTTTGCCTGAGCTTGCATGAGCTCTGAACGCAAATCTCTGTAACCTTTCCAACAAAAGCACTACTACTACTACTACTACTATGTCGTCTACTACTACTACTACTACTACTACTACTACTACCACCTTTGTTTACATGAAAGGCGAACTCGTGCAGAGAGAAGACCACATCGTGCATTCTCCGTCTCACAACCGGTGATTTTGGGGTCACTGGAGTCATTTCCCGGCACAACATCAAAGATTGTCTCTTGCAAAGGTGTTCATCTGATGGAGCACCTGTAGCCGTTCCTTGATGGTGTCGGTGCTGTTAAAGGGTACATTACACTCGAATTGCTACCTTTGACTCCGATGCTGTTGTACGTGATGTGAATCCTCCACCACAGTGCATGCTGGTCCTGTTCATACTACTACGACTACAACTACCACATTATAACGCCCCAATTATTACCACCTTCTCGTGGGGTCGGCTGGTGAACTTTTTTTGGTCCAAGTCTTTCACGAACTGGCTGGCCATACCTGATGTTCAACTGAAGGCAACAGATATTTGGAATATGCCCGGCGATAACTCAGGAACTCTTTGCGAAGGACATCATGGGGTATTCAACATCCACCAACCCAGTTTGACATCCATCTGAGGGATGGCACTCCATGTTAAGCACCCACTGGAGTCACTAGGGGGGTGCAGGGGGTGCGGATCGCACCGGGTGACACTATCAGAGGGGGTGACACCAATTTTTTGCAGTGTCAAGGCTTTCCGATCTTGCGATATTATCAATTGTAAGTGAGTTCGCGAAAGGCATTGATTTCGATGAAGTGATTCACAAGTTCGCAGCTTTGAAGGCCAGGAAAGGAAAGTTCTGAATTAGTCGAGATGTTCACTAAGTGCTGAAATGCTTGTGTATTTATTCCTGTTTATTTTTATGGTGTTATTTCATTTATGAGTATATTTCCATATGCATTTGTCAAAAGTTCTACATTATTTGGGCCGTTATTGATTATGCAAACCGAATCCATTAATGTATCTCATGTAACAATAAAGTTTAACGTTAAAATCAACATAATTTTGATGTAGTTCTTAAACGTTTTTACTTCGAATTCTGTTGTTTTCTTGCCGAATTTTCACTTTAACCACATGAATCTATGTAAATGTAAATACATTTAGGCTGTGCGTATGATATTGTAATTTAAAGGTGTAATTTTAATTTTGCTAGTTGTTTTTGTCACTACTATTGTCCCCCGTCGCACCGCGGAGCGAAAGGGGACTATGGTTTTCCCCTCCATCCGTGTGTGCGTCCGTCTGTCCGTCCGTGCATGCGTGCGGGCATACGTGCGTGCATGCATACGTAAGCGAAGGACTGAATTCTAATTTGGTGTGTGGGTGCAACCCACGTCAAAATCCAAGATGGCCGCCGCCATGTATGTCTGACACCATGTATGTCTGAACCTTGTGAGCGAAATATCTTGAAAAATAAGCAAAGTACCAACTTCTAATCTGGTGTGTGGGTGTATCTAGGCATAAGGGAGAACGCTATTGAAAATTGGGTCACCACGTCAAAATCCAAGATGGCCGCTTGCGTCTTCCACTTTGTCAACTCATCACTTCACCAACGGGGGACCTAGGCGTAACGCTTGTTGCCATTACATTCAGTGATATACGGGAATTACGATTTACGAGTAATGTTAGTACAAAAAACATTACTAAGGATTCTGTATGGTCTGGTACGGGAGGAGGTCCATGTAGTCAGGTTCACTATGTATCGGTCAGTCAGGTTCCGAAGTTTTTTCGTTCAAATTTTTTGGAGATTAGCAAAACTATACATTTTTGGGAATATTCAGAGCATGAGGAATCCAAAAATTAATGTTGGCATTTGCGTAGACACCTTTGCGAAAATGACACGAGACAGTGATGAAGATCTGTAAAAGCATATTCCTGAACGGTATAGACCTAGTAGATCCTGTGTATAGGACTTATAGTTCAATCTGATACTAACAAGGCTGCTTTCTTGCTTTATAAACCCATACCTATAACTTCAAAGGACTTGCAATATCATGTATTATGTAATACAGTATTATATTGAAGGAGCAGCGCTCCTGCTTGAGACGGACGAAGTGACGGACAAGACACAAACTAGTCCGAGAAGATGTTTATTGTATAATCATCTCGGGAACTCTGAAAGCCCGTTTATCGGGTTCGCATATATATATATATCCAAACCAAAAAGCATACATCAGAACCAAAGCCACGCCTGTCAGGCGAGGCACGCTTTGGTGGTCATGTGACCGACAGGTGCAAAGGATTATAACCTCGGCGCCGCGGTTTGGCCACCGATTACGTCACCGGCTTGGGCCAGGAGATTCTGTTGCTGGTCTCGAGCTTTGGGGGACCCATGGGTCGCTACACACGCCCCTCCAGAATCGACTTGGTCCAGGAAGGTCAACCTGAGGGGGGTCCGGATGACCCGACCGATACGACCCCTGGCTGGTTGCGGGGGGGGGGGGGGGGGGTCCGGTGTGGTGGCGGGTGGCCGGACGGGGGGTGCAGTGCACGGGGGGCGGCCGTGCCGCGGTGGGAGAGCCAGCCGTGGCAGCTGGCCGACGTCCATGTGGGCCGGCTTGAGGCGGTCCACCGAAATCCGGTCCGCTCGGCTGCCGATGCTGACGACGAAGGACTTGTTGTCCCGTCGTAGGACCCGGAAGGGTCCGTCGTATGGTGGCCGGAGCGGCCCCCGGTGCGCGTCGTGGCACACAAAGATGTACTCCGCCGTGCGGAGTGCTGGGGGGACATAGGATTGGGGGTCGCCGTGGCGGGACGTGGGCACCGGGGCGAAACGTTGGGCAGCCTCCTGGAAGTCCATGCGCTGGCGCGCGGCGGACCAGGGGCTGGTGGCGTCGGGCACGAACTCGCCCGGGACGCGGAGGGCCTGGCCGTACACCAGCTCGGCGGTGGACGCCTGGAGGTCCTCCTTTGGAGCCGTTCGGAGGCCCAAAAGGACCCACGGGAGCCAGTCGTCCTGTAGGCCGGCCATGAGTGCGGCCTTCATGGAGCGGTGGAACCGCTCGCATGGAGCGGTGGAACCAGGCCGTGGTGCGGTGCAGGGTAACGCCCAACGTGCGGGCGACCGCGCCCCACAGTTCGGACGTGAACTGTGGGCCGCGGTCCGACGAGATGTCCGCCGGTGTGCCGAAACGCGCGACCCAGGTGGCGATGAACGCCTGGGCCACGTCGGCGGTGGTGGTGGAGGCGAGGGGCATGGCCTCCGGCCACCTGGTGGTCCTGTCCACCATGTTAAGCAGGTGGGTGAACCCCTGCGATGGGGGAAGGGGACCCACCAGGTCCACGTGGACGTGGTCGAAATGTCGCTCGGTCACAGTGAAAGGAGCCAGCGGAGCCTGGGTGTGACGGTGGACCTTGGCCCGCTGGCAGGGTGTGCAGGCGTTGGCCCAGTCGCGGACGTCCCGTCGCAACCCGTGCCAGACGAAACGTGCCGACACCAGCCTCTGGGACGCCTTCCGGCCCAGGTGTGAGAGGCCGTGGAGCGAAGCAAAAATGCGACGCCACCAGGTGATCAGCACAATGGGGCGAGGTCGGTCTTGGGAGACGTCACAAAGCAGGACCGTGTCCGCGAAGGGGACGTCAGCCAAGCAGAGGCCCGTGTCCGCCACCCGGAGCGCCTGCACCGTGCCGTCGGTGGCCTGGTCCGTTGCCATCAGGGCGAAATCGACGCCGAGGTGGACGGCGTTGGCGCCGGCTCGAGAAAGGCAGTCGGCCACGGCGTTGTCCTTTCCGGCGACGTGCCGGATGTCCGTGGTGTATTCCGACACGGCGGAGAGGTGGCGCTGCTGGCGGGCCGACCATGGCTCCGTGACCTTGGCCATGGCGAAAATCAATGGCTTGTGGTCGACAAAGGCCGTGAACGGGCAGCCCTCCAGGAGGTGGCGAAAATGGCGGACGGCCAGGTACAGCCCGAGGAGCTCACGGTCGAAAGTGCTGTACTTCAACTCGTTGGGCAGGAGTTGCCGGCTGAAGAACGCGAGCGGCTGCCAGGCCCCGTTTACCCATTGCTCATGAACCGTGCCCACGGCGTAGTCGGAGGCGTCCGTGGTGAGGGCGATGGGAGCATGGGGTACCGGGTGGGCCAGCAGCGTGGCGTTGGCGAGGGCCCGTTTCGCGCCGGTGAAAGCAGCGTCCATGTCCATGGACCAGATGACGTCGCGCTTCGCCGGCTGGCCACGGAGGGCGGTGTACAAGGGCCGCATGAGTTGCGCAGCTCGGGGCACGAAGCGGTGGTAAAAGTTCACCATCCCGAGGAACTCCTGCAGCGCCTTGACGGAGCTCATGGCTGGTAGGAAAGCGGCGATGGCCTCGACTTTGGCCGGTAGCGGTACGGCGCCGTTCCGGGTGATGTGGTGGCCCAAAAAGTCGATCGTCGCCGCACCAAAGTGACATTTGGCCGGGTTGACGATCAAACCATGCTCGCTGAGGCGGCCGAACAACGTCCGGAGGTGGAGGAGGTGCTCGGCTCTGGACGTGCTGGCGACGAGGATGTCGTCCAGGTAGGTAAAGAGGAACGGCAAGTCGAGCAGCACGCCGTCCATCAGGCGCTGGAACGCCTGTGCCGCGGTTTTGAGGCCGAAGGGCATCCGGAGGAATTCGAAGAGGCCGAAAGGTGTAATAACGGCCGTCTTCGGGATGTCGGCCGGGCGGACGGGCACCTGGTGGTACCCCCGAATCAGGTCCACTTTTGAAAAAATGGTCCGCCCCGCCAACCGGGCGGAAAAATCCTGGATGTGCGGGACGGGGTACCTGTCGGGGGTAGTGGCGTCGTTGAGGTGGCGGTAGTCGGCGCATGGCCACCATCCGCCCCCCGGCTTCGGGACGATGTGCAGCGGCGAGGCCCAGGCGCTGTCGGAGCGCCGCACGATGCCGAGGCGCTCCAGCGCGGCGAACTCGGCGTTGGCGACGGCGAGTTTGGCTGGGTCGAGACGGCGAGCTCGGGCGTACACCAGCGGGCCCGTAGTGGAAATGTGATGCTCGATGCCATGACGCACCGCGACGGCCGAAAACGTCGGTCGCGTGAGGGCCGGGAACTCCGCGAGGAGACGCGCGAAGTCGTCTGCCAACGGGAGGACGCAGGAAAGCTCGGTGGGCGCGGAACGGCTCAAGGCGCACGCCAGCGAGCTGAAAGCTTCGGCGTTGACAAGACGCCGACGTTTAACGTCGACCAGCAGCCCATGGGCGCAAAGGAAATCGGCCCCGAGCAAAGCCATGGGGACGTCCGCCGTCACGAACTCCCAGCGAAAGAGCTGGCTGCCGAAGCGGAGGGTGACGGTGCGTGGGCCGAAGGTGCAGATGGCGGAGCCGTTGGCGGCGATTAAGGAGGGGCCGCAAATGGCGGCCCGCCTGTCCTCCGCCGAAGCGGGAATGACGCTCAGCTGAGCGCCGGTGTCGCAGAGAAAACGCCGCCCCGACGCTTGGTCCACGATGAATAGCAGGTTTCCGGAACGGCCGGCGCTCATGGCTGGTAGTGAGCGCCGGCCCGACCGTTTCCCGACTTGCCGAACGTGCACGGGGGTCGACATGATCGGGCCTGCTGCCCGAACCTGGCGTGGAAATAACACCAGGCCGGGTCTGGCGGGGGCTCCGGTCGACGCGTCGGGACCAGGCGACGTGGCGTCGCCGCTGCCAGTCGCGCCGGCCCGGCAGCCTCCGGGAAGGAAGCTGCATCGCGGGCGTCAGGCGGGTGGGCGGGAAACTGCGCCGCGGGCGCCGACTGGGTGGCGGGCGGGCTCCCGGCAGCCACTCCGATGAGCTGGCTCGCCGCTCCGACGAGCTGGCTTGCCGAATTGATCTTGTCGGCCTCCCTGGCGAGGTCGCGGGGGTTCGTGATGGTCGTGCTTGCCAGGGCGACCCGGACCTGGGCCGGGAGCTGGCGGAGAAAAAGCTCTTGGAAAAGGAAATCCGAGGGATGCTCGCCGAGCAACGCGAGCATGTAGTCCATACGTTCGGACGGGCGCGTATCGCCGAGCTCAGGAAGGTCGAGCAGGCGTCGTGCGCGTTCAGCCGGGGAGAGGGCGAAAGCGCCCAGAAGAAGTGCCTTGATGGCGTCGTACTTGCCGTCAGCGGGCGGGCTCTGGAGGAGGCTCAGGCAGCGGGCGGCGGTCACGGAGCCGAGCGCGGCGACCACGTAATGGTATTTCGTGGTGTCCTCCGTAATGCCACGCAGGGCAAACTGGGAGTCCGCCTGAGCGAACCAGACGGCGGCATGTGCTTCCCAGAAAGTGGGCAGTTTGAGGGACACTGCCGTGTCCATCGCGTGTCGTAAACTCGGGGTCACCAGTGAAGGAGCAGCGCTCCTGCTTGAGACGGACGAAGTGACGGACAAGACACAAACTCGTCCGAGAAGATGTTTATTGTATAATCATCTCAGGAACTCTGAAAGCCCGTTTATCGGGTTCGCATATATATATCCAAACCAAAAAGCATACATCAGAACCAAAGCCACGCCTCTCAGGCGAGGCACGCTTTGGTGGTCATGTGACCGACAGGTGCAAAGGATTATAACCTCGGCGCCGCGGTTTGGCCGCCGGTTACGTCACCGGCTTGGCCCAGGAGATTCTGTTGCTGGTCTCGAGCTTTGGGGGACCCATGGGTCGCTACAATATCACAAATATAAAGACAATGGTTTTCAATTACCTTTGTTTGTTGCTTTTCTATAATCCTGAGCACTATTTTGAGGCCTAATTGGATTCCTTGACCCAGAAAACATCGGATTAGCATATTTAATTAAGTTTCTAGGTTGACTCGAAGCCGAGATAGCGCAAAATATGTATTTTATGGCGGCCATTTTGAAAATCCAAAGTGGCGGCCATGCAGGTGTCTGTGCAAATGCCAACATTGATTTTCCGATTCTCCATGCTCTGATGATTCCAAAAATGTATAGGTTTGCTAATCTCCCAAAATTAAATTTTGAACGAAATTATATTTGTTAACATAGTGAACCTGACTAATGGAGGAGGAGGGGGGGGGGGTGACACCATGAATCACCGCACTGGGTGTCACCAACCCTAGTGACGCCACTGGAAGCACCAACATGCTAAGAGTGCTCCATGAGAAGTACATCAAACGTTTTTGCGAGACAATAACATTTAAAGGCTTTTACAAACAATTGCTACGACGAATAGAATAGACCGCAGAAATTGGGATTTCATTGGCAGAATAAAAATGGGAACTTCCATATTGTTCATGCAGAATGTTGGATATTACACCATTAGTGGAGGGAATGACAGGAGAAAAGGGGAAGGTGATCGGAGTCATGGGAAGGTCCCGAGTGGGTGTGTGTGCCGGTACGGGACTTATTTGAAGTATAAAGGGGATGATGAAAATTACGCTTTCATAACATGAAGATGTCTTGCAATTCCGTCTTGTAACAGCCGGCAGACACAGCGGATGGATATTCGTCTGTGGATAACCAAATTAAAAAATTGGTGTTTAGCATGTCCCCGTATTCCAAACATGGTCCAAACCACATCGGCTATGAATATTAGAATCACTCCACCCTCCAAGGGTTTCCAATTAATCAAATCGTCGGAGCGGGAAAGATGGCAGGAACAGACACAGAACAGATTAAGAGATACATAATTTAATAATCACAAGACAACGAATACGAAGACGAGACGCAATAAATAAGCAAAAATAACTCAAACTATGAAACTAATCCGCAAGTTGCCACAACTACCATACATCCCGCACACGTGAAGCGAACCAGGAAGTGGGAGACGCTTACCAGTCTGGTCCCCTGCAAGACCCGGAAGTCGGTGAACAATAACGGAGCAGGGCAGGTGGAATGATGGACAGTTCCAGAATACAGCGGAGGGAGAAGTAATATTCACAGAAATAAATATATGAAAATATTCAACCGACTCGCTTATTCTCCATTCAACATGGCGCCTGAAAAACCACCGCACGGAGCACATACCACAACAAAGAATTCCCAATAGCTGCGTAAAGCGAGTCCAAACATAAAGATAGTGAATGGGGATCAACTCCCAAAGCCGGATTACATAATTAGCATGTAGCTAATTTTACAAGATACGAGACAGCAGATGGCCACTCCCCTGCCCACCACTGCCGCCCTTCCCCCCCCCCCCCCCCTCCCACCCTCCGGAGCCAGAGAGGAGAGCAATTTGATATGAAGCTTCCACTTTTTTCAAGCCGAGGCACCAGGCTGGCCCTGCTTGTTTACAGCCTCAGACCTCCCAGCTTTATCCCAAAGGCAGACCGTTGGATTGGCTGATGCCCGTCAGCCAATGAGCGCCCGCGGCGCGCGTGACGGCAGCACCAGGCTACCAATCAAGGTCATGCACGTACTTAGGCCTTGCAGTTTATCATGACCCTATGTGGTAAATAGTCCCTACCCGTCTTCGCCAGCCTCGAATATACAAAATGGCATGTCCCAGTCTCCGTGGATCTTTGCATCCAATGTCACCTGCAATTACCTGGCCTCGCCAGGTTCCAGACATGGGGGAATATGAAAACACAAATACCTTACCGTCTTCAGCACTATTTTAGAGTGTTGTCTTCAATGGACGTATTGTCTTTATTCACGTACGTGCTTAATACATGCAGGGAAATGTCTAAACGAAGCGATTCACACACAGCGAATCACCCGTGATTCAAGATCATTGGAATCTCCGGCGTTGAAGCCGAATCTATAGGCCTATCACTTTCTCAATCTATAGGCCTATCACTTTCTCAATCTATAGGCCTATCACTTTCTCAATCTATAGGCCTATCACTTTCTCAATCTATAGGCCTATCACTTTCTCAATCTATAGACCTATCACTTTCTCAATCTATAGGCCTATCACTTTTTCAATCTATAGGCCTATCACTTTCTCAATCTATAGGCCTATCACTTTCTCAATCTATAGGCCTATCACTTTCTCAATGTATAGGCCTATCACTTTCTCAATCTATAGGCCGATCACTTTCTCAATCTATAGGCCTATCACTTTCTTAATCCATCACTTTCTCAATCCATCACTTTCTCATCGCAGACAGGTTGGTTCTCTGTCTTCCTCCGCCTCATTTCTGGTCTTGAACCCTCTGCTCTTTCTGTGCTTTGTGCCCCCCACGCTCCCCTAGGTTTCTGCGGGGCGCACAGGTGTTGCGTTTTCATGTCCCCCCACCTGTTTTCATGTTTCCCCATCCCATGAGTCCTCCCCTACCACTCATTCCTCCCCACACCCATTAATCATTTGTCCAAGTCTGCCATTTTGTCCTTCAACCAAAAAAGGGACCTATGGCTCCCATAAACGTAACAATATACCGAAACGCTCAAATACGTTCAAGGAAAACCAAATTCAAAATTATTGCCCATTTTGGCCCCGAAGTGGAACGTCACGTGCATGTCACAGCCAATCACAGCACGTGATTCCCACACAAATATGTGCGACACTCCTGAAGTTGTGTTTTCCCGTTCCTTATGTAATGCTGCCGCTTCCATGGTAATATTCCAAGATTCTTGTTTAATTCAACATCTCAGCAGATTCTGGATGAAGCTTACAAATACAAGGCAGAACTGGAGGTCGTGATCGAGTCAGACAGGTGAGCATTAAATAAATAAATAAATAAGCAATTTTCATACTTTTTATTTATTTATTTATTTATTATGTAAAACTTGAATACACATGTAGAGAAAAGTAATCATGGTTTGCAGTTTTTACTGAGAGTTTCTCCGGCTGAGCTACGTGACGTTATTGAAGTTGCGTCACTATCTTACCACAGCTCACGAGTGCCACCTTTCGGACCAATTGGCATCGAGGGTGGCATTCACTCAACGATCCTATGTATGTGACACATCAACGAATCAGTACAACCTTTAGGTGCCAACAAAAAGCATGAACTATGGGTCATCTATTTATTACATCCAGGAATGAGGTAAGGAAGGTGTGGAGGGAGGGTGGGCAAAATATTCTACCATATCTGCGTACATAATAAATGGATGGTGTTTCCATGATCAAACACAAACACAACAAAGTTACCCATCGGTTTAGGTGATTTACAGAATGGACAGAACATATCGGAAGGGTTCTGCCAGGATGGCCTAATCCCAAAAGGATTGCATTGGTGATTCATCAATGTGTGTCTCTGGGCCTGTCCATCAGATGGACGTTAAGCTGGGTGTCCCATCTGCTCGCATTAGTTGACGGATGTCAGAGATCCCATGTGGGAGCAACAGGTCTGGAGATTCAGCCTCATCAGAGATCAGACTGTTTTTTTTTTTAAATCTGAGATCAGACTGTTTTTTTGGAAAATTGGAAATCAGACCTTTTTTGGGAAATCGGAGATCAGACCTTTTTTGGAAAATCGGAGATCAGACTGTTTTTTCTGGAGAATCGGAGATCAGATTGTTTTTTTTTAAGAAGAGCTGTTTCGGCAGGAGGCAGGAATTAGTAATTTGTTCATTACGAGGTAAAATAAAACCTACACACTCTTCAAAAGTCTCTGTCGGCTCTTTAACATCAACCAACTAACACCAGCACGTATGGGTCCCCAGGTCGACAATCGATCCCAGGCTGGACAGGTCAAAGGGCACCACTTCTGCGCCATCCCGACGTCACTTTCGTCTCAATGAGTTTGTTGTAAAACGTTAAAATTAAATAAAGTCTCCTGCTCCATTGACAGGTCAATGTGGACACGTTGTTGTTGTTGTTGTTGTTTCGTATGCAGTGCCCCTGCCTCCTGTTCACAGTAAGCTGGTACTCATTTTGCCAACCTCGGAAGGATGAAAGGCTAAATAAACCCATCTGGTGTTATTTAAACGACACGACAGGGGCTAAAACTCAAGACCCTATGATCTCAAGCCAACAACCTTAACCGTTAAGCAAACACCAAGCTTTTGTAGACGATTGCAAAATGAATTCCTCTGTGGAATTGCAACTGCAGTTGCAAAATAAATAAATTTGGAGATTGTTGGAAGGTTCCTTCAAATTTATTTTGCCCTTTTGCAAACTTTATTTATACCTTGAGCTGTTGATGACGCCATTGCTAATTTGTGAAATCCTTCACATGATGGTGATGACGCCATTGCTAACTTGTGAAATCCTTCATGCGATAGTGATGACGCCATTGCTAACTTGTGAAATCCTTCATGCGATAGTGATGATGTCATTGCTAACTTATGAAATCCTTCACATGATGGTGATGATATCATTGCTAACTTATGAAATCCTTCATGTGATGGTGATGACGCCATTGCTAACTTGTGAAATCCTTCATGTGATGGTGATAATGCCATTGCTAACTTGTGAAATACTTAATGTGATGGTGATGACGTCATTGTTAACTTGTGAAATCCTTCATGTGATGATGCCATTGCTCACTTAAAAAAATATTTGACCGTTTGACCTCAAAAATAGTTGGTTTCCCAATTTAGTCACTCAATATGCAAATGCTGTTCAATTTTCAAGTCAACCGGATGAAAAATGGCAATTTTAGAAATTTGACATCAACATGACCTTTGACCTCAAAATCAATGGGCTTCTTCCTTATGACCAACTCTATCATCTGGTGATGTTTTGTGAAGAAATGTTTTAAATTGTGACCTGAAGGCGATTGACAGACAAACAAACAAGAAGACGTCATGCAGAGCACGACACTTGCAAAATCCACCCCTCCACCCCCTCCCCTCCCCCCCACGGAAAAAAGGTTGCAATTCATCCATCAAATTGTCAATTTCATCAAGATCAAAATTGACAATCGTGATCAAAGCTTGGGTCAATCGTGACGATTTTTAGATGAAAATTGATGATTTTGGAAGTTTGACCTTGAGTTGACCTTTGACCTCAAAAATAGTTGTTTCCCTATTTAGTGACTCAATGTGCAAATGCTGTTCAATTTTCAAGTCAATCGGATGAAAAATGGAAATTTTAAAAATTTGATCTCCAGATGACCTTTGACCAAAAAAATCACTAGGCTTCTCAATTGTGACGACCTCTACAACTTGGTGAAGTTTCATGACGATCAGTTTAGAATTATGACCTGTATGCGAGTGACAAACAAACAGACAAACAAATGAAAAATCATTCATAGACACTTGGCAAAAGAGAACAAAGTAGAATGGCACTTGGTAGCGCATCATTTTGACCTCACAAATAATTGGTGGTTGAATTCTGTGACCTGATATGCAAATCGCCTTCAAATTAAGTTAATCATATGAAAATTGACAATTATAGAAAGTCGGCCTATGTTGGCCTTTTGGCCTATGTTGACCTCAAAAATAGCTGGTGGTTGGTTTCAGTAAACTGATATGCAAATCCTATTCAGTTTTCAAGTCAATCGGATTTAAATTGAGGATTTTAGAAATTCGGCCTATGTTGACCTTTTGGCCTATGCTGATCTCAAAAATAGTTGGTGGTTGGTTTCAGTTAGCTGATATGAAAATCCTATTCAGATTTCAAGTCACTGAGATGAAAATTGAGGATTTTAGAATTTTGAAGAAAAGTGATTGACCTTTGGCCGATGTTGACCTTATGACCTATGTTGACCTCCAAAATAGTTGTTGGTTGAATTCAGTTAACTGATATGAAAATCATATTCAAATTTCAAGTCACTCGGATGAAAATTGAGGATTTTAGAAATTTGAAAAAGTTGTTCACCTTTTGGCCTATGTTGACCTTTTGGCGTATGTTGACCTTTTGGCCTATGTTGACCTTTTGGCCTATGTTGACCTCAATAATAGTTGGTGGTTGGTTTTGGTAAGCTCATATACAAATCCTATTCAAATTTCAAGTAAATCGGATGAAAATTTAGGTTTTTAGCAACTTGAAATGGTTGACCTTTGGCCGATTTGGCCTTTTGGCCTATGCTGATCTCAAAAATAGTTGGTGATTGAATTCAGTTCACTGATATGAAAACGCTATTCAAATTTCAAGTCAATTGAATGAAAATTGACGATTTTAGAAATATGAAGAAAAGTGGCTGACCTTTGGCCTATGTTGACCTTTTGACCTATGTTGATCTCAAAAATAGATGGTGATTGAACTCAGTTTACTGATATGAAAATCCTATTCAAATTTCAAGTCAATCAGATGAAAATTGAGGATTTTAGAAACTTGAAAGAAGTGGTTCACCATAGGCCTATGTTGACCTTTTGGCCTTTGTTGATCTCAAAAATAGTTGGTGGTTGATTTCAGTTAGCTTATATGAAAATCTGCTTCAAATTTCAAGTCAATCGGATGAAAATTGAGGATTTTACAAATTTGAAAAAAGTGGTTGACCCTTAGCCTATGTTGACCTTTTGACCCCAAAAATATATAGGATTTTGTCGGACCACGAACTCTACCATTTAGTGAAGTTCCGTGAAGATCAGTTTAAAATTGTGACCTCCAGGCAAGTATAAGTGAGCGGACAGAAACGCGCGCGCACACACACACACACACACACACACACACACACACACACACACACACACACACACACACACACACACACACACACACACACACACACACACACACACACACACACACACACACACACACACACTAGAGTGATCAACATACTTGTCAAAAAAATAGGGCAAAGCCATCGAGAACAGTGTTTGTCCGTCTGTATGTATGCATGTCCCCTCAAACATATACCAATCAGAGCTAAGGATCTCGTCACATGACAGGGTGATGTGATTACGTCTGATGTCATTACGGCGGTGCAGCGGCTGATTCTCCACACACCGCCATTTTGATTCCAATTTCGTTCAGGCCGAACATATCGTCGAACCTGTCATATATCACAATCGCCATGCTCTACCTTTATGTTTTTTCATTCAGTGTGAAACACAAACAAACCTATTTTTAAAATGACCATCAAATATCGAAAGCATCGGCGTTACGTTTCTTCCAACAAAACATTACGGACCCAACCCCTGTGGGGTACATAGATTACAATAGCTCTTCCCTCAGTTCTGTAAGTAAAACTTACATCACGGATGCCTGGATTCCTCCAAATTTCTTTGTTTAATGTCATAAACAGCATTAGCGACTGTTAAAAAAGCTAATCACGCGTGTTTGTGGTTTATAATATTTTACAGGCCTGGCTACACCGCTGTTAGACTTTCAAAGCCAATGGCCGACCAGGCATTCTCCGTCGTACAGAGCCCTTCCTTGGCACACCTGAACTCCTATCCACCTACAAGGCCTTCATCCACAGCTTCATGGAGTACTGCTCTCTCCTATGGGCTAGTTCCCCAGCCTCTCACCTTGCCTAGCTTTACGATGTGGAAACCAAGGCCTTCATGATCATTGGACTCTCCCGCGATGAAGCTGAATCTATGAGTCTATCATTTCACCATCACAGACAAGTCGTTGGTCTCTCTGCCTACGACCGCTTATTTTATGGTCTTGCCGCCATTTTGATTGCACCCTCTGCGTTTTCCATGCATTGTCCCTCCCCTCGTCCCACACCCTCAGGTGTATGTAGGGCTCACACAGTACACCATCAAACTCTTTCTGGTGAAACTACCTAAATACAGGATCACTGCTCACCTCCAATCATTCGTTCCTCTTTTTGCCTGCCTATGGAATAAACTTCCACATCCTCTTCAATCTCATTCTTCCCTCCAGGTCTTCAAGACAGCTGTTCACCATCCAAAGCCATGATCTTTTCTACTCTCATTAACCCTTCCCCTCTCCCACCCCAAGCACTCCTCCTTCCAAATTCCCAGTTTTGTTCCCCCTCCTGAGAGTTTCCTTCTGCATCAATCTTGTCCACCCCATTCCTTCCCACAACAAATTGTTTGTCCAAGTCTCCCTCTATCATGTCCTTCAACTCCACTGTTGCTATGCCCCACCCTCTCTCTCTCTACTTTTCCATTTGTCCTGTTACATCCTGATCCGTTCAGTGTACTCGCTCTTCCATGAGCCCCGACTGATATACAAAAAAAAGCACAAGTATTTTGAGCAACCTGCAGCAGGTGTGTTATCCACAACCACGAAATGCCAAAGCTCGACCCTGGGGACCAAAGTTATTTTGTGATGAAACATCATCGTAGCAAAACCACTTTCCTCACTCACTTTCAGAAGTCATCGGCTTATCTTGCTTCCACGTTCCACTCTATTTTTACTTGGCACACAATGTTTTTTCCTCCTTCTCTGATTGTGAGAGACACAAGTGGGAGCAGAAATGTTTGCACTAACATGTGGGAGCCTGATAATGACACTCACTGTAAGTGGGTGGAAGGAATCTTCAGCCACCGGTTTTTTGTTTTTTTTGTATACAAGATCAAGGCTCGTGTAAGAGCTAACATTGATCACAAAAAGACAAACTGACACATACAGTCACGTGAAAAAGTAAGTACACCCCATGTAAAGTTTTGACTTTTTCAACATATTTCAACAAACAGCTATTTGGTCTTCATTTCAACAATATTGATAGATAAAGGTGATATAATATAACAAATATCATGAAACATTTACATTTTGTAGTCCATTGTATAATTTAAACAAGTCAAGTGAATCCACTTGGATTCCGCCCAGGTTGGCACATGGAAATTATGATGTAGCATAATTATCATCTCGGGTCAAGATTTGAAATTATGCCATGGTTTTTGTAAAATTGCTACTAGTATTCACATTATGTACTTTCACCAAAACATACATCATCATAGAAACATACATAGAATTTGGGTCCTCTGGGTCATTTGGGTCCTCTGGGTCATTTGGGTCCTCTGGGTCATTTGGGTCCTCTGGGTCATTTGGGTCCTCTGGGTCATTTGGGTCCTCTGGGTCATTTGGGTCCTCTGGGTCATTTGGGTCCTCTGGGTCATTTGGGTCCTCTGGGTCCTCTGGGTCATTTGGGTCATTTGGGTCATTTGGGTCATTTGGGTCCTCTGGGTCATTTGGGTCCTCTGGGTCATTTGGGTCCTCTGGGTCATTTGGGTCCTCTGGGTCATTTGGGTCCTCTGGGTCATTTGGGTCCTCTGGGTCATTTGGGTCCTCTGGGTCATTTGGGTCCTCTGGGTCATCTGGGTCCTCTGGGTCATCTGGGTCCTCTGGGTCATTTGGGTCCTCTGGGTCATTTGGGTCCTCTGGGTCATTTGAGTCCTCTGGGTCATTTGGGTCCTCTGGGTCATTTGGGTCCTCTGGGTCATTTGGGTCCTCTGGGTCATTTGGGTCCTCTGGGTCATTTGGGTCCTCTGGGTCATTTGGGTCCTCTGGGTCATTTGGGTCCTCTGGGTCATTTGGGTCCTCTGGGTCATTTGGGTCATTTGGGTCCTCTGGGTCATTTGGGTCCTCTGGGTCCTCTGGGTCCTCTGGGTCCTCTGGGTCATTTGGGTCCTCTGGGTCCTCTGGGTCCTCTGGGTCCTCTGGGTCCTCTGGGTCATTTGGGTCCTCTGGGTCATTTGGGTCCTCTGGGTCATTTGGGTCCTCTGGGTCATTTGGGTCCTCTGGGTCATTTGGGTCCTCTGGGTCATTTGGGTCCTCTGGGTCATTTGGGTCCTCTGGGTCATTTGGGTCCTCTGGGTCATTTGGGTCCTCTGGGTCATTTGGGTCCTCTGGGTCATTTGGGTCCTCTGGGTCATCTGGGTCCTCTGGGTCCTCTGGGTCATTTGGGTCCTCTGGGTCATTTGGGTCCTCTGGGTCATTTGGGTCCTCTGGGTCATTTGGGTCCTCTGGGTCATTTGGGTCCTCTGGGTCATTTGGGTCCTCTGGGTCATTTGGGTCCTCTGGGTCATTTGGGTCCTCTGGGTCATTTGGGTCCTCTGGGTCATTTGGGTCCTCTGGGTCATTTGGGTCATTTGGGTCCTCTGGGTCATTTGGGTCCTCTGGGTCCTCTGGGTCATTTGGGTCCTCTGGGTCATTTGGGTCCTCTGGGTCATTTGGGTCCTCTGGGTCCTCTGGGTCATTTGGGTCCTCTGGGTCATTTGGGTCCTCTGGGTCATTTGGGTCCTCTGGGTCATTTGGGTCCTCTGGGTCATTTGGGTCCTCTGGGTCATTTGGGTCCTCTGGGTCATTTGGGTCCTCTGGGTCATTTGGGTCCTCTGGGTCATTTGGGTCCTCTGGGTCATTTGGGTCCTCTGGGTCATTTGGGTCCTCTGGGTCATTTTGGTCCTCTGGGTCATTTGGGTCCTCTGGGTCATTTGGGTCCTCTGGGTCATTTGGGTCCTCTGGGTCATTTGGGTCCTATATTCCTATCCTATAACATATATATCTCCTATAACCTATCCTATAAATATAGATTTGATGACGTCATGTTTACACATCTGAGCGACAGAAATGAGCGACAGAAATGAGCGACAGAAATGGGTGACAGAAACTAGCTTCACTTTTGAGCGCCCGAAATTCCCAGGCAAACGCTATAACGCACCAGGTTTACAACCTGTGCGTTAATAAACATAAATACAAATTTCGCATGTGGAAAAAGTAAGTACACCCCTACATTTATCACTACTTCAAATACCTAAAATTAGAATCAGGTGCACCAGCTCAGGTGCAAATGATTAGAACATCGTTTTTTTTTTGTTTTTTTTTGTATACTGAATCGAGGCTCGTGAAAGAGCTAACATTTATTTCACAAACAAATCAACCAGACAAACAAAATATATAAAAGGAGGGAGCGGAAGACAAGATGGGGAGAGAAGGGGAAGCACACAAACACAACATTTGAGAGCAGGGAGAAGTGTGGGAGGGAGAGGGCTTGGGGAGAGGAGGCGTGGGAAGGGGGGGGGGGGGGAGGGATAAAACACAACGAGACCAAGGACTTCCAGGACAGAAGTTGGTATTTCAAAAAAAAGTGTAGGATTTTGGGTGAAATTAGCGGGGGTAGAAAATATCAAGGTTTTGGATGGGGGAAGATAAGAGATGGTGGTGAACAGCTGTTTTAAAGACCTGGAGGGTGGAGTGGGATTGAAGAGAGTGAGGGAGTTTGTTCCAGAGGCGGGAGAAAAGAGGAATGAAGGAGGGAAGGGGTGATGGGGAAGATTTGGAGGGGAGGGGCAAGGGGGAAGATTTGAAAGGGATGGGTGATGGGGAAGATTCTGAGGGGAGGGGCAAGGGGGAATATTTGAAAGAGATGGGTGATGGGGAAGATTTGGAGGGGAGGGGTAAGGGGGTAGATTTGGAGGGGAGGGGGGATGGGGAAGTTTTGGACGGAAGGGGGGATGGGGAAGATTTGGAGGGGAGGGGTGAGATTGGATTTTGAAAAGTGTACGATTCATGGAAAACGAACATTTTTTGCAAAATGAGTTTGAGACCTTCGAGTCAAAAATACGTTTGAGGACGATGAAGGAGGGGTGGAGAGCAGGAGAGTTTAGGGAATGTAGAAAAGAGGAACTGTAAGAGATGGTATTTTTTTTTGGAATGAATAGATTTGGTGAGCAAGACGAAAGCAACCTTTTATAGGAGAAGAAGAAAAAGGTGTTATAATATATGACAGAATACAGTTCTTCGGGGGAGAGATTAAACATTTCTAACCACGTGATCACTAACAACGTGAACGAAGAACGAACGAACAAAGAACAAACGAACAAATAAGAACAACAAATAAACGAATAAGAACTGAGAAGGGAAAAAAAATTTGGGGGTTTTTTTTTTTTTTGAGTAGAGATATTAAACAAGGAAGTATGGGGTGAACGAAAGGGACGAAACAGAGAACGAAAGTAATTGCAGCGCATTCGACGAACCGCTGAGAGAAAACAAAACCACAAGGTCGGAGATGGTAGCCTAAGCCGACTAGTACTAGGCCTCAGAATACGTGACACGAATTAACCGATGATTGCGTATACATGTACGAAAAATTAACACCGAAAATTTTCATAAAGACACGCTATATGAACACACACTGAAAGATAGATACAGTCTCGACAAAAACACAATTGTGAAAAAATTACTTAGCTTCGAAAGCGTGAGCGCATGGAACAGCTTCGAAAAACGTGATCTCCAATCTAGCGCATGCGCACTTCTCAAAGTGAGAGGAGGATCGTTAGAGAGGATCTTGGAGGAACATGTCTTATTTAAACCTCAGACATTTAGTTTGGTTTGCTCTTTGTTGTTGAAGTGTGCGGCATCACCATGCCAAGATCAAAAGAGCTCTCTGAGGCCTTCAGAAAGAAGGTTATAGATGCCTACGAGTCTGGGAAGGGATTTAAAAAGATCTCCAAACAATTTGAAATCAATCATTCGACTGTCCGGAAGATCCTCTACAAGTGAAGAAGATTCCAAACAACTGCCAACTTGTTCAGGCCAGGCCGCCCCAGCAAGTTCAGCCCGAGAGCAGACCGCAAGATGCTGAAAGAAGTCTCTAAGGACCCCACAATGTCATCACAGGACCTACAGGTAGCTCTTGCCACTGTTGATGTCAAAGTGCATGAGTCTACCATTAGAAAGAGGCTGCACAAATTTGATCTACATGGGAGGTGTTCCAGGAGGAAACCGTTGCTGCCCAGAAAGAACATCAAGGCAAGACTAAAGTTTGCCAATGAACACCGAGGCAAAGACCAGCACTTCTGGAACAATGTGCTCTGGACAGATGAGTCAAAGGTAGAGCTATTTGGCCACAGTACCAGAAGACATGTTTGGCGAAAACCAAAGACAGCATTTGACCACAAGAACCTGATACCAAATGTAAAGCATGGTGGTGGAAATATTATGGTTTGGGGCAGCTTTACTGCATCAGGGCCTGGGCAGCTCACCATCATAGAATCCACGATGAATTCTTCATTGTACCAGAGGGCGCTTGAGGATAATGTGAGGCCATCTGTCGGCAAGTTGAAGCTCAACCGAAGGTGGACCTTGCAACATGACAATGACCCTAAACATACCAGTAAATCCACCAAGGAATGACTGAAAAGAAAGAAATGGAGGGTTCTGGAATGGCCAAGTCAAAGCCCGGATCCAAATCCCATGGAGATGTTGTGGGGGGATTTGAAACGAGCTGTGCATGCAAGAAACTCCTCAAACATCGCACAGCTGAAAGAATTCTGCATGGAGAAGTGGGCAAAAATTTCTCCCAGTCGATGTCAGAGACTGGTAGACAGTTATAAGAAACGCCTACTTGAGGTTGTTTCTGCCAAAGGGGGCAATACCACCTATTGGAACCAAGGGTGTACTTACTTTTTCCACATGCGAAATTTGCATTTATGTTTATTTAAATTATACAATGGACTACAAAATGTAAATGTTTCATGATATTTGTTATATTATATTACCTTTATCTATCAATATTGTGGAAATGAAGATCAAATAGCTGTATGTTGAAATATGTTTAAAAAGTCAAAACTTTACATGGGGTGTACTTACTTTTTCACTTGACTGTAGAACATAAAACATATGATAAAGAGAGCGGGAGAACAAGATGGAGAGCAGGGACATCGGGAGATCTGTGGGAGGGAGAGGGCTTGGGGGGAGGAGGCTTGGGAATGGGGGGGGGGGGGGGAGGGGGGAGAGTGGTAAAAAAAAACAAAAAAACACATGGACACTGCTAGGACTTCCAGGAAAGAAGTTGGAATTTCAAAAAAGTGGATCTGGGGTGAATTATCGGGGGTAGAAAAGATCAAGGTTTTGGATGGGGGAAGATAAGAGATGGTGGTGAACAGCTGTTTTAAAGACCTGGAGGGAGGAGTGGGATTGAAAAGATTGAGGGAGTTTGTTCCAGAGGCGGGAGAAAAGAGGAATGAAGGTGTGAAGGTGAATCGAGTCTTGATTTCGGCAGTTTAACCATAAGAGGGTTGCAGGCAGATCTGGTGTGACCTGTAGGAATATTTGGGGGGGACAGAGCCCAGAGAGAGCTGGGGGAGCAAGGCCGGAGAGGAGTCGGCAGAAGACAGAAAGACCACCAACCTGCCTGCGGGAGTAAGTGAAAGGCCCTCGGAGTTAGCTTCATCGCGGGAGATTCCAATGATTCTGAACGCTTTGGTTTCAACAGAGTGAAGCCGAGCTAGGTGTGAGGCAGGAGCACCAGCCCAAAGGGGAGAACAGTATTCTATTGAACTGCGGATGAAAGCCTTGTATGTAGTGAGGAGCTCAGGTGTGCCAAGGAAGGACTTCGCACGAAGGACGATGCACAGTCGGCGACTGTCTTTGGAGGCCAGCTTGGAAATGTGGTTTTCCCAAGAAAGATAATGGCAGATAGTGAGACCCAAAAACTTGAGTGACAGAACTTCTTGGAGAGGATTGTTCAGAAAGTAGATGGGAGGTTTGTCCAGTCAGTCTTTTCGGAGAGACATAGTAAGAGTGTGAGATTTGTCAGGATTGAAAGACAATTTCCAATTGTTTGACCAGTCTGATTTTGTCCAGGTCTGCAGAGAGTGAGGAGGCTACAGACTGCCAATCTGAGGGTTGAGGAATGGAGCGGCAGAGAGTGGAGTCATCAGCAAGATGAATGATCACCTTATGAGCCGGTTGGTGAGAGTGCATGAGTGACTTCAGAATCAGGTGGTGGACATCATCTCATTCCAGCATGGGCTTTTTCTCATCCTCTGGAGTGACAGAGACTGCCATTTTGAAAGCGTACCTGGAGCACGTGAAAGTTTCCCGGCCAAAAGAGTTTTTAAAAGCCGATTAAAACAAGTCATCCCGCGGCTGCACACAGCTCTGCTACCTGAGTATTACAGAGAGGGGGAAAGGGGACAAGAGACTACAATAAATGAGTTACCGGTACATCAAAACCAGACAACACCCTAACCCTCATGGGCAACACTTAAAGAATCCTTACCCTAAGCACACACTTCATCCAGGTAAGGATTTCTAAAGCTTGGCAAACATACACAGTGTCTACACTACAGCCGTAATCTACCTGGCGTCCCCTTCCACATAAACATAAATATATATATATATTTACCCACGTGACCTATATATTTACTAACCATACACAAATATATCCTCCAAATTTACAGATTCGTTGTCGTCAGCCATGGTCGTGAGGAGCATCCATTGAGATGGCGCACACTTCGGGGACCTTCATATGGATTGCTTCCAGGAGCAGAGGTCAGGAGGTACTTTCACAAGAACACAGCATGTGCACATAGGAACACCGAGTCATACCAAACACCTGAGAAATGGTGAGTGCTGCTTCCTTGTGTGATGTAGAGCACGGACAAACAACCAGAGGTTGGCAATACTACGGATGCCCTGATGGGCCGAATGGCCTCCTCCTGCGTTGAAGTTCCTTCGTTGTAAGGATATAATACGACAAGGGAAGGGCAGGGAGTAAAAAAACTCCACCATGCTTTCGTACATAATATATGGATGGCCTCAAAATAATAACTTTCATTTGTGGATATGTGACATGCTTTTGAAGTTGATAACAACTAGAACAGCACTTGGTACTCGAGCTCATATTTGATAGAGCCGGGCTGGACTCAGCGGGGTCTGGCTGGACTCAGCGGGGCCTGGCTGGACTCAGCGGGGCCGGGCTGGACTCAGCGGGGTCTGGCTGGACTCAGCGGGGCCTGGCTGGACTCAGCGGGGCCTGGCTGGACTCCGTGGGGCCTGGCTGGACTCAGCGGGGCCTGGCTGGACTCAGCGGGGCCTGGCTGGACTCAGCGGGGCCTGGCTGGAATCCGCGGGGCCTGGCTGGACTCAGCGGGGTCTGGCTGGACTCAGCGGGGTCTGGCTGGACTCAGCGGGCCTGGCTGGACTCAGCGGGGCCTGGCTGGACTCCGCGGGGCCTGGCTGGACTCCGCGGGGCCTGGCTGGACTCCGCGGGGCCTGGCTGGACTCCGCGGGGCCTGGCTGGACTCCGCGGGGCCTGGCTGGACTCCGCGGGGCCTGGCTGGACTCAGCGGGGCCTGGCTGGACTCAGCGGGGCCTGGCTGGACTCAGCGGGGCCTGGCTGGACTCAGCGGGGCAGGACTGGACTCCGCGGGGCTGGACTCCACGGGGCCTGGGCTGGACTCCGCGGGGGCCGGGCTGGACTCCGCGGGGGCCGGGCTGGACTCCGCGGGGGCCGGGCTGGACTCCGCGGGGGCCGGGCTGGACTCCGCGGGGGCCGGGCTGGAATCCGCGGGGGCCGGGCTGGACTCCGCGGGGGCCGGGCTGGACTCCGCGGGGCCTGGCTGGACTCCGCGGGGCCTGGCTGGACTCCGCGGGGCCTGGCTGGACTCCGCGGGGCCTGGCTGGACTCAGCGGGGGCCGGGCTGGACTCAGCGGGGCCGGGCTGGACTCAGCGGGGCCGGGCTGGACTCAGCGGGGCCGGGCTGGACTCCGCGGGGCCGGGCTGGACTCCGCGGGGCCTGGCTGGACTCCGCGGGGCCGGGCTGGACTCAGCGGGGCCGGGCTGGACTCAGCGGGGCCGGGCTGGACTCCGCGGGGCCGGGCTGGACTCCGCGGGGCCGGGCTGGACTCCGCGGGGCCGGGCTGGACTCCGCGGGGCATGGCTGGACTCCGCGGGGCCTGGCTGGACTCCGCGGGGCCTGGCTGGACTCCGCGGGGCCTGGCTGGACTCCGCGGGGCCTGGCTGGACTCAGCGGGGTCTGGCTGGACTCAGCGGGCCTGGCTGGACTCAGCGGGGCCTGGCTGGACTCCGCGGGGCCTGGCTGGACTCAGCGGGCCTGGCTGGACTCAGCGGGGCCTGGCTGGACTCCGCGGGGCCTGGCTGGACTCAGCGGGGCCTGGCTGGACTCCTCGGGGCCGGGCTGGACTCAGCGGGGCCGGGCTGGACTCAGCGGGGCCGGGCTGGACTCAGCGGGGCCGGGCTGGACTCAGCGGGGCCGGGCTGGACTCAGCGGGGCCGGGCTGGACTCAGCGGGGCCGGGCTGGACTCCGCGAGGCCGGGCTGGACTCCGCGGGGCCGGGCTGGACTCCGCGGGGCCGGGCTGGACTCCGCGGGGCCGGGCTGGACTCCGCGGGGCCTGGCTGGACTCCGCGGGGCCTGGCTGGACTCCGCGGGGCCTGGCTGGACTCAGCGGGGCCGGGCTGGACTCAGCGGGGCCGGGCTGGACTCAGCGGGGCCGGGCTGGACTCCGCGGGGCCGGGCTGGACTCCGCGGGGCCTGGCTGGACTCCGCGGGGCCTGGCTGGACTCCGCGGGGCCTGGCTGGACTCAGCGGGGCCGGGCTGGACTCAGCAGGGCCGGGCTGGACTCCACGGGGCCGGGCTGGACTCGCGCCGGGCTGGACTCCACGGGGCCGGGCTGGACTCCGCGGGGCCGGGCTGGACTCGCGCCGGGCTGGACTCCGCGGGGCCGGGCTGGACTCGCGCCGGGCTGGACTCCGCGGAGCCGGGCTGGACTCGCGCCGGGCTGATCAGTTCACGTTTTGTATCTACCAATCGGTCAGATCTGCATCCGGACCTGAACCAAAATCGGCTTGTTCTTCTCACCTACCCAAATAATCCACCAGGTCTGAATCCTCCATAACTTTTTGAGATATCCTGCTCAAGACAGACAAGCAGGGGTGAAAATGTAACCTCCATCTACCTTAAGTGGTGGAGGTAACAACAATTGAATGAATGTCTTGGATGACATATTCAAGTTTTACAAAGATAAGGCTCCTTTTAAATTTGATGAAATGAAATGATAAACACGTTTTCAGAGGAAACCATGAACATTTCTTCCTGTTGCGCTGAACAGCATGCCAAGGAAAATGCAGTTTGTTTGGAGTAAAAGGTGGAACATTCATTGTACCTGACGTTAACACCATAGTAATCACCTGTTTCACGAAGTGTTCCCACAGCCAGGAGCCGAGCAGGCGTTATGAATGCCCAGGGCCGGGTTCTCGTCACCTGTTGAAGCGCTACCTGATACACCTACACAATAGGCCTATAAATTATTTTAAATTATTTTAGGATTTTTCCCCCCACTTTGGGGTTATTGGGGGGAGCACAGTTTTCCGGGAAGGAATTAACAAACAGATGACACATTCACCTTTTGACGAGATCCTGTAACACACTAACAGACGTCAGAATCATGACACAGGTGTACAATCATCAATGCATACCTCAACTACCTACGGTCCCGGCCCATGTCCATGTACCCCTTCATCCCCGACGCGTGTCTCGGTGTATGTAATTATTATAATTTAAAGGTCGACAGACAAAGAAAAAACAAATAAATAAATAAAAATTATTGGAAGTAATTGTATTTATTTTTAAGGAATAAACAAGAACTGAATGTGGTTTTTAATTATAATAATTTTTTAAGGTGTTGCAGTAAAAAAAAAAAAAAAAAAAAACCCATCTGGTACCGTCCCCAAAACATAGCGATAGTCATGACGTCATCTGCGTGACGTAAGCAAAGGCAAGGTTGTCTCAGCACGCAACGGATAATGGCCGCACAACTCGCTTCAGACTCGTCAGAAAGTAAAGTGAATTTGACGAAGATTTTTATGTTGGTCAAAATCATAAAAACTACCCGCAGCAAAAAAATATCCTCGAGATGACGTAGCGGGTCACGTGGGTAATCAAATCGCCAATCGAGCGCAAAAGGACACTCAGAAACATGAATATCTTCCTTCCAGGATATTCATTCCAAACAGAACGATTGAGTGTTTAAGTGAAGCAATATCTATTAATTAAATCAAATATGAGGATAAAATGTGTGTATTTGGATAAAATGGAGGCTGGACAGGCCAAACCACGGAGGTATATAAAATGGAGAGCCAATGACGGCTGTCGGCTGAAGCTAGCGGAAGTTGCTTGGCGGCCATATTGGGAAGCTGATTCATTTTGGATGCTTACCGACTGTAAGGAGTCTTATTTGTGAAGTGAGTTATGTGAGGAGTGAGTTATGAGGAGTGGATTATGAGAGGAGTGGATTATGAGATGATTGAGTTATGAGAGGGTTATGAGAGGAGTGGGTTATGAGAGGAGTGGGTTATGAGAGGAGTGGATTATGAGAGGAGTGGGTTATGAGAGGAGTGGGTTATGAGAGGAGTGGGTTATGAGAGGAGTGGGTTATGAGAGGAGTGGGTTATGAGAGGAGGCGGTTATGAGAGGAGGAGACGGTTATGAGAGGTGAGGTAGAGAAGGTGATGTAAAGTGGAGAGGAAGAGAAGGTGAGGTGAGGTGGAGAGGGTGAGTGGGGTGAGGTGGAGAGGATGAGATGGTTGGATGAGGTATAGATGATGAGAGGATGGGGTGAGGTGGAGAGGGTGAGTGGGGTGAGGTGGAGATGATGAGACGGCTCGGTGAGGTATAGAGGATGGGGTGAGGTGGAGAGGGTGAGTGGGGTGAGGTGGAGATGATGAGACGGCTCGGTGAGGTATAGATGAGGATGGGGTGAGGTGGAGAGGAAGAGAGGGTGAGTGGGGTGAGGTGGAAATGATGAGACGGTTGGGTGAGGTATAGATGATGAGAGGATGGGGTGAGGTGGAGAGGGTGAGGTGAGGTGGAGAGGATGAGGAGGTGAGATGGAGAGGGTGAGAGGTGGCGTGAGGTGGAGAGGAAGAGAGGATGGGGTGAGGTGGAGAGGCTGAGAGGGTGAGGTGAGGTGGAGAGGATGAGGAGGTGAGATGGAGAGGGTGAGAGGTGGAGAGGAAGAGTGGGTGGGGTGAGGTGTAGAGGATGAGAGGGTGAGGTGAGGTGGAGAGGATGAGGAGGTGAGATGGAGAGGGTGAGAGGTGGCGTGAGGTGGAGAGGAAGAGAGGATGGGGTGAGGTGGAGAGGCTGAGAGGGTGAGGTGAGGTGGAGAGGATGAGGAGGTGAGATGGAGAGGGTGAGAGGTGGAGAGGAAGAGTGGGTGGGGTGAGGTGGAGAGGACGAGAGAGTGGGAGGGGTGAGAGGTGAGAGGAGAAGAGGAGTGGAGAGGAGTGGAGTGGAGAGGTACGTTTCCATCATGTTGTGAGAACACTCGATGATGACATAAAGGAAGAGCGCATCAGGAAAAAATATTGCAAACTGGTCCTGTTTGCTCACCAGTGAGGCTTGTGGGTTAACTACATGACAGCGTTTCATGTCATTTATGTGACTGACTCACTGTTGATGTGTTGCTGACCCATGTCAGTGTAGAATAAACTCTGGTTATTATTATATCTGCGTGGTTTCTAACATCTCGGTAATAGAAACATACACATCTTAGTTACAATATAATGACTGAATTAAGTAACATCATATAACATGACAACACATCAGATCTTTATATTGAGGAATATTATTGAACAAGCCAAAGAATGGCAAACGACGATGTACCTCAATTTTATAGATTTCTAGAAAGCTTTCGACTCCTTGCCCAGAGAAAGTCTGGGTCATAATGAAGAAATACAGCATACCTGGAAAATTAGTGAACCTTGTAAAAGCCCTTTACCAAGACTTTCAATGTGCGGTCGTCGACCAAGGTGAAACAACAGAATGGTTCAAGGTGAAGACGGGAGTTAAACAGGGGTGTAACATGTCAGGATTCTTATTCCTACTAGTGGGTGATTGGGTCATGAGAAGAACGATAAAGAACACCGAGCGGTAATTTTGGGCACTTTTTTTTCAAACAAGCTCTAAACCATTGGATTCCCCAGGAAAAATGCGTCTAGAATCAACTTCAAACTTAATGAACACCATTTCCTTAAAGAACGGGATTCTGAGCCAGAATATCAGTTCAAATATTAGTATTCTATATTAATTAAATAGTCGGCGGTCCTAAAATTCGCTCCAGCTGCATCATCAGTACGCCACGCCTTTGCTTTGACAGGCTTTGTTTACAAAACGATCGGCTTCCCAATATGGCCGCCAGACTATTTCCGGTGGCTTCACGGCGGCTAATGCTGCGAGGTGGCCAATTGGCTCTCCATATTATATACCTCCGTGGGCCAAACGGATTGTGGAATCATGGCGTCCCCAAAAGGATGTGACGTAATGAACCTCAGGTTGAACCTGCGACTCAGAGTGTTTGCAGTCTTCCGCAGGAAGTTAAACAGAAACAAAGGCACGTGACTGGGATTGGGATGGAATGTAACACTTTGGTGGGGAGGTAGGTGCACCTGTATGAGGGAGAAAGGATCTGGCATGACCGGCGAGTTCGGCATCATATCCACCTATGGAGCAAAAGGTGACCGGCACAGGTCACAGGAGATTACGATGGATGCAAGGACAGGATGAGTATTGATGGTAGGGTCAGAGGGGACGTTAGAGACAGGGACAGGGTCGACGACGGTAGGGTCAAGGTCAACAGTGGTCAAAGGGGTGACG
The DNA here is from genome assembly GCF_964187855.1 of Myxine glutinosa. NCBI lineage: Eukaryota > Metazoa > Chordata > Myxini > Myxiniformes > Myxinidae > Myxine > Myxine glutinosa. The sequence goes on along the minus strand of NC_136272.1, from coordinate 11,576,888 downwards.
GTGCACCTACCTGAGAACGGTGCGGCCTGGAATGGGATATATGGGAACAGCACAGTCTAGGATGGCACGGCCAGAAATGGCGCTGCAGCCGAGAACAGTGAAACCAGAGGCAGGAGAGTTGGAGGTGACCCCATGCTGGAAACCCACAACGGTACAGGGAAGGTGTCACCGGTAGCCTAACCAGAGGAGACATTGATGTGCGTGTATTTGGTTGTCTCCATAATTTGGGTTTCAGGAGATGGAACAGAGCCCTCCCAGGACTCAAAGTATCCACCCCCGTTTCGGTGAAGGATTGCGATTCATGGTCCAAGTTGTAAAGTTTTGTTGTTCTCAGAGTTTTGTTCCAAGCGCTCTTTTCAGGATCGTCACTGAGCCCCACACAACCTCCAACTGCAGTTCATTTGTGGAGATGTTTCCAGGGATGGTTTTTAAGATCTCTGTAAGGTTCTTCTTGTAAGGTTCCATTGCCCCAAGTATCACTGGTACAATTTTGGTGCTCTTCAGCTTCCAGGACCTCTTCACTTCATTCTTGAGGTCTTGGTATTTGGCCTTTTTCTTGATTTCTGCATTATTTAGGCCAAAATCACTGGGTACTGATATCTCAATCAGCAATGTTGTCTTTTCCTTTTTGTTCCTGAGTACTGTATCCGGTCGCAATGCTTTGTTTTCTATGGTCACGATGGATGGGATCATCAGGTCATACGTGAGCATCATGTCCTTGTTTTCAATGATTGCTTTTTACCTGCGTAACCAAAGGTGCAGGTTATGTTTTCACCCCTGTCTGTTTGTTTGTGAACAGGATATCTCAAAAAGATGAAGACGGATTCGGACGAAATTTGGCAGAGATGTAGCGGATGTGACACGGACGAAATGATTAGATTTCGGTGAAGATCCGGATCCGGATCCAGCCACTAGAATTTTTAAAGTGATTCCATTGGGAGATTGGACCAAAAACGATATCTCAAAAAGTTATGGACGGATTTGGACGAAGCTTGGTGGACCGGTTAGGTGTCTGACAAGGACAAATATATTCGGTTTTGGTGAAGATCTGGATATGGATTCGGATACGATAATTATTTAATTTTTCAAGTGATTCTTCACCATTGGGAGATATAGTGGAGTGGCTTATGGAAATGATCGTGACACGCTGGCCCAAACCACTAAATTTGGCAGTTATACTTTAGGACCATACAAAACTTTTGAGGGGGCTGCCCGATTTTCGAGGCCCAGGTCAAGGTCAAAGGTCAAATTATGTGTTTGTCACGTTTTTGCCATATCCAGCTCATAGCTGCCATAGAAACATTATCTCAGTGTCTAAATAATCATTTTTAAGGACAAGGAATCCATTTGTATTATGGAAAATATCCTCAGGTGCTGCCATATTGTATTTCAAGGTCAGGTGAAGGTCAAAGGTCAAATTATGTGTTGGTCATTTTTGCATCGGTGTTTTTGACGTACATCGATACGCTGAGGGAGGATACTGGATTGGCCAGTACAGAGGAGGTCGCGGCCTGCATGACTTATGCTTCACAATTTCCGCGACAGAGACACAGTCCTGTGCATGGCAGTCCTGCGTTCCTGCACGTGCAATTCTTTGAACAAGCGGGTGTCGCCTTACATCCGCACTTGAGTAGTTCTCCACAACTAAGAGCAGCAGCTGACAGGGTTGTCCAGGTTGGACGCCACCCGGTATCTGCTTTGGTCCACCCAAATCCATCTGGATTTGGTGCAGCTTGGATGGGCTTCAGAATCTCTCTCCAAATGCAGAGAGATGTTAGGATGTTAGCCCCCCCCCCCCCCCCCTCCCCTGGTCGGGGACAGCCTGGCGCCGCCACTGCCTATATGGCCGTCACCTGGTGGAACTTCCCATAATAGTAATGGATTCATTGACTAAATATGTTGGTTATGTGACTAAGACCAAGTTTTTTAGGTTATATATAAGCTGGATATTGCAAAAACATGACACAATTTGACCTTTGACCTTGACCTGACCTTGACCTGGGCCTCTAAAATCGGGCAGCCCCCTCTCAAAAGTTTTGTATGGTCCTAAAGTAGAACTGTGCCAAATTTGGTCCTTTGGGCCAGTGTGTCACAATATCACTTAAATTTGGACTTTAGCCACCCCACTAATAGGGCCAAAAACGATACATAGCAGGATATCTCAAAAAGGTGTGGACGGATTTGGACGAAACTTGGTGGACATGTTGGGTGTGTGACAAGGATGAATCGATTCGATTTTGGTGAAGATCTGAATATGGATTCCGATATCAGAATTATTTAATTTTGACGAAATTTTGATTCTTCACCATTGAGTGATTTGGCCAACCAGATGGAGGTATGCTCTCTACTGAGTGCCGTTCTAGTTTGATGTGAAATCCTCCACAGGTGGTGGTGGGTACCTTCATAGGTTTACAAGTTTGTGTCTTGGTATATTTTGTGTTTTGAGGAATTGTGTGCCACATTAAGCTGGTACTCATTTTGCCAACCTTGGAAGGATGACAGGCTGAGTCAACCCACCTCGTGTTAATTCAACGACATGACAGAGGGGTTGAACTCAGGTGACAGTGACGTTTATAGTTACATCGAGTTGATTATAACAAGTTTGTTTCCCCCCCCCCCAACTTGGACCAGTCCATTTTCCTCTTGTCCCCCCGGACACCAAGTGGAATGGAAGAGTCCACAAGACGAACTGGTTAAAACCAGGGAAAGGTTTTCAGGGAAAGGTTTTTAAATGTAACAATCTTTTTATTTTACTGGTGTGTCTCATTGGTTGAAGTGACATTTATGTGCTTTGGTACGGACATGTGGATGCAGTGCTGTGAGATGAGCATATACATTGTGGGATATCTCAAAAAGTTATGGATGGATTTGGACTAATCTTGTTGGACCAGTTGGGTTTGTGACAAGGACTAATCGATTCGATTTTGGTAAAGATCTGAATGTGGAGAATTATTTAATTTTTAAGTGATTCTTCACCATTGAGAGATCGGGTGAAAAGCGATTATATAACATGATATTTAAAAACGTTATGGACGAGTTATGACTAATCTTGGTGGATGAGTTGGTTTGGTGACAAGAACAAGCCGATTAGATTTTGGTTTAGGTCCGAATCCAGATCCGACCTATCAGTGGGATACAAAACGTAAACTGTTCACCAGGCGGAGGTGTGCTCTCTACTGAGTGCGGTTCTAGTTGTTCATGTTTCCACGAGTTTTGTGGAACTGGGATATTGAAATTTCTGTGGATGTGCCAGTGGATTAGTCCACATACATTGTTGTGCCTTTGGGCGTACAGCTGTTCTGACATGAGTTTTTTATTTTTACATGCTGATAGGAGGTGACTTGTGCTTTCTGTTTCTACCTTGCTATTGTTACCTTGTTATTGTTGTATACACTGTTATTGTTTCTACCTTGTGTGTGATGTCAGCAATGATATCGGAGGTATTAATAAAGTTGGAGATCACCCGCTGAGGTGGAGACCCTTGCGTCATTTCATCATTCTGCCTTGAACTCAAAATCCCTATATTTTCATTCCAAACAGCATCATTCATCATTCCAATCACGTATTAATGCTGTAGTATTAATGTATCAAAATATGTTAAATTACAATTGGATTGAGACATTATCAAACCAGTGAACCGTCGTCATCTGTTCAATTCCGGATTTGGGAGTAAAGTCCATGTCGATCGCATTTCAAAATCATAATTGTATTGAGGAATTTCTGAAACCTCCTACCTACCTTCCGATACCCGCTGGGACCCCAAAACATTCCACAGGTTGTTATATTTCCTTTTCGTAAAATATGCAACTGTATTGATTATTTATTAAATGATGTCCTCCAGTCATGTGACCAGATTCTCAGCTCTGATTGGTGCATGTTTGTGGGGATTTACGGACAAACACTGTTCTAGACGGCATTGCCCTACGGGCTACGCCATAGAAAAATATACAAATGTATTTAATACTGTATTTATATACAACCACAATTGCGCTTTTTACTTTGGTATCATGGACTATCAAGAGCATCTCATTCCGAGAAAGTTTTGTACCCCCTCACCCACGCCTCCCCAACAACCCCAATCTCCCCACCCCTCTCCCGATCAACCGCTCCCCACCCACCCTCAAATTGAAGAAGCTCACGTTTGAATCTTCGTGAGACTTGAACAAGACAATTGAAAGAAAATTAAATTGAAGAAAATTTCAATAAGAAAGTTGAACAATTCTTCTTTCATTTAGGTGACAGCGCTGATTTTATAATGCAACGTTATATTTATTTTTCCACACATTTTCCTGAATGCTCATAAATCAAAACGAACAAACAACCGAACTAGAACAGCACTCAGTAGAGAGCATACCTCCGTCAGGTGAACAGTTTACGTTTTGTATCCGAGAGTAGACCAGAAAATCACAATACAGAATCACATTTAATCAAAATCATCAGTCTACAACTTTTGAAGATATCCTGTGTATCGTTTTTGGCCCCATCTCCCTATGGTGAAGAATAATCACTTAAAAATTCTACTAGGCGAATCCGGATCTTCACCAAAATCGAATCATTTCGTCCTTGTCACATACGATACCTCTCTGCCAAATTTCGTCCGAATCCGTCCACAAGTTTTTGAGATATCCTGTTCACAAACAGAGACAGACAGACAGACTGGGGTGAAAACATAACCTCCATCCACCTTTGGTGGTGGAGGTAAACATGGAGGCAAGCATGAATGTACAGATTTTTCTTTTTTTGTTTAATCAATTCCTTCATCATACAGTAAAGCAAATTTGTGATTGAAATGTACAGTGGAGATGCTTTACCAGCCCTCAGGTTTGTAAATACCATGACAAAGGATGCCTTTATGTTATGGAGATAGAAATTAAACATCACAAGCCAAGATTCCATCATTACGGGAAGGGGTTAATTCCCCTGGAAATTGTGGATTTTCACACAACTTGGAATACCCGCTTCCACCCTGAGCAGCACTATACAATACACATTTACATAGCGAGAATCAGGGTTCTCCCCTCACTACCTCTCCCTCACCCAGAACCCCCAGGAGCTATTAAAATATTACACCCAAAACCCTCCTATGCACCCCTAGCCCTACAGTATAACCACCAATTTGTCATTCCATCCAGCAGTTTAGGAGTGCGTACAAGTAAAACAAAAACACGTGAACAGAATTAAAGTATTGTTGCGAATATGGAATTTGGCCTCCATATCCGCTTGTAAATATTCCCCTATTTTCTCCAATACTCCCCAACTTTCCCCAATCCCCCATTCCCTAGTCCCATTGCATGTAAATAACACTCAGTAGAGCCGACCTTCCCCTTATTCCCCCATTAAATGTCGTGCCCAGGTCCACCGCACCACACGTAGACAACTTTCGGACATCTTGCTAGTTATTCTTAGTCTATGTCAGTTAAGGCCTCGTTTCCATTAATTATGACTCTTCGTTGCACCAGAATGTGATTATATGGCACCAGTAGTGAGTTTAGGACCTTTCCCATACCTCCTCCCATCTTCTTCCCCGTCTACAACAACAGAGGGGCACGGCGCTGCGCGGGGGGGAGTGTGCGTCCTCCCACCGGCTCGGTTCGCCGCCATCGACAATGCGCTCCAGACGATGCGCTCCAGACCATGCGCTCCACGGGGTTACCACGAAGGGGCTCCTTGTCAGCTCCTCGTCAAGGGCGGAGCCTGGTAAACCCCCCGCACGCACCCAATGAGAAGCAACGTGCCGATTCCACGAGGCGGAGCTAACGAGCCGAGGGCGTGTCACTCCCCGCCGGATATACGCGGCCACGCGCCGGATGTGACGTCAGATTCGCCCCCAGCTGGAGAAAGAGGTACCTGCGAGCGCTGAGTCAGATGCGCCCCGCCTGAGAAAGAACGTTGCCTGCGATCGCTGAGAGAGAAAGACCCGCCTGAGAAAGAACGTCCCCTCCGAGCGCTGTGACCTCCCCGCATCTTTGGACCGGACTGTACCCTGCCTTGAGCCAAGAGTGCACCTTGAGCCATCGCTACTTGCCTTTCCTTGCATCAATCCCCGTGTGAGTCAGCCGTTGTCCCGTTTACCTGTCGTCTGTCCGGGGTTAAGATAAGCCTGTGTCTAAGTGCCCATCTTTTCTGTGCTTTACCTCTAGCCCCTGTAATCTAACCTTTTCCGTACGAATATAATTGAGAATCGAAACATTGGTGTCTGTCATTATAATCCAGCCGTGTGTCTTCTTTTTCCTTATTGATCCAGCGTAGCGCGGCTCCGTCAACGTTCGAGTACAATCGGGTAATTTGTGCGGACACGACGGCCATTCCGCTCGGCCCACCTTAACATCAAAGTCGTGTCTGTAACAATTGGTTGTCAGGAGTTGGATTCGAACCTGGGACTAAATTTATTTAGCCCAAATTTTGGACACCAATTGTGTTAGTACTGTAACAATTGGTGTCGAGGAGTGAGATTCGGACCCGGGACTAAATTAGTTAGGCCCAAATTTTGGGAGGGAAAATCGAGCCGGAGCGCGTACGGCGCTCGACCAAATCGATCCGGAGCGCGGTCCCGCGGTTACTGCGCTCGACGAAATTATAACAGCAAAATTTGGATTTGTGTTACGAAACTCGAATTTTGAAAGTCGCGCTATGGCGGATCAAGACGGCTGGGGTCCGGTAGGGGAGAGTGAAGCAGGGTCGGTCCAGGACCAAATTGAGGGACATGAGGGACAGGAGGAGAGCGAAGCAGTGAGGGCGGCAGGGTCGCAAAATAGCGTTGTCACGCACGAGGTGGCCACGGCGTCCACGCCCGCGGCAGCGCCCCTGGTGGATTCGAACCTTTTCCTCCTGCAAATGAGGGCCCTTATGGAACAAATGGTGGGAATGAGGGCTGATAGAAAGCGATTGAGTGACCGATTGGATGAGCAATTGGGGGTAATAGGGAACCGGATGGAGGCTCAGAATGAGCAATTGGGGGTAATAGGGAACCGGATGGAGGCTCAGAATGAGCAATTGGGGGTAATGGGAAACGAAATGGGGGTAATGAGGGACGAAGCGAGGGGTACTGGTGAGAAGGTAGACAAAAATTTTGAGGGGTTAGACAACGGGATAAAAGAGGTGAGAAATGGGTTAATGGGGGTAGAAAACAGAATGGCCGCTCAGGAGAATCAGATAGAGGGAGTGAAAAATGGGTTAGAGGGGTTAGAAAACACCATGGAAGGCAAATTGAGGGACATGAGGGACCAAGCGGAAAGGGAAGTTAACCAAATGGGGCAGCAGATAGAGGGGGTCAGAATGGGGGTAGAAACCAAACTGGATGCTCACAGGGAGGAAATGGAGCAGATGAGGGTGGCATCTGGGCAGGAGATGCAAGTGATGGGAGAAGAGATCAGAAGAGGAGTGAGTGAGGAGGTCGGAGGAGTGCGCGAGGAGGTGAGGCACTGTAAGGAGCACATGGAGAAGGAGGTGAGAAAGGGGACTGTAAAGTTACAAGGGGGCATAGAGGACCTGACGCAGGAGGTGGAGCAGCTGACGGTGGGACAAACGGAGTTAGTGGAGCAGGTTCAAAGGAACACTGCGGTATTAGGAGGGTTAAAAGCGACACAAAACGACATAAAAAACGACTTGATAGCGACAAAGAGGGAATGTCAGATGGTACGTGAGGGACTGACAACGAGGCTGGACGAGGTGATAGAGGTTATGGAGACGAAGGACCGGCAGGTGAGGACGCACATGGAAACGGTCAAGGTAGCCTTAGAGGATGAGCTTGAGGAGACGTACCGGGGAATAAAAGAGGTGAAGCACAAATTAGAAGAAGTGGAAGAAGGGATGAGCGAAATTAAGAAGCGACGGAGAGGGGATAAGAAAGAGATAAAAGAGGAGATAAAAGAATTGGTCCAAAGTCTGTGTTTGGATCGTGATGATGTGCTCATTAACCGGATGAGGGATTCGCAGGTGATGGAGGAGAAGCGAAGAGGAAGAGGACCCGGTGTAAGTGGTGACCAATATGGTCGTGCGTATGATGCGCCAGGGGATTTAATAAGCTTGGGGGTCGAGATAGACCCGGGTGTTCGTGAGAGGCCGTTGGTGAAGTGTGCGACAGGTCTGGTGTGCGAAAAAGGAGGTGTGCGAGAAAGTCCGACTCTGGGGCGTGTGAGGAAAAAGTGCGTGCCAAGGAGTGAGGGTGCTGGCGAGAGTGAGTCGGTCGTAGCGCGTGTGCGAGGGGCACATGGAAGCGCGGTGTGGTAAGTGTTACAGAGGGTGTGACGGGAGAGAGTGCGCGAGAAAGGTGTGTGACGGACAGGTGCATGAGGAAAGAGTGCGCTGTCAGAAGTAAGGAAGAGTGTCCACCTGTGGTGAGTGTTGCAGAGGGTGTGACGGGAGAGTGTGCGCGAGAGAGGTGTGTAACGGACGGGTGCATGAGGAAAGAGTGCGCTGTCAAAGGCAAGGAAGAATGCACACCTGTGGTGAGTGTTACAGAGGGTGTGACGGGAGAGTGTGCGCGAGGAAGGTGTGTGACGGACAGGTGCATGGGGAAAGAGTGCGCTGTCAAAGGCAAGGAAGAATGCACACCTGTGGTGAGTGTTACAGAGGGTGTGACGGGAGAGTGTGCGCGAGAAAGGTGTGTGACGGACAGGTGCATGGGGAAAGAGTGTGCTGTCAAGAGTAAGGGTGAGTGCGTTGTCACGAGTGGAGGTGAGAGTAGTGAGAGTGACAAGGAGAGTGAGCTGGTTGTGACAGGTGAGCGAGGATGTACACCTGGGATGGAAGGATGTACACCTGGAATGGTAGAGCGTGAGTGGGAATGCACGCTGGAGTTGGTGGTGAGGCACGTGGTTGGGTGTGCGAATGAGGGCACACCTGTGATTGTCACAGAGGAGGTGACAGAGGAGGGGGCGCGAAGAGGTGTTTTGGTGAGGTGTGCTACCAACGAATGTGTGCCAAAGTGTTCGGTGGTCAGGTGTGTGACCAAGGCTGTGAGTGGAATGGGTGTGCCTGGGTGTGTAAGGAACGGTACGAGGAGCATGGAAACGGCTGGATGTGTGAGCAAGGAACGGGCTGCGGGGTGTAAGCGTCCAGGTGAAGCATCGACGTTACACAGGTTAAAGGTTAGGTCGACTTTTAGCCGAAGCGGGCCCTCGGTGCGTGCCGGGTTTCGCGTGCCGCGAGAACCAGCGGGGATCCGAGCCACGGCGGGTTCGAAAGGACCGCCGTGCGCGACCCGTGCTGGGCCTCGCTGTGAACGGCCGCGTCCGTGCTCCACCAGGCGGAGCGGGCGGCAGGATAGGAAGGGTCGTCATGGCGACCACTTTTTGTTGAGGCATTCCAGCAGGTCGAGATCGGGACATTGGATGGCTCCACGCCGAGGTGATGCGTGGGATCTCGGCCCGGGTAAGCCCCCTTCCCTGCACCGAAGCCGGACGCATCCAGCCGCTGGCACAAAACAACCAGCATCCATTGCTTGGCTTTACGAAGCCGGGCTTTGGACAGGGATTGGCGCACCGAGAGGTATTAGTGAGTCGACTGGGTGATGAGGTTAGTGTTTTGGACCCAAAATTAGAGAAAAACAAAATTTGATGATTGGCAAGGGATTGGCAGTAGTGATTGGCAGATGATGGGTAGTGATTGGCAAATTTTTAATTTGTTGCAATTTGATGTGCAAAATTGATAGTGAGAGACCCCCGATGTGGTGGGATGGCAAATCCACCATCCCTCACAGGGGGGGGCAAAGGAGCAATAGTTTATGGGGTGTATGGCAGTGGAAACTAGCCCGGGTGGGTTAGGTTATATGGATAGGGCCCTAGAAGATGACATTAGGTAACGTTAAGTTTAGTTAGTGACTGATACCTGTAGTGGGGACGCAGGTAGATTAGTGTGGATGATAATGACGTGGGAGCGCAATAGTTTAAAGGGACGACTGGGAAGCGCAAGTTTCAGAAGGGAGTAGTTAGCTGAGATGATGCCGTGTGTGTGAGGATGGAACAGGTGTGATTGCACAGGTGTGCAATTGGACAGGTGTGTGGAGCAGTGTGTGAGTAGTGAGTGTGTGGATCAGCGCGAATGCGCTTGGGGAGAGAAGGGTGCAGGTGGCACCAGGTGTGAGAGCACAGGTGTGCAAATACAGGTGTGTGGAGAGAGTTGGAGTAAGTGGTACGGAGTGGTGTGCATGGTGCGAAGGAGTGGATGGGGGAAGAGTGGACCCCTTTCACGAGTACCCGGGGCGGGTAGTGTAAGTGTTAGGTAGAGGGTGCAGGTAAATTGTGGTTGGATATTGGCATTTGTGGTGCGGTTGCAGAATGGTGTTGTGGATGGGTGCATTAGTGTTGTGGAAATGGCTGGGCGTGTAGCCTGTTAGTGTGTGTAGTTGGTTGGGCACTCCACCACTGTGAGGATGTCGGCCAGGTGAGGCCGCAGGTGGGCTCTGGGAGCCGGTAGAGTTGTGGATGGGGCCCGAGGATCCGGAGGATGGACCCGGGTAGCCCAGTGCCAGAGAGGGCACCGAGTGGGGAGAGTGCCAGAGGGCCTTCCCCAGGTAGTTAGGTTAGGGTAAGGAGCAGGTAAGCTCGGAGGCAACCGCAGTGGTGGAGGTGTGCAGGTGGGTAGACCCACTGGGAGAGGTACACGCCACAGCCCAGAAATTGTGCGAGGGCACCGGGAGATGAATCGGGGGAGTGAGACCCCAAATTGAAGAGCACCACAGTTTGGCCAATGGGAATTGGTTTTTAGAACCCAATAGTGTAAGAGGGCCAATGGTTTGGCCGGAGAAAGACCCCGGGTAGTGTAAAGTTAAAGTCATTTAGGAAATAGTTAGGATTGATGAACCTGTCGCACCATACGCAGCCACTTACCTGTGGTGATGATGATGACTCCATACCTGTGTTTTCTTTGTTTGTTGCAGGAAATGAGATTGCTGTGTGGATTTGTGAGACGCATCACGACGTGGATGAGACATTGGGGTGATTCCATCTCTCCCTCCCTAGGAGGGACTGATGATGAATTGGTAATGGCAAATTTTGATGAAAGTTGAAAATGGCAAATTTGATTGGTTAGGAGGGAGAGAAGACGAATTTGGTATATGGGAGGAACGGGGAAGACAGTAGGGATGTTTGTTGATTTGTAAAGTAGATGTTTATGGGTAGTGTTGTGTTGTGTGGATACAGTAAGGGGTAAGGGAGGGGCCATGTAGGTTACCTGGTGGGGGGGGGCGTACGATAGGAACGTACCTGTCTCACCTGGTTCCCATGTGCCCCCAGTGTGCATCACCTTACATTGCGTGCACTTTTGCGCCCTTACCACCTTACTCACTTGTCTGCTTCTTTTGTCTCCCACCTCCGAGGATCTGGCTTTGGGGTAGAGAGAGAGGAGAGAGAGGTGCTGGCTGCGCAGTTGTGGGCCTGCACTTTCGCTGTTTGCTGCCGGGATCGATACACCATATGGACCGCAATGTTTGTGGCCACCCACAATGGACCGCAGTTCGTTTGCGGCCAAGCACCACCCGGGGATGGACCTATGGGTCAACGTGGCACCTATGCCATACAGGTGAACCACTTTTAGTTAACACCAAGTGCACCACAAGAAGAGCAAGAGACACCTGCAGGGTTAGGGGTTGTCGAATTTATTTTTATTCCAATGAACAATGGTGACTGCACCGATTGGTGGTGGGGTGGTGCTTTTGATGCTCGGGAAGGGGTGCTCTGCACGTTATTAAAGGCCGTCGGCCACAGAGCACTCGTGGGTTGGTGTATCGATGCTGGCAAGCGTGCTCTCTCTATGCATAACATCTGCATGTGTTCCTCCAAAAACAGGTCCTGGATCGTAGTGTAAATATCAGCGTAGTCTTGTGTAAATAATGCTCCCTACCGGCTGTATGTTTAGTTTGAGAATTCTTTCCGGATTCGGTTATCCTGTGGGTGTGTTTCTGTGAGGAGAAGGGTGCAACGTCGCAGGGGGACATATTTACTCATTTGTGAACATCTGTAAAACTGTCGCACTCAGGGTAGAGTTAATAGTAGAGGGAACTACATTGCGTGCCACACTAAAGTAGGTAAAAATTTATCGGGTCGGGACGCCCCGAGGGTAGAGAAGGGTGCAATGTTGCGAATATGGAATTTGGCCTCCATATCCGCTTGTAAATATTCCCCTATTTTCTCCAATACTCCCCAACTTTCCCCAATCCCCCATTCCCTAGTCCCATTGCATGTAAATAACACTCAGTAGAGCCGACCTTCCCCTTATTCCCCCATTAAATGTCGTGCCCAGGTCCACCGCACCACACGTAGACAACTTTCGGACATCTTGCTAGTTATTCTTAGTCTATGTCAGTTAAGGCCTCGTTCCCATTAATAATTATGACTCTTCGTTGCACCAGAATGTGATTATATGGCACCAGTAGTGAGTTTAGGACCTTTCCCATACCTCCTCCCATCTTCTTCCCCGTCTACAACAACAGAGGGGCACGGCGCTGCGCGGGGGGGAGTGTGCGTCCTCCCACCGGCTCGGTTCGCCGCCATCGACAATGCGCTCCAGACGATGCGCTCCAGACCATGCGCTCCACGGGGTTACCACGAAGGGGCTCCTTCTCAGCTCCTCGTCAAGGGCGGAGCCTGGTAAACCCCCCGCACGCACCCAATGAGAAGCAACGTGCCGATTCCACGAGGCGGAGCTAACGAGCCGAGGGCGTGTCACTCCCCGCCGGATATACGCGGCCACGCGCCGGATGTGACGTCAGATGCGCCCCCAGCTGGAGAAAGAGGTACCTGCGAGCGCTGAGTCAGATGCGCCCCGCCTGAGAAAGAACGTTGCCTGCGATCGCTGAGAGAGAAAGACCCGCCTGAGAAAGAACGTCCCCTCCGAGCGCTGTGACCTCCCCGCATCTTTGGACCGGACTGTACCCTGCCTTGAGCCAAGAGTGCACCTTGAGCCATCGCTACTTGCCTTTCCTTGCATCAATCCCCGTGTGAGTCAGCCGTTGTCCCGTTTACCTGTCGTCTGTCCGGGGTTAAGATAAGCCTGTGTCTAAGTGCCCATCTTTTCTGTGCTTTACCTCTAGCCCCTGTAATCTAACCTTTTCCGTACGAATATAATTGAGAATCGAAACATTGGTGTCTGTCATTATAATCCAGCCGTGTGTCTTCTTTTTCCTTATTGATCCAGCGTAGCGCGGCTCCGTCAACGTTCGAGTACAATCGGGTAATTTGTGCGGACACGACGGCCATTCCGCTCGGCCCACCTTAACATCAAAGTCGTGTCTGTAACAGTATGATGACGTCACAGCAAAGGCAAAGTTTTGGCAGATCAATGCTTATTCATCTTTTTCTTTCATATGCAGCACAAAGATGCGGGGTAACATCATTGGCTGAAAGTGTGGTTGTGCTGTTGATACAACACACTCTGTAGGTAAGGGCAGTATTCATGGCGCCGTCGATAGCTCGCCTTCACTTTGTGAAGGACACCGTCGGTAGATGGGACACCAAGTTCAATGCCCATCCGAGGGACGACACACTGATGAATCACCCTGCCTATGAAACACCAGGATGACAGTTTATAGCTGGCTCTGGATTCAAACCCAGGCTAGACACGAACACAGCTTAGATGTGAGGGCCTCCTGAGCCCTATATACCAAGACACCTCTTGGCCTCCTGCCACACCAAGTTGAGGCTGACCAATGGCAAAGAAACTGCTTTGTAAAAGCCAAAACCTTTAATCAAATGAAATAATATATACAGTCGTGGCCAAAAATATTGGCACCCTTGCACTTTTGTCAAATAATTCACAATTTTCTCACAATACTTTGACAAAAGTATTTTATCGCCACAATTCTTCATTTCACTGTTAATATTACAGAACCTTTGTTTTTGATTCAGAACTTAATATATCCGTTTAAATCAGAAAATAAAAAGAAATGGAATTGACAAAATTATTGACAACTCGCACCATCTGTCATGGCTAGACTTAATATTTGGTAGCACAGCCTTTGGACAAAATAACTGCAGTCGAGCGCTTCCTATAGCCATGAATGAGCTTCCTCCACCTCTCCACTGGCAGTTTGTCCCACTCCTCTTGTGCAAACTGCTCCAGTTCTCCCAGATTTGAAGGGTGCCTTCTCCAAACGGCTGTTTTCAGAATCTCCCCAAAGGTGTTCAATGGTATTTAGATCTAGACTCAATGCTGGTCACTTCAGAACAGTGAACCATTCCTGGGGGTTTTTTGAAGTGTGTTTGGGGTCATTGTCCTGCTGCAAGACCCATGACTTTCGAAGGAGACCCAGCTTTCTGACACTGGGTTGAACATTGCGCTCCAAAATGCCTTGGTAATCTCCTGATTTCATGATGCCATGCACACATTCAAGGTATCCAGTGCCAGAGGCAGCACAGCAACCCCAAAACATCACTGAACCTCCTCCATGTCTGACTGTAGGGAAGGTGTTCTTTTCTTTGAAGGCTTCATTTTGTTTTCTGTAAACATAGAGATGATGTGCTTTACTAAAAATATCTAATTTGGTCTCATCTGTCCACAGGACATTCTCTCAGAAGGATTTTGCGCTTGTTCAGGTGTGTTTTGGCAAAATCCAGTCTGGCTTTCTTATGTATATCTCTCTCAGCAGTGGGGTCCTCTTGAGTCTCCTACCATAGAACCCCCTTTGATTGAGTTGGCGACGGATGGTGCGAGTTGAAACTGTCGTACCTTGTGTGTGAATGTCAGCTTGGATCTGTTTGGCAGTTGATTGAGGTGCTTTCTCCACCATTCGAACAATCCTTCGCTGCAATCTTCGATCAAGCTTTTTCTTGCGGCCACGTCCAGGGAGGTTGGCTACAGTGCCATGGGCCTTAAACTTCCTGATAACATTCCGTACGGTGGACACAGGAACATCAAGGTCTTTGGAGATGGACTTGTAGCCTTGAGATTGTCCATGCTTGGCTACAATCTTGTGTCTGACCTCCTCAGACAATTCAATGTTTTTCTTTCTTTTCTCCATGCTCACTCAGGGTCAAAAATTCCAATACTTTTTGGATATGTAAACAAAACAAGCCCCAAAGCAAAATCCTGTCATGCAATGCCAATCATATATTAAGTGAGGTTTTCAGCCAACATTCCTTTAAAAGAGCAGTAACCATAAATCAGCCCCTCAGGTGCCCATCTACCTCTCTCCCACCAAGAAAATGCATTTTAAAAAGTCATCACACAATCAGCAAGTAAACCACCAGCACCCTCAACATAGACAGTTGGAGACAATGTAGGACCTCATAAGACTTCGAGCTGCTTCCTTGCTGGAGCTTCCACAACTTCTCCTTTCATAAACAGGTCCTGGTAATCATTGAAGGGGTAGTCACGATGGGAGGTGCCGAGGTAACAAAAAGAGCGCGTCAACTTAGAGGCATTATTGACGGGGGAGATCCAAATAAAAGTGTTTGCTCCATGATAAAACAACCACCATAAATCTTTTATCCAACACTCGACTGGTAAGATGTTGGTGGAGCATACCTGATCATAAATTACTCGCACAATAAGAGAACAGCTTGGACAGGAAGCCACGTCTTCTCCATTTTCCAAATCCTCCTGCAAAAGTGAGAAAAAGCGAGATTTGATGAATGAAAGTCAGGATTTTGATTACGTGCAGAAAAGTCTGTACGGCAACAGTTTGACACCATAATCACACACGCACACCTTTCAACTCCCAGCAACATAAAAGTAATCATCTGAAGTGTTTTTTTGCTTGGACAGATCACCATCATGTACCACGCTTCATGCTGCCGAAGCAGTTACTAAGCTACAATCCTGGATGAGTCGCCACTCTGAATCAGGACGTCAGAGCAGGAATTTGTTTGGGGTGCTGGCGATAGCTCATCGATTCTTTGCGAAGGACACCATGGGATCTTTAACGTCCACCAACTAATGCCAAAAGACGGGACGACCGTTTAACGTCCATCTGAGGGAGTGCACACACATTGATGCCTCGCAGTGCCTGTGAAATTCCACGATGGCAGCTTATAGCTGCATCGGGATTCAAACCCAGAGACGGCTTTGAAGTTGCGTACCTCTAGGCCATCCTGCCAGTCCTTTGACAGAGCACTTTGCAAAGAAATATTTGCATCGTTATGAGCTTGGATAATTTGTAATATATTTTGCCCCATAATGAGCACGGAGCACGGAGCACGAAGCAATCCCACGACACCAGAGGCTGCCACACTATGCTGCGAGCCGCCACCCAATCCCTGAAAAACTCGACCATTATTCATGGATTTAAGGCAATTTAACCCCAAGAGGATTGCCTCTCGGACCTTCTCAAAAAGCAATGGGTTGCTTTGCTGGTCAGATTAACAAGCGTGCCCCAAGCACGACCGTGCGATTCACAGTGCAATTAGGTTACTCCATGATCCAATTGAATAGCTACCGAACAAAATGGAAAAACACCACAGCGGTTTTGGCTGGTTATTTATATGCTTAATTGTTTTTTTTATTGGAAGAGGTCCGATGTATCCGTTCAAAATACGTGCTTTAATAAAATTGTTTGAATATTTGTTGCTGGTTACATCAATGAAGCAAGGAAAGTCTGGTTGTTAATGAGGGAAATAAATCTAGAGAGAATGAAGAGAAAGAGAAGAAAAGGTATGGCAGGGAATTTGAAGAAAAGGGTGAAGACAGGAAGGATTTAGTAGAGAGGAATAAAGGGTGATGGGGGAAGAAGAAAATCTGGAACAAGAACAACAACAACGAGAAGAAGAAGAAGATCAACACTCGCCACATCTCTCTGTTCTCGTCACCCTCTCTTTTGCTCAAGGTCATCTGCCATCAGCTTGAAAATCAGCCAACATTACCGCTTTACACAAAAAATGTGCAAAAACAGATCCTTGCAACAACAGACCAATCAACCTGCTCCCAATAATCAGCAAGGTCATGGAATCCATCATCGCTTCTGACATCAAATCCTTCCTTTTCTCCAATGGCTTGATCTCTGATCATCAATTTGGATTCAGACCAGGCCATTCTACTCTGGACATGCTGCTTCTGCTGTCTCAACAATGGATGGAGGTCCTCAATGCCAAACAGGAAATCTGAGCTGTCTCCCTTGACATATCTCGTGGCCTTCGATATGGTCTGGGACCCCGCTCTGCTCACCAAACTCTCCTCCTATGGTATCCATGGAAATCTCCACGCATGGCTTGCGGAGTTCCTCTCTGGTTGTAGTCAACGTGTGGCCCTGAATGGATTTCTCTCATCGGCCCTTCCTGTTCAGGCTGGAGTTCCCCAATGCAGTGTTCTGGGCCCTGTACTTTTTCTGGTCTTCATCAATGATCTCTCCGACTACTGTGTCTCTCCGAAAAGACCGACTGGACAACCCTCCCATCTACTTTCTGAACAATCCTCTCCAAGAAGTTGTGTCACTCAAGCTTTTGGGTCTCACTATCTGCCATGATCTTTCCTGAGAAAACCACATTTCAAATCTGGCCTCCAAAGCCAGTCGCCGACTGGGCATCCTCCGTCGTGCGAAGTCCTTCCTTGGCACACCTGAGCTCCTCGCCACATACAAGGCTTTCATCCACAGCTCAATGGAATACTGTTCTCCCCTCTGGGCTGGTGCTCCTGCCTCACACCTCGCTCGGCTTCACGCTGTTGAAACCAAAGCTTTCAGAATCATTGGAATCTCACGCGATGAAGCTAACTCCGAGGGCCTTTCACTCACTCACCACAGGCAGGGTGGTGGTCTCTGTCCCCCAAATACTCTTACAGGTCGCACAAGATCTGCCAGCAACCCTCTTCTGGTGAAACTGCCATTGGGAGCAGGTGAAACACCTTCACTCTTTCATTCCTCTTTTCTTCCGCCTCTGGAACAAACTCACTCACTCTCTTCAATTCCACTCCTCCCTCCAGGTCTTTAAAACAGCTGTTCACCACCATCTCGTCTTGCCCCATCCAAAACCTTGATCTTTTCTACTGTTACGTGCTCCTCCCCGACCCCCTGGTCACGGTGTACCTCTGAGCCCCGAGAGGCGCCACGGCAGAAAAATATGTTATTACGTGTCAAAAATCAATATTGAAACCACACCATTGGTTATCAACCAACAAATAATGTATTGACAATCACACAAGAATAACGGTACAACAATAATGGCAATCAGAAGTACAATCAACACATCTTTTGATGGTACCATCAGCTAGGATAAGATAACTCACTGTGCTCCAAGTGAGTGAAAAGAACACTCCCCAATGTCTCTATAGCTCAAAGGTGATCCCCTCCAGCGAGTGTCAGAGCGATATCGAATCGAAACCCGAACCCTGTTCAGATGATGGGCCCGGTCACACTGCCAAGACAGCTCACAGGCGTAGGCGGCCGAAGCGGCATCAAGAGTCACGTGGTCCAAAACCGTGTCAGGTAAACTCACGGAGGAATGGGAATCCAAAGGCGCCCTCCAGATAAGAACGTTCACTGTTCAGTCGGCGAACCGCAAATTAATCTTCGAACTCCGCGTTGCGCACACACATCCCCGACAGACGACAGGATGGTGACAGAACTGACGCGTAGGAAAGACCTTTTGCGATGAACAAAGCACGAGGGTCAAAATGGCCGATGGCTCGTACTGGAGTCGAAACGACCCGGCGATGATTCGTCAGAATCCCAACGCCAAACCTGACCACGCAGGTTTCTCAATCCCAGCGATAACACCTATTGCAGGAATTCCTTTCAAGGAACTCAAAGTTCACTCGTGACTTTCGTTCGACAATGCTCGCTACGGAGCTTGAAGCGACTCGCTTCTTGTCCGACTTCACTCGCCCCGCCTAGGTTTTTTCTCCTCCTCTTCTTCTTCTTCTTCCGGCTCCCGATCCGGCTTCCTGTCTCTTTTTAACATTAACGCTTTTATCCTTTGCAAACAGTTCATGAACAATAAACCTTTTGAAGACAATAATAGTACATAGAATCAGAAATATTTCAAGTGGATGAAAACCACAACACCGGAAGCGACGAATCCGTAACACTTCCCCCCCTCAAGAAAGTTTGAACATAGTGAAAACTTTCTTTGTAGGCAAAACTCTCCCAACAAACAAAAGTAAACTCACACCCAAATCATCAATTCCCGTGAGCAACGATAATCAATATTTCCCAAAAATAAAGCAACAAAACTTCAAACAACCGACAGAGATTTCCAAAGTTAATTCACTCTGGACAAAGCATCAGCAACGACATTGTCCCTGCCCTTTGCATGCTCAATTTCTCAGTTGAACTCCTGCAAAGCCAAACTCCATCTCATCAACCTCTGATTTTTATTTTGAGTTTCTTGTGAATGAAGGTTAAGAGGTTGTGATCAAAAATCCAAAGTCAAGCAAATCTATAGCACTTTTTCCGGGAGGCCGAGCTGAGAGCCAGGTTCCATGGTGGTTGGGTGGTGAGGCCTGGAAGTATTCACTACATGGACGCCTTTAGGAACGTGGAGTTCACGGTTAATCCGTGTTGGAAAGTTCACTACATGGACGCCTTTAGGAACGTGGAGTTCACGGTTAATCCGTGTTGGAAAGTTCACTACATGGACGCCTTTAGGAACGTGGCGTTCACGGTTAATCCGTGTAGGAATCTTGGCTTGGCTGCTCCGCAGCATTCAGTGCTTCAACTCTTCCTAACTTTCATAATAATCACGGTTGGACCGCTTGTCGCTGTAGTCACGTGAATAGCGGTCTCCTTCTCGGCCACTACCCTGATATCATCCCTTCGGGAGCTGCCGGAACTCTGGGAGCCTCCATAGTAATATCGACTGCGGCCACCACCAAAACTACTACTCCCACCCCGGGAGCCATAGCCACCCCTGAAACGACCTCCACGTTTTCCTCCTCTGTAGCCCCCTCGACGCCTATGGCCTGCCTTCTCTACTGTTATGGTCCGACCATCCAAATCCTTGCCATTCAAATCCTTTTCTGCATCTTTGGCGTCCTTTGTGTTTTCAAATGTGACAAAGCCAAATCCTCTTGACTTTTGCGTCTCCCTGTCTTTTATCAGCAGCACTTCCAAGAGCGGTCCATATTTGCCGAAGACAGAATCCAGAACATCTTCTCTTGTGTTGAAGTTCAGTCCACCTACAAAAAGCTTGCCAACATTGCTTCCATCCCTGACTTGTGTGTGCTGACACTTAGTTTCAGGGTACTTCCTCTTCTCTTCAGGGCGCTTCCTACCCATAGCACGAGTCGCGGTACAGGATGGTAAGATACCCGGAATCTCCTGCTCTAACTGTGCAGTGTTATTTTCCATACTAGGCTTTTCAACAAACATCGGGTTACCAGAAACTTGACCACCGGCCAAATCATTCCCGATAACAAAAGATACTCCCTGTACAGGAAGAGTGGCTTGTAAACCTATGGTGACCGGTCCTGACACCAAATCAGACTCTAAATGGATGACATGAAGTGGAGCTTTAACACAGCCACCAACCCCCTGTAAACGAACACTAACACCAGTTACCGTCTTCTCTGACAATGGCAAAATGCCCTCAAGCATCAAAGATTGATGTGCTCCAGTGTCCCTCAATACCCTAACAGGTCTCTGGTTAGTCAAGTCTCCATCCAGTGACACAAACCCCTCTGAAATAAATGGTTTGTAACCCTTTTGAGGGCGATTTCTTTCATTTGCCAATGCATTCGGAGTTGTACTAGTCTGACTCCGCTCCTGATTTTTCCTTTCCAGGGCATAACAGTGGGACATCAAGTGTCCAGGTTTCTTGCAAAAAGCGCAAGTAGGCCCGGAGGAGAAACTCGTGGTTTGCCTCGAGCCCCCCGGAAGATAGGTCTGCCTTGGAACTGTAGTCTTCTGATCCCTAAAAGTCGCGGTATCAGATTTGTCCTCATAGCCCTCTCTAGGCCGCCCCCATGAATTTTCATTCTCCGCACCGGATGCACCATAACTCCCCTGGCTAATTTTAGGCGAGAAGTTAGGTTTGTGGAACCCCATCCTGTGTGTCAAGGCATAGTCATCTGCCACGGTTTCTGCCTCATACAACTCTGGTACCTTCTTTTCCTCCAGATGTACTTTAATGTCCTCGTGGACACACTGTTTGAATTCCTCCACCAGGATCAATTGTCACAACAGTTTGAAGTCTTTCCCAACCCCTTTCGCATCACACCACCAATCAAACATGGTTTCCTTCATTCTGGCAAACTCCACATGGGTCTCACTCTCCCTCTTCCTGGCATTCCGGAATTTTTGCCGGTAAGCTTCAGGGACCAATTCATAGGCTTTGAGAATGGTTTTCTTCACTATCTCATAATCTGCACATTGGTCAATTGGTAGAGCCGAAAAAATATCCCGAGCGTTACCCACCAGAACACTTTGCACTAACATGTTCCAGGACTCCTCAGGCCATTTTAGCATTCGAGCCACTTTCTCAAAGTGTAAAAAAAAAGTTGGCTACCTCCTTTTCATTGAAGGGTGGAACCAGCCTCACATGCCTACCAACATCCCAGGTGTTCTGACTAGTTGTCGAACTAGCCGGCATGGATGTTACCTCTCCCCGTTCTTCCATTATTTGCAGCTCCTAGAGTTTAAGTTCCCTCTGACACTCCATGTCACGTTCCTTTAACTCCCTTTCGACTCTTCGTTCCTCTGCCCTTTCCTTTTCTCTTCTTTCTTCGAGTTCCCTTTCAGTTCTCCTTTCCTCTGCTCTTCTCTCCTCTCCTCGAGTTCACTTGCAGCTCTCCTTTCCTCTGCTCTTTCCCCTGCTCTTTTTTCTTCTGCTTCCCTTTCCTCTGCTTTTAACCTTTCCTGGCTCTGCAGTTGCATCTCCATTTTCCGGAGCTCCACATTTTATTTTTCCTCGGGTAACCAATCCAAGGCTACCTCTGTCCATGTTCCCTGTCCCACCAGATCAATGTCTGCATCTCTGCCTTCTTCATACTAACTCGGACCTCCAAGTTAAAATGTCTGGCCAATATCAAGAGTTCCGATTTTTTAAATGCTTGGAACTGTGCCTCATTAGGGGACGCCGCAAACTCTCCTGTGTCAAACACCATGGTGACTATTAGTTAGCACCTGTTAACCTTCACACAAAAATTTCCAAATTTTTTGAAAAATTTGGGAATGTTATAAAAATTCCAAATTTGGGAATTTTGGGAATGCTAGGGAATTCTCTCCCGGACGAATTATCAGGGAATTTAATCCCGGATGAGTGTTATTAGGGAATTTAATCCCGGACGAAGACCCAATTTCGAGCCCCCAAGTCAATTGGACGAGCCCCCAATTTCTGTTACGTGATCCTACCCGACCCCCTGGTCACGGTGTACCTCCGAGCCCCGAGAGGAGCCACGGCAGAAAAATATGTTATTCCGTGTCAAACATCAATATTGAAACCACACCAATGGTTATCAACCAACAAATAATGTATTAACAATCACACAAGAATAACGGTACAACAATAATGGCAATCAGAAGTACAATCAACACATCTTTTGATGGTACCATCAGCTAGGATAAGATAACTCATTGTGCTCCAAGTGAGTGAAAATAACACTCCCCAATGTCTCTTTAGCTCAAAGGTGATCCCCTCCAGTGAGTGTCAGAGCGATATCAAATCGAAACCCGAACCCCGTTCAGATGACGGGCCCGGTCACACTGCCAAAACAGCTCACAGGCGCAGGCGGCCGAAGCGGCATAAAGAGTCACGTGGTCCAAAACCGTGTCAGGTAAACTCACGGAAGAATGGGAATCCAAAGGCGCCCTCCAGATATGAACGTTCACTGTTCAGTCGGCAAACCGCAAATTAATCTTCGAACTCCGTGTTGCGCATACACATCCCCGACAGACGACAGGATGGTGACAGAACTGACGCGTAGCAAAGACCTTTTGCGATGAACAAAGCGCGAGGGTCAAAATGGCCGACAGCTCATACTGGAGTCGAAACGACCCGGCGATGATTCGTCAGAATCCCAATGCCAAAGCTGACCACGCAGGTTTCTCAATCCCAGCGATAACACCTATCACAGGAATTCCTTTCAAGGAACTCAAAGTTCACTCGCGACTTTCGTTCGACAATGCTCGCTACGGAGCTTGAAGCGACTCGCTTCTTGTCCGACTTCACTCGCTCCGCCTACGTTTTTTTCTCCTCCACTTCTTCTTCTTCTTCCGGCTCCCGATCCGGCTTCCTGTCTCTTTTTAACATTAACGCTTTTATCCTTTGCAAACAGTTCATGAACAATAAACCTTTTGAAGACAATAATAGTACATAGAATCAGAAATATTTCAAGTGGATGAAAACCACAACACCGGAAGTGACGAATCCGTAACATCTACCCCCGTTAATTCACCCCCGAAATACCGATAGTCACTTTTTTGAAATACCGACTTCTTTTCTGGAAGTCCATGTGTTTTATACCTCTCCCACCCACCCCCCACCCCCTTCCCATACCACCCTCCACCCACCCCCCTTCCCATACCACCCTCCCCCCACCCCCCCTTCCCATACCACCCTCCACCCACCCCCCTTCCCATACTACCCACCCCCCACCCCCCTTCCCATACCACCCACCCCCCACCCCCCTTCCCATACCACCCACCCCCCACCCCCCTTCCCATACCACCCACCCCCCACCCCCTTCCCATACCACCCTCCCCCCAGCCCTCTCCCTCCCACAGATCTCCCGATGTCCCTGTTCTCCACTGTTGTACTTGTATGCTTCCCTCTCTCTCCCCATCTTGTCTCACGCTCCCTTTATCATATGCGTTTTGTGCGAATTTGTTTTTTTGTGATTAATGTTAGCTCTTACACGAGCCTCAATTTTTTTTTTTAAGTTGCCCATAAATTAGTGCACAATTGTTCGACCCAGAATCGATTATATGTTGCCATTTCTGAAAAAAAATTATATATAGTAATATCGCAGCAAAAAATTATTAACGGAGAAAATACGAATATAAATTACCTCCTTCCGACGAGAAAGCCAATCACAGAGCAGCGATACATCATGTGATCATATCGGTCAATGAGCGGCCTTCCCAGTTAGCGGTTAGGGTTAGATTTAGGGTAAGGGTTACATGAGATTCATTCAAATTTTTGTTATTTATTTCGGTCAAAATAACTCATTTTTGATTATTGGGATGGGGTGAGGGAGGGGGGGGGTCGGGGTGGTCTGGGGGGTGGGAGGGGGGTCGGGGTGGTCTGGGGGGGTGGGAGGGGGGTCGGGGTGGTCTGGGGGGTGGGAGGGGGGTCGGGGTGGTCGGGGTCGGGATGGGAGGTGGGGTCGGGATGGGAGGTTGGGTCGGGATGGGAGGTGGGGTCGGGATGGGAGGTGGGGTCGGGATGGGAGGTGGGGTCGGGTGGGGGGGTGGAGTCGAGGGTGGGGGGGTGGAGTCGAGGGTGGGGAGGTGGGGTCGAGGGTAGGGGGGGGTCGAGGGTGGGGGGGGGCGGGTCGAGGGGGGGTCGAGGGTGGGGGGTCGAGGGTGGGGGGGTCGAGGGTGGAGGGGGGGTCGAGGGTCGAGGGTGGAGGGGGGGTCGAGGGTGGAGGGGGGTCGAGGGTGGGGGGGGGTCGAGGGTGGGGGGGTCGAGGGTGGGGGGGTCGAGGGTGGGGGGGTCGAGGGTGGGGGGGGGGTCGAGGGTGGGGGGGTCGAGGGTGGGGGGGGGGTCGAGGGTGGGGGGGGGTCGAGGGTGGGGGGTCGAGGGTGGGGGGGGGGGTCGGTCCTATCTCGAAAATGAGTCATTTGCCGCCGAAATGCATATCAAATTCGAATGAATTTCATGAAAAAACATCGGAAAAACCTGGGTTTGATGTGAAAAACAATTATAGGCAAAATTAACGTATTATTCTCCCCCCCAAATTTTTTTTTGGGCTACGGGTTTGGGATATGATCCTCTAAGTCTAAATGTCTAAAACACATCTCTTCAAAATGTTTCATGATTGTGTCCATTTAAACTTAAAGACCCCACGGCAACTTTAACAAAGAGTAGGTGAGTTATCTCCGGCATTCCGAGCACACGCCGTCCCTCAGACAAGAGCCCCGACGTCCCTCGGACAAGAGCCCCGACGTCCCTCGGACAAGAGCCCCGACGTCCCTCGGGCAAGAGCCCCGACGTCCCTCGGACAAGAGCCCCGACGTCCCTCGGACAAGAGCCCCGACGTCCCTCAGACCCAAATCGCGTCGCCATCATGATCAATGCGAGCCCCTCTGGCTCTGCTTACCGGCGGCCTACCTGCGTTATCTCAAAGCGATCGCCGCAAGGACAAGGGTAGTAATACGTCTGGGTTTCTTCATCAAATTCGAAATCCTCAATTTCGACCTCGTCATGAAAAACTCCGTCTCCCATGGACCAGAGAGATTTAACACGCGCGCTTCTTCTGGCTCTGCAAAGCGTTGGAAAATCCTTCACGCTTCCGGCTTCACCACAAACGATCCAGTTCCAAAATAATATATATCAACAACATAATGATTCGTTAATTTATATATTTAAATTAGTGTGTGATTAATAGTATTATCTGTGTTGTTTTACATTTGTTTTAAATAGTGCAGCCGGTACGAAAAGCGAGAAGGAGGAATGCCAGCAGAGCTTGCTGAAGTGAAACTGTCCCACGTATTAAATAGACGCGTACGGACATATTTTCAGCGCATGCGTACTAATTTATAAACTCTCGGGGCCCTAAGCATATGAGCCATCGATTGATAATACACATATATGGATACTAGTACCGACTGCAAAGCCGCAATGAGCCGGCGAAGCCAAAACCTCTTGCCACTATTTTACCCATCACCATGGCATCAGTAGGTTAGGTAGTTGGTAGTAGGTAGGTAGGTAGTTGGTAGTAGGTAGGTGTAGTAGGTACCGTACCTGGTAAGACTTGGTAAAAGAGAACAGCAGACAGTCCTCCCCAATACCTGCATACCTCTTGCCACTATTTTACCCATCACCATGGCATCAGTAGGTTAGGTAGTTGGTAGTAGGTACGTAGGTAGTTGGTAGTAGGTAGGTGTAGTAGGTACCGTACATGGTAAGACTTGGTAAAAGAGAAGAGCAGACAGTCCTCCCCAATACCTGCATACCTCTTGCCACTATTTTACCCATCACCATGGCATCAGTAGGTTAGGTAGTTGGTAGTAGGTAGGTAGGTAGTTGGTAGTAGGTAGGTGTAGTAGGTACCGTACCTGGTAAGACTTGGTAAAAGAGAAGAGCAGACAGTCCTCCCCAA
This sequence comes from Myxine glutinosa, assembly GCF_964187855.1. NCBI lineage: Eukaryota > Metazoa > Chordata > Myxini > Myxiniformes > Myxinidae > Myxine > Myxine glutinosa. The sequence continues at coordinate 11,550,761 of NC_136272.1, read as the reverse complement.
TGGCAATACCTGCATACAATACAATAAATGTCACAAGAAGCTTAAGGAAGTAACTATACGATGTGCTAGCTTAAGGCCTATTTTTAACTGGGCTTAACATACGTTTTCACAGTAAGTGTGTAGTCTTCTAACTTCAGTCGCTGTCAGGTGCCAGGGCTGGTTCTCTGACTCTCCGGGCACGGCGGCTTCGTCCACCAGAAGACGTTAGCTTGCAGTGATTAATTCGGTGAATTCCATCTCAACTTCGGATATTTCCGGCCGTGAAAAACTATCCGTATTTCTAAACTAAATATGTAAACCGCTTATACCGTATTTCTGGCCGTGAAAAACTATCCCGTACGGCCGCGAGATTTCTAAAAAATAATTATTCGTCAATTTTAGAATATTTGACGCCGTTTTCACCGTCCGAAACGCGTAATAATAATTGGTTCTGGTGTTTGATGACGATTTTCGTTGAAGATAACGAGGTTGGTCTTAACGTATTTTAATTACTAATGAGAGGTTTCATTAGATTATGAATCAAAGAACGGGTGAAACAAGCTCCTATTGAACTTTTTCGCAATTGTTTTATGCAAACTTCTGCATCCGGTCGATGGCTGTCTCCAGCACTCCATCCAGTGAGTGATTTCATTTTAGACATATTTTTGCAAATGCTCGACTCTCATTGGGTCCGGTGTTTGGTGACGCGTTTTGTTGAAGATAACCAGGCCCGTGCGGGCCGATGTTGGTCTTAAATTATTTTATTAATACATTGGAGGTGCATAAGATTGTGAATCAAACGACGACGGGTGAAAGAAACTCCTAATGAACGTTTTAAATGTGTTATGCATACTTCCGCATCCGCAAGATGGCTGCGCCCACTGCGCTTCGGATTCTCGAGCCAAGCCATAATCAGGTTTTCAACATAATACGTACTCGTTTATTGACAACACCGGCTTTGCCGGCTACAAGTTCCGGTTCCGGTTCCGGTCGAATGGGAGGGGCCTATTTGTGCATCCGCTCTGAGTCTGGGATGTCGGGAGACGTAAACACACACAGCGCATGCGCGAAAGGCCTCGTTTCGCATTCATTTGTCATTTCAAAAGTGACGTTTCTATACTGAGCCGTTTGTCTGTCTGTGTCGCCATGTTTCTCAGATGGTTGAACGGAACTTCGTCAAACTTTCAGAAGTTCATCAGCGAGAGCCGGAAAGTGTTTTAGGCAAAAAATTGTTTTTTTGAAATCTTTGAAGAAAAAAAAAAAGTTCAATTTTTTGGGTTTCACTTGGTTTGGGTTTGGGAACATCAGTGGGTTTGGGATATTACTTACTTTCCACTACGGGCCAGATCTCAGATTATTACTTCAGTTCTTGATATTACATGGAAACTCACGTTGAGCCGCCCACCCTGAACACACTCAATGATCCTCGGTGTGAGGGTGATACTTGGCGACCTTGTGGTTGCCATCAACAGAAAGATGTGTCATTTATTGGTCCTTTTCCAGGTCACACTCATTCATCCACCAACTCCTTAAAGCCAACAAATCAAAGCTTTCAGCTCCCCTTTTATCTAATCCCAGAGAATAAATACTTCATTTTCTACCCTCAACCGTCTAAGTCCTGCAACGTCATGACTTACCTGAGATGTCATCTCTCATTTTGGTCTCTTCTCTTGCTTACCTTTTCTACATGTGTCCTCTACTCCCCTAACTCCAATTGTCTGGGAATTTATTGGAGGAGAAATCCTTCGAACACAGGTAAAAATGAGGCTCTGGGAGTTATGGGTGTAGTACTGGTGAACAGGTGATTTTTTTTTTTTGTTGCTTTTTTAGCTGAACAGTTTCCTTATAGTCTTATAAACAAGAATCATGCTATTAGAGGTCATGGAAGTACCCCTAATTATTGAAAAATTCAAATTTCAATTCAATTCAATATAATATTTTGCATGAAATTTGTTATAACTTGGGAAATGCATCATTCTTTTGGGCTGAAATTTGGACAGGATATTCAGAATATCACTTCCTTTAAAATGATGAAGGCTTTTGTTTATAGGAGTAGCCATTGTGGATTTATTGAAGGACAACCAAGTTTTATCTGCTAATTGGCATAATTAGCTAATTAGTGAACATTTGACATAATTTCACAAAGTCCTCTCATCAGGTAGTAGAGTAACACATGTATAATACATGTACCAAGTTTTGTGTGAAAAGAATGATAGGTGACATAGAAGATAGAAGTAGAAATGTGTTCTTTGTTTTTCCTTGTTTTTTATTGACGGTCTAATTTATGCAAATTATATGCATGTAATATGACAAAGAAGCGTTGAAATTGGTCTGAGTTAAAGCCAAGATTGTATCTTTCAAGAAAAACTGAAAATTAGATATTAACTTGACTTTGTTTTTGTGTAAAGGCCTCTCAAAGGTACCTATGTAGTTTTCTCAATTTTTCACCAGTACAACACCCTTAAGGAAAATCTTTTGAGATATGTATTCAAACAGAGGCAGCCACTCCTAAGTTATAGCTCAAGTTATGGAAGAGACTACGTTGTCATTTGGCAGTTGTTGTTGAAAGCTTGAGTAGGATAACGAGATGGTGTTTGGAATTATGTGAAAAGAGAAGCGTGTGAGGTCCATTGCATTAGGGCTTTAATGCTTATATATTTATTACTGCTGCATGGAAGCTGGGTTAAATTACAATGAAAATTGGAGGAATGATAGGAAAGGGAAGGAGAGCATTGGGGAAGAAGGGAAAACAGGTAAGATGAGAGGAGCAAGGAGGGGGTGTGGGGGAGAAATGCACATTGCCAAATTGGGGGAAGGAGCTAAGGGTTCTTCTTCTTTCAAATGCAACACAAGGCTGCAGCATAGTATCATTGGCTGAGGGTGCAGCTGTGTCTCTGATGCAGTAACCTCAGTAGGTTAGGGCAGCAATTTGGAATTTGGCCATGTTGCCAGCGATAGCTCACCTACTCTTCACAGCGGACACCGTAGGGTGTTAAACGTCCACCATCTAATGCCAGCAGACGGCACACATTGATGAATCGCCATGCCTGTGAAACACCAGTGACAGTTTATAGCTGGGTCAGGATTCGAACTCAAGCTAGATAGCGTAGAGTCGAGCGTGTGTACCTCTAAGCCACCCTTTTAACCCATTGGTGTTTCCATCTGAACCCCTGGATCATAATGCAGGTAACTATACTCCTGTATACCACGTGTGTTTCCTCATAGTTAACTGGCGTCCGTATCCATGTTCAAGCACACTGGTGCTGCTCAAGTCTTTGTCTTGCACATGATTTATGGACAAGCATCTACATGAACCTTAGATAACCGGGGGAAAAAAAACAAAGAAAAACACAACAACAAATAAACAAATTCTTTTTACTACATCATGCTCAATGCCAAATCTAATAAGCTTCATTTCAAATATAACAACAATAATAATTACAGGCTTTTATGATTCAACAGGAGAAATGTACAAGCCCCCCCATTCCTCAGGGTATGAGGGGAGTGATGAAATGCAATTGCAAAGAAGGTATCCCGGAATTAGATTTAAGGGGACGCACAATCGGGGCTCGCCTGATGGCCTAGAGGTAGGCACACTCACCTCTACGCTGACTACCTTGGGTCCGAGTCCCGATCCATATAAAAACTGGCATCCTTGTGCATCACAGGCACGACGATTCATCAATGCATGTGTCGTCCCTCGGATGATGGACGTTAGACCGAGCTTGTCGTCTGCATTCATTGGTGGGTGTTAAAGATCCCATGGCATCCTTCGTGAAGACAAGGCGAGCTATCGCCGGCCGGTACCTAGGCCCAATTCCAAATTCCAGCCCCGGCCTCCTGTGGTGGAGCGGCGACCCATCCAGGATTGTAACCCTTGCCAAAGAAAGCGGTGCTCTGTGTAGAGCACGTGGTTCATGTTCTAATCTGACAAATCCGAAACCTCTTTTGACTGTTCCGATTCTTCTCGGGTAAATACTTTTACAAACACATCAAACTCCTCCCGACTGGCCCGGTTTGCCGCCTGTGTTAGAAACGTGCTGGTGTGCGCACGAGACAGCAAACGGAACAAAACGGTTCTTCGTTTCAAATTCTGCTGGTTGTTTTTATCCTCCCACCGCTTGGAAAGAGAATAAAATTCTAAATCTGCAGATGGAGCAGTGTTTCTCTCAGACACGTCCTCCTCTGGTTCCCATGTTTGGAAGGAATTGTTCCTGTGCAAGCCGTTGAAAGTCAAGTCCTCCAGCGCATCGGAACCCAGATGAGATACGGTTTCACTTTCTCTGCTACCAGTTGGAGTTGCACCGCAGCTGTTGGAGCCGAAGATGTAGTCCAAATGAGTGCTGCTGCTTCCGGTGGCAATTGCTGAGGAGTACAGGCCACGGCGCAAGAGGAATGCATGTCGCAGTCGCAGCGTGGCAAGATCAGCGGTCAGCAAATGACAGCGCACTATTTCCCGGTGCGTTGCTCTCAACTGGAAAATGGAATACTGGAGATTACAGGAAAAACATTACTGGACTGTAGAAACCACAATAAAACAGCTTTGGCATTGCAAGTAGTCTCAACTACTGAAAACGAGCAAATCTATCAAGTTAAATTATTTAATGGACTTTTAAAAGGATAATTGTGTTGCACTAAAAAATCCGGCCTTTTCAATTCGAGACCAATTGGTCATCCTGTTTGCCCAAAATTGCTATTTTGCCCATCCTGGCCTCAATTTGTGGCCACAGACACAAAGCCCTTGTTACTTCCCACACAAAGTTGTATCTCTACCCCGAGTATGGAGATTATAGCTTTGCTGTGCATGAGGAACCGACCCACAGAGACATTCACACATACAGTATACAGTCACGTGAAAAAGTAAGTACACCCCATGTAAAGTTTTGACTTTTTCAACATATTTCAACATACAGCTATTCGATCTACATTTCAACAATATTGATAGATAAAGGTGATATAATACAACAAATATCATGAAACATTTACATTTTGTAGTCCATTGTATAATTTAAATAAACATAAATGCAAATTTCGCATGTGGAAAAAGTAAGTACACCCTTGGCTCTAATAGGTGGTATTGCCCCCTTTGGCAGAAACAACCTCAAGTAGGCATTTCGTATAACTGTCTACCAGTCTCTGACATCAACTGGGAGAAATTTTTGCCCACTCCTCCATGCAGAATTCTTTCAGCTGTGCGATGTTTGAGGGGTTTCTTGCATGCACAGCTCATTTCAAATCCCCCCACAACATCTCGATGGGATTTAGATCCGGGCTTTGACTTGGCCATTCCAGAACCTCCATTTCTTTCTCTTCAGCCATTCCTTGGTGGATTTACTGGCATGTTTAGGGTCATTGTCATGTGCAAGGTCCACCTTCAGTTGAGCTTCAACTTTCCGACAGATGGCCTCACATTATCCTCAAGCACCCTCTGGTACAATGAAGAATTCATAGTGGATTATATGATGGTGAGCTGCCCAGGCCCCGATGCAGCAAAGCTGCCCCAAACCATAATATTTCCACCACCATGCTTTACAGTTGGTATCAGGTTCTTGTGGTCAAATGCTGTCTTTGGTTTTCGCCAAACATGTCTTCTGGTACTGTGGCCAAATAGCTCTACCTTTGACTCATCTGTCCAGAGCACATTGTTCCGGAAGTGCTGGTCTTTGCCGAGGTGTTCATTGGCAAACTTTAGTCTTGCCCTGATGTTCTTTCTGGACAGCAAAGGTTTCCTCCTGGCACACCTCCCATGTAGATCAAATTTGTGCAGCCTCTTTCTAATGGTAGACTGGTGCACTTTGACATCAACAGTGGCAAGAGCTACCTGTAGGTCACGTGATGACATTCTGGGGTCCTTAGAGACTTCTTTCAGCATCTTGCGGTCTGCTCTCGGGCTGAACTTGCTGGGGCGGCCTGGCCTGAATAAGTTGGCAGTTGTTTGGAATCTTCTCCACTTGTAGACGATCTTCCGGACAGTCTAATGATTGATTTCAAATTGTTTGGAGATCTTTTTAAATCCCTTCCCAGACTCGTAGGCATCTATAACCTTCTTTCTGAAGGCCTCAGAGAGCTCTTTTGATCTAGGCATGGTGAAGTCGCACACTTCAACAACAAAGAGCAAACCAAACTAAATGTCTGAGGTTTAAATAAGACAGGTTCCTCCAAGATCCTCTCTAACGATGTTATAATCATTTGCACCTGAGCTGGTGCACCTGATTCTAATTTTAGGTATTTGAAGTAGTGATAAATGTCGGGGTGTACTTAGTTTTTCCACATGCGAAATTTGCATTAATGTTTATTTAAATTATACAATGGACTACAAAATGTAAATGTTTCATGATATTTGTTATGTTATATCACATTTATCTATCAATATTGTTGAAATGAAGATCGAATAGCTGTATGTTGAAATATGTTGAAAAAGTCAAAACTTTACATGGGGTGTACTTACTTTTTCACGTGACTGTATATACAGTACAGTAAACCCTTACATATTGTGGGGGTTACGTTTCTGGAAAATGGCGCTATAGTTAAAACCAACGGCCTATGGGAAAAGGGGGTTATGTTACGAGGCTTCGAGAAAATATTGAGGAATGTCAACGGCAGATAAAAATAAACATCATAATTGAAATAAACATGTAAAATATCTATATAAAGCATGGTAACATACATGTAAATAAAATAAATACAGTATGAAATAAACAAAAACACAAGACTTTCACCTTTATAATTTATTCCAAAACAGCGAGGTGGTTTTTACAAAACAGCGAGGTGGGTGAGGGTAAGAATATTACGTACTCTGCCGTAGATATAAACCACAAGACAGCTCAGGATGATGATGATGATGCTGTTGGAGCGGGGAGCGGGATTCAGCGGCCGGTAGAGCCGGCACTGGCTTTACGATACAGCCGCCCGCTGCATTACCACATACGAGAAGATTAGCACCTTGAACCCCGGCTCAGATCTTTTCTGCTCGGACAGGAAAGTACGAGATAGCATCCTCTTCCAGAATAATCCGGTCTCGTCGGTGCTAAAGACGTGCTCTGGCATAAATCCCTTTGCCTCGATTAGTTCCATGAGCTGCGATGGGTAGTTCTCTGTGGCATCATGGTCTGCCGATGCTGCTTCCATGACCAATTTAACATTATGGAGGCCGAATCTTCTTTTGAAGATCTCAAACCAGCCCTTGCTGGCATGGAGCTTGTGGTTATAGCCATGATTGAACTGGAATCTTCAGGCCTAGGTGCCCCGTCGAAATTTTGGTAAATCCGCAATGACTTCTCCCATATCACCGATCTACTCGAGGGCACCTTTTTTCTGTGTTTGGTCCTCGATCCAAAGGATGAGGAACATTCTGCCAGGAAGAGGAACGACAGACGCGCTTTTAATTGTGAGGCAGTTGCAGGAGAAGTACATGGAGAAGAGGAAGAAGTTTTTTCTTGGGTTTGTTGATCTGGAGAAAGCATTCGATAGGGTTCCACGCAAAGTATTGACATGGGCAATGAGGAAGTTAGGAGTGGAGGAATGGTTGATCAGAGTAGTGATGGCAATGTACAAAAGAGCGCGCACAGCTGTAAGGACGAAGGACGGGAACAGTGGTGAGTTTGAGGTGAAGGTGGGAGTGCATTAGGGGTCGGTACTAAGTCCACTACTATTTGTAGCTGTGATGGAGGTGCTGGCTCAGAACGTAAAGGAGGGTTTACAGTGGGAGTTGTTGTATGCAGATGATCTGGTGTTGATTGCGGAAAGTATGGATGGACTGAAGGAAAAGATGAACAAGTGGAAGGAATGTATGGAGACAAAAGGTCTGAAGGTGAATATCGGAAAGACGAAGGTGATGGCAAGTGGTAAAGCATGTGGCGAGGTGGAAAGAACTGTGACGTGGCCGTGTGCTGTGTGCAGGAAGGGTGTCGGAGTGAACTCCATTCAAAGCACAATGTGCGCTGAGTGGGTTCATCAAAAATGTAGTGGCCTGAGAGGGTCATTAACCAGTGTGGCAGCTACATTCAAATGTAAGGTGTGCGCAGAGGGAGCTGCAGATGGAGAAAATGTTGAGTTGGATCTTGGAGATGGCGTGAAGCTGGAAGGTGTGAAAACATTTTGGTACCTCGGAGACATGCTGAATGGAGAAGGTGGATCAGACTCGGCAACGGTTGCTAGAGTGAGATGTGCATGGAAGAAGTTTCGGGAACTGAGTGCCGTGCTGATAAGGAGGGGAGTGTTGTTGAAGCTGATGGGAAAGGTGTATGCTGCATGTGTGAGAAGTGTTATGATTTATGGGAGCGAGACATGGGTAATGAACGTAGAGCAGCAACGAAGGTTGGAAAGGGTGGAAATGCGAATGGTTCGATGGATGTGCGGAGTATCGTTGAGAGAGAGGAAGACAAATGATGAATTGCGAAAGATGATGGGAATAGAGCCTGTGATTGATGTTGTGAAGAAGAACAGGTTGAGATGGTTTGGTCATGTGTTGAGGAAGGATGAAAGTGACTGGTTGAGAAGAGTGATGGAAATGAATGTGGAAGGAAGTAGAGGACGGGGAAGACCGAGAAAGACTTGGCTAAAGATGGTGGAAGAAGAAATGTGGGCAAGTGGGTAAACAAGGAGAGATGCAGAAAATAGGGCAAGATGGAGAAGATTGTCATGGGGACCGCAAGGCTAACCCCCGCTCTAGCAGGGAAAATGGCCTTTAAATGCATGTTGTTGTTTTGTTTTTGGTCCTTGATCCAAACATTAAATGCTTTTTCCATCCTTTCAATACAAGGATCACGGGTCTGGAATGACACTTTTGCCTTGTGGAGAGCTGGCAGCAGCACTTGCACGGATATTGGACTCACTTTTACGGATATACCGCAGTCAATTCATTTATCCTGTAATGGCGGCCCACAGATACCACACTTTCAGCTCCAGCCAACCTATCTGAGAACTCGATTTTTTCGCCCAACATCAAAAAAACCTCTCTGCCTTTTGGCACAATTGCTTTTGTCCATCGTTTTGGGTAAGGGTGCCATTATTAACGGTGCACGAAAACACCAAAAGGCTCGTAATGCGAGATAATCGTACATGCAGACGGAAGCGATGACGCACCCAAGCTCAAAAAACGCGATTGGTCGAAATGAAGTCCCACGATAACGAAATCAGAACCTCCCCACAATGTTACACACACACACACACACACACACACACACACACACACACACACACACACACACACACACACACACACACACACACACACACACACACACACACACACACACACACACACACACACACACACACACACACACACACACACACACACACACACACACACACCCCTGTGCCTGCCGACCTACTGTTCTTCTCCCTACTTCTTCCTCCTCGTCCACCTCTTCTTCCTCTTCCTCCCAACTTTCTCCTCTCCAAAAGTAAAATCCAGTCAATAGACTGTTACATTGGATTCATGTGCTGATAAAGAGCGCAGGGATAATAGGCCAAATTACTTCCTTCTGTGTCAAATTTCCTTGAAAATGAAACTCGTGCTGCCAATAATCCCATAAAAGGGAATGCGGGTTAAAGTTTCCAAATACCATATCCACAAATCCCCTCGGACAAAAACAAAACAAACTTTTCTTTCACCGTTTAGAACTCGTTATTTAAAAGCGTTTCGTTTTTTAAGGCACGAGTTCGATTACATTTGAAAACGACTCGATCCCGTGGTGCACTTGAAAGGCCGGTGACAGATAAGTCGAGTGTGTGCTCATTGCGATGGTGTCGAAACTAAAGGCTTGCGTTGAATTCCTAAGTTTTATTATTATTACCAAGCATCACGATCTGTGGTCAGCAAGAGCGGAGAGAGGAGGTGGGTTGGTAGAAAGCAGGAGGTGACGATGTGCCCCACTCTGGAATCAATGGAGGGAGGGGCACAAGACATCGGACACAGAGTCGGTTCCACATAGAGGATAGAGCCGTGAAGGACGAGAGGCCTTCGAGTTTGGAATTGTGAAAGGTAACTAGGTGTGGGATTCTGGAAGAACATTACTCCCACCCCAGTCCCCCCTCCTCCCACATTTCCAGTTTTCCCTCCTGAGAGTTTCCTTCCGTATCCATCTGGCGCACCCCATGCATCCACTCCTGCCCCCCATTACTTGTCCCAGTCTGCCTCTGTCTTGGCTTTCAGCTCTCCTGTTGGTGTCCCCACCCCCTCTCTCATGCTCCTTTTGCATGCATCTCTACTGTTCCTGTTGTGTCCTGTTTTTAGCTCGCCTGGATCAAAAATTGTTCAGGTGAGGTATTGCACCGCGCGGTGTCCGTGACACGTGCAACCTAGGGGAGGCGGAGAGGGAGGAGCGAGGTGATAGAAAAACGAGTCAACTAACCAGCCCATCCATGGTAGACGGGAAACAGAACCTTGGACTCGGTCTCCTGCCGAGAAGGGTCAACAACACAGAGAGCCTTGGACAAGATCATCCCGAGGAAGCAAGATTATAAACAGTTGCACCATTCGGGAGTGGTGGATTTGGATTTTGTTTTTCTTACAACGCCACAAAAATTGATGACAAAATGAATTTTGCTGCGTTGAGAATCAATAAAAACCTGTTGATGAAAATGGACGTTGTTACAAGTATAACACTGCATTGGTGGAATAACCAAGTTCTCACTGAAATCGATCGATTTACCACGCTTCCAGCACGAGTTACGTGACATTCACCTGGAAGACATGGAGTACATCCTTGGGTTCCATGCAAACCAGGTGAGGTGACCCGCGCAGGAGCAGCACCTGCTGCCGCTTCGTAAATTCACAGTCGAAGCGCAGCGTGTCGATACAGCGCCCGATCTGACGAGGTGCCACGAGAAGCACCCACGGCCAGGTTTGCACGACTCTCTGCAAATCGTCTGCAGTCGCAACACCGTGACAAACAAAAGGAAGCCAGATATTACCGGAAGCCGATGCAGCACGAAAGCAAATGAGCAAAAATGCAGCGAAACGTATTGAACAGGATTGCAGGTTCTGGGTGAGACGAGACCGACTACAACGTACGAACCTTCCATCAACCCGTGCTTTCGTAAGCACGTGGCGCTTTGCTCGATGCTCTTTGGACTGCTGGCGAGAAGATCGGGGCAGATTGGCAGAGCCCCCAAACAGGTGGAATTGCAGGGGTGGAGTTCAAACAAAGTTTCAAGAATGGAGAATATTTTCTGATACAAAAAAAACAAAAAAACAATTACGTCAGAGGTAGTTTGGTGCAAGGCATCACCAAATGATGTATCCTCACTCACACGTTCACCTCACAAAAGAGTAACATTATTGAAATCCCATGTCCATACTTTGCACACACCTGTGGTTTCACATGCTTAAGAAGACTGGAATTCATAGATAAAAACTCCTGCAGTTCGTTGGCAAGGAATCCTCGCTCTTGCAACTTCATATTCAGCTCCTCAGTACTTGAAGCATTCTTTATTGGGAACAGACCAAGAAAAATAGATAAAAAGATGACGATATTAAAACGCTATATCTCATATGGATGGTGTCACGTTCGTTTTTATCCACCCTAAGGGAGGGGGGGGGGGGTGTGGAAGTTATATGATGGAGAACAGAGTAGAGGATAAAAGGGGATCGGATAAAGCTCATAGGGTGAGGATAAAAGGGGATCGTGGAGCATAAAGGAGGGATAGTGGAGGATAAAGAGGGGTAGTGGAGGATAAAGAGGGGCAGTGGAGGATAAAGAGGGGCAGTGGAGGATAAAGAGGGGCAGTGGAGGATAAAGAGGGGCAGTGGAGGATAAAGGGGGGTAGTGGAGGATAAAGAGGGGTAGTGAAGGATAAAGAGGGGTAGTGGAGGATAAAGAGGGGTAGTGGAAGATAAAGAGGGGTAGTGGAGGATAAAGAGGGGTAGTGGATGATAAAGAGGGGTAGTGGATGATAAAGAGGGGTAGTGGAGGATAAAGAGGGGTAATGGAGGATAAAGAGGGGTAGTGGAGGATAAAGAGGGGTAGTGGATGATAAAGAGGGGTAGTGGATGATAAAGAGGGGTAGTGGAGGATAAAGAGGGGTAGTGGAGGATAAAGAGGGGTAGTGGAGGATAAAGAGGGGTTGTGGAGGATAAAGAGGGGTTGTGGAGGATAAAGAGGGGTAGTGGAGGATAAAGAGGGGTAGTGGAGGATAAAGTGGGGTAGTGGAGGATAAAGTGGGGTAGTGGAGGATAAAGAGGGGTAGTGGAGGATAAAGTGGGGTAGTGGAGGATAAAGAGGGTAGTTGAGGATAAAGAGGGGTAGTGGAGAATAAAGAGGGGTAGTGCATGATAAAGAGGGGTAGTGCATGATAAAGAGGGCTAGTGGAGGATAAAGAGGGGTAGTGAAGGATAAAGAGGGGTAGTGGAGGATAAAGAGGGGTAGTGGAGGATAAAGAGGGGTAGTGGAGGATAAAGAGGGGTAGTGGAGGATAAAGAGGGGTAGTGGATGATAAAGAGGGGTAGTGGAGGATAAAGAGGGGTAGTGGAGGATAAAGAGGGGTAGTGGAGGATAAAGGGGAGTAGTGGAGGATAAAGAGGGGTAGTGGAGGATAAAGAGGGGGAAGTGGAGGATAAAGAGGGGTAGTGGAGGATAAAGAGGGGTAGTGGAGGATAAAGAGGGGTAGTGGATGATAAAGAGGGGTAGTGGATGATAAAGAGGAGTAGTGGATGGTAAAGAGGGGTAGTGGAGGATAAAGAGGGGTAGTGGAGGATAAAGAGGGGTAGTGGAGGATAAAGAGGGGTAGTGGATGATAAAGAGGGGTAGTGGATGATAAAGAGGGGTAGTGGATGATAAAGAGGGGTAGTGGATGATAAAGAGGGGTAGTGGATGATAAAGAGGAGTAGTGGATGGTAAAGAGGGGTAGTGGAGGATAAAGAGGGGTAGTGGAGGATAAAGGGGGGTTGTGGAGGATAAAGGGGGGTAGTGGAGGCTAAAGCGGGGAGCGAGAGATAGTTTTGTGTAAGTGAGGTGTGAGTTTGGCAGCGGACACAAGGATGAGAACTACAGTATAAGTGAGTGTACAGGAAAGGTTGAAGACTTACACTGATTTTACAATATGCAGGTGTCGATCGACAGGTCGGGAATAATGTTCGACAAGACAAAGTCAAACCCTTCCTGATCATTTTCACAGATGTTTGCAATACTGTAATTGCATTTCACGATAACCCTTAAACTAAATGCGCCGTCTCACGTAGTCACGTCACGTCACGTTACGTATCACACGATCTGTGGTCTGTGCGGCCACACGATGACGAGGGTGACGGTCGAGCAGTAATGATTTACTCTTCGGACTAATTTTTCGGACACACGAATTTCGTATAATAATGTACAAGATGAAACAGCACACATCATTAACGTCGAATGAAACTGTTAACAAAAACAACCATCCACCAATCGCCTTGCGATATAATGAGACTACTGCTAACGACACTATCATGGCCATATTAATGTGTACAAGGAGCGAATTTTTAAAAGGTCGACTGAAAGACTTACAACTTAGTATTTTTGTGGATGATTTAACATAAAAAATGCTATATATTCGTTTAGAGAATATAAATAAAATATTCAAACACCTTTTTATCCCATCGTTTAAGGGAAATGACCCAAACCAGACAAATGGTCAGCAGGAAACTTTTAAAATGACATATGAATGCTCGCGAGACTTTCCGCGCATGCGCTGTGTGTATTTTTAGCGACCTGCGAGCTTGGGTACTTTTAAATCTTTTAGCTTGGGTATTCACATCACGTGCAGCGAATTTCACCTCCCTGCACCTTAAATTTCTTAAATATTTTTAAAACGCTTCTGTACACCGCCGTTGAGGCTCGGTTTGAAAGCCACCGTCTACATTTCCAAAAGAGGAGACATAATTACTCTTTTATGGAAAATGTTTTTCGAGTTTGTTTTATCCTCATAAATAGACCGTAGTGATAACACATTCGTGTTCAGAGATTGGCTTTTAAATCCTACCTTTATGAAGGCGAACAGATATCTGTACAAACACACGAACTGACGTGTTTTATTTAGCTTGTGGCGGACACAATGTCAGTGGGCAATAATTCCGCGCACCAGTGGGTGGCGCGAGTGTCTGGGCGTGGAAGCGCAGCTCGGGCCACGCCCGGAGCAAAGGCGTCACGAGGCGCAGGGTGGAACTGAGATACATGCCCCGCCTTTCGGCCGACCGGCCACGCCCGGGGGCAAGGCGTGGCCTCGGGACATATATGCGGGCTCGAAAGTCGAGCCCGCCCAGTGCTTACGTGCTAGCTGTTAATAAAGTGTTTCAGTTTGTACAACGCGTTGTGGCCTACCTTCTTGGCAAACGAATTGTGTGTGCACAGCACCACACTGGTGACCCCGACTGGTTCACCCGTACCTGACCCCTGAACGCGCCATGGCTACCAACGCTGTCGCCATCAAACTCCCGGAGTTCTGGGAAGCGCAAGCCGACGTTTGGTTTGTGCAGGCCGAAGCTCAATTCTAGCTCCGGGGCATCACGGCGGACGACATCATGTACTACCACGTGGTCGCCGCCCGCGTCGTGTCCATCCTTCGGCGCCCACAAGTACGCGGCGCTCAAACGTCTTCTCCTCGCCACGTTTGGGCTCACGGAGGCCGAACGCGCCGACCGCCTCCTGGACCGTCCCGCCCTCGGCGACACACGACCGTCCGTTCGGATGGATTTTATGTTGTCCCTTCTTGTAGACCAGCGCCCGGATTTCCTGTTCCGAGCGCTTTTCCTCCGCCAGGTACCTGTGCAGGTGCGGCTCGCACTGGCCGGTTCCAACTTAACAGAACCCCGCGCCCTGGCCGGAGAGGCGGACAAATTTTTCACGGCCTGCGACACGCGGTCGGTGTACGGTGCTGCCGTAGTGGATCCCGGTGCGGTGGGTACAGCACCCCCCTGCTTCCCTCGTGGCCGCTGCTACGCCCCGCCCACTACCGCCGCCGCCACCACCACCACCACCGCCGGCACGGCCGACACGGCAGCCACCACCGCAAACCTGGTGCTACTATCATGCCAGGTTCGGCCGCAAGGCTAGAGCGTGCCGCCCGCCGTGTTCTTTCGACGGGTCGGGAAATGACCGGGCCGGCGCTCACTTGCGGCCATGAGCGTCGGCCATTCCGGCAGCCTCCTGTTCATCACAGACACCTCGTCTTGTCGTCGTTTTCTGTGCGACACGGGAGCGCAGGTAAGCGTCCTCCCTGCCTCCGCGTCTGACAAGCAAGCCGCGGGCCGGGGCCCCGCCTTGCTCGCTGCCAACGGAACACCCATCCGCACATTCGGGAAGCGTTGCCTCTCGCTGCATTTCGGAGGGCAGCGCTTCAAATGGTCTTTCGTCACCGCCAGCGTGCCAATGGCCCTGCTCGGTGAGGACTTCCTTTGTGCGAATGGGCTGTTGGTGGACGTTAAGCGTCGACGCCTCGTCCAGGCCGAAACCTTCAGCTCGCTCACTTGTTCACTGAGCGGCTCACCGAGCGGCTTACCAAGCGGCTTGCTGAGCGGTTCCGTCCCGGCGAAGTTAGTCTGTACGCTTCCGGCAGCGGACGAGTTTACACGCCTCCTCGCCAGTTTCCCGGCACTCATGCGGCCCACCTTTTCAGCGGTGGCCGTCAAACACGGGGTGGAGCACCATATCCCCACCGTCGGATCACCGGTCTATGCCCGGGTGCGCCGCCTCGACCCCACGAAGCTCGCCGTGGCGAAAGCGGAGTTTGCCACGCTGGAGCGGCTGGGCATCGTACGGCGCTCCAACAGCGCATGGGCCTCTCCTCTGCACATTGTGCCCAAGCCCGGCAGCGGATGGCGGCCGTGCGATGACTACCGCTGGCTCAACGACACCACCACCCCCGACCGCGACCCGGTCCCGCATATTCAGGACTTTTCCGCCCGATTGGCGAAAACGACCATTTTCTCCAAGGTGGACCTCATCCGGGGCTACCACCAGGTCCCCGTACAACCGGACGATGTACCAAAGATGGCCGTCATCACACCTTTCGGCCTCTTTGAGTTCTTGCGGATGCCCTTTGGGTTGAAAAATGCGGCCCAGGCGTTCCAGCGGCTCATGGACAGCGTCTTCTGCGACTTGTCCTTCATCTACGTCTACCTGGACGACATCCTAGTCGCAAGCGCGTCCCGGGAGGAGCACCTGCTCCACCTCCGCACGCTCTTCGAACGCCTGGGCCAGCATGGCCTGATAATCAACCCCGCGAAGTGCCGTTTCGGCGTCACCGCCATCGACTTCTTGGGGCACCACATCACCAGGCACGGGGCCATTCCTTTACCGGCCAAGGTGGAGGCGGTCAGGAGTTTCCCGCGCCCCCGCACGATCAAGGGGCTCCATGAATTCCTGGGCATGGTGAATTTTTAACACCGCTTCGTGCCCCGCGTCGCCCAGTTCCTGCGCCCCCTGCACGAGGCCCTCCGGGGGAAGCGGGGCAAAGGTGACATCGCCTGGACGGAGCAAATGGCCGCGGCGTTTGCAGGCGCAAAGCTGGACTTGGCCAACGCCACCATGCTGGCGCACCCAGCGCCCGATGCACCAATCGCCCTCACCACCGACGCGTCGGACTACGCGGTGGGCGCGGTGCACGAGCAGTAGGTGAGTGGTGCTTGGCAGCCGCTGGCGTTTTTTAGCCGGCAGCTCCGCCCGCACGAACGCCGGTACAGTACCTTCGACCGTGAGCTGCTCTGGCTCCACCTGGCGGTCCGACACTTCCGCCATCTTCTCGCGGGCCGCCCGTTCGCGGCCTTCGTCGATCACAAGCCCCTTGTTTTCGCGATGGCCAAGGTCGCCGAGCCATGGTCGGCCCGGCAGCAACGTCACCTCTCTGCCGTGTCCGAGTACACGACGGACATCCGTCACGTCGCGGGTAAGGACAACCCGGTGGCGGATTGCCTTTCCCGGTCCATCGCACATGCGGTCCACCTCGGGATCGACTATGCCCGGATGGCGGCGGACCAGACCGCCGACCCCGACGTCCAGGCCTTGCGGACTGCCATCACGGGCCTCCGCGTCACCGAGGTGCCGTTCGACGTCGCGGGCACTGCCCTCTTGTGTGACGTCTCCCTCGGCCGGCCTCGCCGCATCGTGCCCGCTGGCTGGCAGCGCCCAGTTTTTGACGCCATCCACGGCCTGTCCCACCCGGGCATGAAGGCCCCCCAGAAGCTCGTCACGGCGAAGTTCGTCTGGCATGGCCTCAGGAAGAACGTCCGCGACTGGGCCAGGATGTGCCTTGTGTGCCAGTGCGCGAAAGTCCACCGCCACACCCAAGCCCCATTGGCCCCGTTTACGGTGCCCGAGCGTCGGTTTGACCACGTCCACGTCGACTTGGTGGGACCTCTGCCCCCCTCATGGGGTTTCACCCACCTCCTCACCATGGTGGACCGCACCACCCGGTGGCCGGAGGCCGTGCCATTGGCGGCGACAGCTGCGGCTGACGTCGTGCAAGCCTTCATCGCCACGTGGGTTGCTCGGTTCGGCGCCCCCTCGGACATCTCGTCCGACCGCCGCCCCCAGTTCACCTCGGAGCTCTGGGGAGCAGTGGCGCAAGGGCTCGGCGTCAAGCTGCACCGCACCACGGCTTACCACCCCCAGGCCAACGGCCTGTGCGAGCGCTTCCATCGCTCAATAAAGGCCGCGCTCCGGGCCAGCCTCCACGACGGCAGCTGGGCCGACAGGCTCCCCTGGGTCCTGCTGGGCCTCAGGACGGCGCCCAAGGACAACCTGCGCGCGTCCTCGGTGGAGCTGGTCTTCGGGCAACCACTGCGGGTACCGGGCGAATTTATCCCCGACTCCACGGCCCCTTGGTCCGCGGCGCAACAGCGCTCCACCCTTCAGGAGACCGCCAGGAGGTTCGCCCCGGTGCCGACGGCACACCACGGTTGCCCGTCCTCCCACGTCGCCCCGAAGCTTCGCACGGCGGAGTACGTTTTTGTCAGGCACGACGCCCACCGGGCGCCGCTGCGGCCCCCGTACAACGGGCCCTTCCGCGTGCTGGAGACCGGGGACAAGCATTTCACCGTGGACATCGGCGGTACTCCAGATCGTATCTCCGTGGACCGCCTCAAGCCGGCCCACCTCGATCTGGACCACCCCCCGCAAGCAGCTCTGCCTCCGCGTCGAGGCCACCCCCCGGCGGGCAGACCCCCGGCACCCCCCAGCCCTGCACGCATCGCCAGAGGGCGTTTCGGCCGGGTCATCCGGCTTCCCCGCAAGCTCACCCTTCAGGTGCGTGGGAATTCTGGGGGGGCGCGTGTGGCGGATACAATGTCAGTGGGCAAAAATTCCGCGCACCAGTGGGTGGCGCGAGTGTCCGGGCGTGGAAGCGCAGCTCGGGCCACGCCCGGAGCAAAGGCGTCACGAAGCGCAGGGTGGAACTGAGATACATGCCCTGCCTTTCGGCCGACCGGCTACGCCGGGGGCCAAGGCGTGGCCTCGGGACATATATGCGGGCTCGAAAGTCGAGACCGCCCAGTGCTTACGTGCAAGCTGTTAATAAAGTTTCAGTTTGTACAACGCATTGTGGCCTACCTTCTTGGCAAACGAATTGTGTGTGCACAGCACCACAAGCTTTTATATAGCGTCTCTTATCTTCCCCTGTTAATCCACCCCAAACCCACCTCCTTCAAATTCCCTGTTTTCTTTCCTGAAAGTCGCAAAGAGGATAGTATCTATCTTGTTTATCCCATCCTAGCCCTCTCCCTTCCACAGATCTCCTGATGTCCCTGTTCTCTACTGTTGTATTTCCTTTTCGCTTCCTCTCTTGTCTCCCGCTCACTTTATCATGTTCTCTGTGTTAGCTCTTACAGGAGCCGAAACTAAGTATTAAAAAATAATTATATATATATATATATATACATATATATATATATATATATATATATATATATATATATATATATATATATATATATATATATATATATATATATATATATATACTGAAACGCAAAAGAAACTTACCACCTTTGAAACCTTTAAATATCAACAATAACACTGCGTGTAGTAAATGTGTGAACTTATTTGTGGACAATAGTGTCCTCACTGTCAGACAAAACGGTCACAGATGGTCACTTGAACCTTCAATGGTCACTTCATAGCACAGCTGTTGAACAGCCGTTTTGACTGTCAGTGATTAGCCAAGGGGTATGGGATGATTTTAATGAGCTGCACGTGATGTCTTGATATTGGCTTTAAAAAGGCCAGTGCAAAATGGGCATTTTGACCGAAAAATTTGACCATTTTGACCAACTTCAAAAAGACCGAAAACGCAAAAGAAACTTATCACTTGTTTGAAATGTAATAAAATTGTAACAGTTCAAAATAAAACAAACCAACAATTGCTAATTGAAACATTGGCATTTTATTGATGACGTGTCAAGTTTTTGACCAAGATACACCATCTCATCAGTTTGTTCTACAGTACAGAACAGCACAGGGTGCAATGTCAGTCCCCTTTCAATAGCGTGTGTGGCCACCATTGTTTTGGATACAGGCAGTGGATCGTCGGCGTATACTGCCTACCAGTCTTTGGATGGATTGCTGCTGGATTCTGTCCCACTCAGTCCTCAATGTCTGAAGCAGCTCTGCCCGTGTCCTGGCCCTGCCAACTACGCGTCTCCCAAGCTCATCCCACAGGTGCTCTATGGGATTCAGGTCAGGGGGAGAGCGCAGGCCACTTCATGGTGTTGATGTTCTCGCCTTGGAGAAATGCAGTGGTAAAGCGAGCAGCATGGGGACGAGCGTTGTCATGCTGAAAGGTTCTCAGTTCTGGGTGGTCTAGCAGGAATGGCAGCAGATGATGTCGCAGGATGTTATCCACATACCGCTGGGCGTTAAGATTCCCATCCACAACCACCAGTGGCGTCCTGTACCGGCCTGATATGGCGGCCCACACCATCACAGTTGGGCCACCCCACCTGTTGGCTTGACGCACGCAACAATCGGCATATCGCTCGCCAGTTCTTCTCCAGACACGCTCACGCCCATCAGGACTGTCCACACAGAACCTTGACTCATCGCTGAAAGCGACCTCGTTCCACTGCACCAAGGTCCACCGCTGATGCTGCTGGCACCATCTCTTTCGGTTGCGGCGATGGGCAGCCGTCATCACGGGGCCTCTGTATGGTCTTCTGGCATTCAGACCATAGTCATGCAGTCGTCTTCGTGCAGTATCATTGGAGATCCGTGGGTTTGCATGCCCCGGAGTTTCTGCCGCAGTGCGGGATGCTGGACGGAATCGATCCCGCAGGTGACTTCAGACCATCTGCCTGTCCTGCCTTGCAGTGGTGACTCTTGGCCTCCCTGATTGAGGTCTGTCATCTGCAGAGTTGTGGAGGGTGTCTCTGACCACCAGGGCCGATATCGTCTGGTGTAAACAGCCAAGGCGACATGCCACCTCACGGTAGCTCAGTCCGCCTTGCAGCATGCCCAGGGCATGCTGCCGTTGATCCCTTGACAATCGTGGCATGTTGATTGAAATGCCCATTTTGCACTGGCCTTTTTAAAGCCAATATCACGACATCACGTGCAGCTCATTAAAATCATCCCGTACCCCTTGGCTAATCACTGAGAGTCAAATCGGCTGTTCAACAGCTGTGCTAAGAAGTGACCATTGAAGGTTCAAGTGACCATCCGTGACCGTTTTGTCTGACAGTGAGGACACTATTGTCCACAAATAAGTTCACACATTTACTACACGCAGTGTTATTGTTGATATTTAAAGGTTTCAAAGGTGGTAAGTTTCTTTTGCGTTTTCGGTCTTTTTGAAGTTGGTCAAAATGGTCAAATTTTTCGGTCAAAATGCCCATTTTGCACTGGCCTTTTTAAAGCCAATATCAAGACATCACGTGCAGCTCATTAAAATCATCCCGTACCCCTTGGCTAATCACTGAGAGTCAAATCGGCTGTTCAACAGCTGTGCTATGAAGTGACCATTGAAGGTTCAAGTGACCATCCGTGACCGTTTTGTCTGACAGTGAGGACACTATTGTCCACAAATAAGTTCACACATTTACTACACGCAGTGTTATTGTTGATATTTAAAGGTTTCAAAGGTGGTAAGTTTCTTTTGCGTTTTCGTCTTTTTGAAGTTGGTCAAAATGGTCTAATTTTTCGGTCAAAATGCCCATTTTGCACTGGCCTTTTTAAAGCCAATATCAGGACATCACGTGCAGCTCATTAAAATCATCCCGTACCCCTTGGCTAATCACTGACAGTCAAAACGGCTGTTCAACAGCTGTGCTATGAAGTGACCATTGAAGGTTCAAGTGACCATCCGTGACCGTTTTGTCTGACAGTGAGGACACTATTGTCCACAAATAAGTTCACACATTTACTACACGCAGTGTTATTGTTGATATTTAAAGGTTTCAAAGGTGGTAAGTTTCTTTTGCGTTTCAGTATATATATATATATATATATATATATATACATACATATATATATATACATATATATATATATATATATTGTAACGAATTTGAGAAGTGTAACGAATTTGAGAAGTGTAACGATTTTGAGAAAGTGTAACGAATGTGAGAAGTATGGTTTTGTTGTGTGTAACTGACCCTCGTAATGTAAAGAAAGGTCGAAGCTCGTCCTCTTAGTTAATTTCATAAACCTACACACAGGACATGATATATCCTTTTAAATAGTTAGTCCCTTATTCTCTGTAGGTTAAGGATGTGTTTCCCACAAGTTTGACTCTTCATTGCACCGAATTAAATAAGAGTAGGCCCTCCGACGCCCCATGGCAGCTTCCAAGTGCCAGGTTTGCCACTTTGCTGCAATTGACTCTTTAGGCACTTTGCTGCATTTTCATCTGCCGTCCACTTTGCTGCATTTTCATCTGCCGTCCACTTTGCTGCATTTGACTCCATTACGCACGAGGTAACGACGAAGAAGAAAGGCGGGTCTCCACCTCGTCATAGAGGGGAGGAGTAAGTCGGCCACGCTCATCCAACCCAGAACGAGGGGTTTGGCTTGAGAGGGCGGAGAGAGAACGCTTGGGGGAGGTTCGCAAAGGGTGAAGGGCGGGGCCTATATAACCCGCCGCGGGACGCTCCCCAAGGAGATAAGCTGAGACAGGAGATGAGCTGCGATGAGAAGATGAGCTGAGACAGGAGATAAGCTGAGACAGGAGATGAGCAGATGAGCTTTTTGAAGAAGATTGAGGTCCGAGGAAGAGTGAGAGAGAGGTGCGGCAGATGCGTGATCCAGCTAAAGCAGCCAAGAGAGAACGAGACGTGAGGGGGTGCTGATACTGAGCAATACGCCGAGACCCTCTAGGCCCTATTGCCGGCTGTGGAGACGCAGAGCTGCCAGCTGCTGTTTGCTTCGAGCACGGAACGTAGACCTCGATAGTGTGGAATTGTGCGGACCTTTCCTGCCCTGCCATCGGCTTGGACCTTCTCCTCCCTCCAGTGATTCCTGCCGTCAATTCCCCCGTGTAAGTGTGCCCATTTGTCCGTCTTTCATGTTGTCTTGGGGTATTAATTAAGACTGCCATATATAAGCTAATCATTGCACTATGTCTCCTGCTCCTTCAATTGCCTTATAAATCATCTTTCTTTTCCTTTCTGCTTAGTGTGTATAAATAGTAATAAACCTTGTTATTCCCTACTTTGTTTTTACTTCTTCATGCTCTTTCGGTCGCTTTAGAGGTTTCCATATTGAGTGCACGTGGCGCGACTCGGCCAACGTTTGAGAATCGGGATAGTCTTTGGTAATGCTAATGGCTCGAACGTCGGGTTGCTAAAAAACCGCTCGGCAACTAACTAGACCATCCAAACCGGGGTTTGAGCGGTACTTGTCTCCCTAGTCTGCGGAGGGATGGATAAAGGTATTCGGGATAAACCCTGGGCCCATAACCCTGATCCGTTCCATCCCGCATGATAGCGTTACAAGTACCAGGAACGGGGAGACGGCCAGCTTAACAGGACAAGGGGCTAATCACCCCTTGCTAACGGGAGAGCCGTCCTCCGTATCCGTAACAATTGGTAGTCAGGAGTTGGGATTCGAACCTGGGACTAAATTTATTTAGCCCAAATTTTGGACACAATTGTACAATTGGCCGTAACAATTGGTGTCTGGGAGTGAGATTCGAGGCCCGAACCAAATTTTTAAAACGTCTAAAAGAAAAAATTTGGTCAAAATTTGGAGCGGCCGAAATTTGTTTTTTTAAATCCCAAATTGAGTCGTGCCATGGACAATCAAGGCGATCGGATGCCGGTGGGAGAGATAGACGGGGTAGAATCGACCCAGGACCTCGGGGAAATGTATGTGGAGGAAAGGGAGGAGGAGAACAATGGCAATGTGGTTGAGGGGGTTTCAGGCGTGCAAAATGGCGCCCTCGCGCACGAGGTTACGGGCGCGCAAAATGGCGCCTCGCACATGGCTACGGCGCCCGCGACCGTAGCAGCGCCGCCGGTGGATTCGAACCTTTTTTTGCTACAAATGGGGGCCCTTATGGACAAAATGGGTGAGCGAATAAGGGACGAAGCGAGGGCTGATAGTGAAAAAATGGAAAACAGAATGGGGGAGCGACTAGGAAATCAAATCGGGGGGCTAGAAGCTAAATTAGACAAGAACTTTGAGGGGTTAGACAAGAAATTTGAGGGGTTAGACAATAATTTTAAGGGGTTAGACAATAATTTTGAGGGGTTAGACAAGAAATTTGAGGGGTTAGACAAGAAATTTGAGGGGTTAGACGAGAAATTTGAGGGGTTAGACAATGGGATAGAAGGGGTGAAACATGGGTTAACGGGGGTGGAAAATAGGATGGCTGCCCAGGAGAATCAGATAGAGGGGGTGAAAAATGGGTAAAGGGGGTTAGAAAACACAATGGACGACAAATTGCGGGAAGTAGGGGAGCAATCCGCCCGGGAAATCAAACGGATGGGGAACCAGATAGAGGAGGTGAAAATCGGGTTAGAAGGTAAATTGGATGCTCAGAGGGATGAATTGGGACAGATGAGGGTGGCATCTACAAAAGAGATGGAGGAGATGAAGGAGGAGATACGACGAGGTGTAAGCGAGGAGGTCTCGGGGGTACGCGAGGAGGTAAAGCGAGGTGAGAAGCGTATGAAGAAAGAGGTGAGGAATAATACGGCTAGGTTACAGGGGGGCATAGAGGGTCTGACGAGGGGAGTAGAACAGCTGACAGTGGGACAAAAGGAACTCGTAGACCAAGTGGAAAAGAACACTGCAATAATCGGGGGGTTAAAAGCGACACAAAGAGACATCAAGGACGACTTGATAGCGACGAAGAGGCAATGTCAGATGGTACGTGAGGGACTGACAACGAGGTTGGACGAGGTGACAGAAGTAATGGAGACGAAGGAGCGGGAGGTGAGGACGCACATAGAAACGGTCAAGGTAGCCTTAGAGGACGAAATTGAGGAGACGCACCGGGAAATAAAAGAGGTGAAGCAAAAGTTAGAGAAGGTGGAAGAGGGGGTGAGTGAAATTAAGAAGAGACGGAGGGAAACTAAAAAGGAGTTAAGGGAGGAAGTAATGGAATTGGTACAAGGTCTGTGCTCAAAGCATGATGATGTGCTCACTAACCAAATAAAGAGTTTGCAGGTGGCAGAGGAGGTGCGACGACGAGGTACCGAGGTGAGTGACGATATACGCGGAAATGTATATGATGTGAGGGGAGCTTCAGTCGGCTTGGGGGTTGATTTGGATCCGGGTGTTCGTGAGAGGCCGTTGGTGAAGTGTGTGACAGGTACGGTGTGCGAAAGAGGAGGTGTGCAAGAATGTCCGACTCTGGGGTGTGTGAAGAAAAAGTGTGCGCCGAGGAGTGAGTGTGCTGTCGAGAGTGAGTTGGTCGTAGCGCGTGTGCGAGGGAGCACATGGAAGCGCGTAGTGGGGAGTGTTACAGAGGATGTAACGAAAGAGTGCACACCTGTGGTGAGTGTTACGGAGGATGTATCGGGAGAGTGTGCGCAAGAGGATGCGCGAGAAGGGTGTGTAACGGACGGGTGCATGAGGAAAGAGTGAGCTGTCGAGAGTAAGGGTGAATGCGCGACCGAGAGTGGGGGTAAGAGTAGTAAGAGTGACACGGAGCGTGAGTTGGTTGTGGCAGGTGAGAGAGGATGTACACCTGGAATGGAAGGATGCACACCTGGAATGGTAGAGCGCGTATGGGAATGCACACTGGAATTGGTAGTGAGGCACGTGGTTGGGTGTGCAAGTGAGAGCACACCTGTGGTTGTCACAGAGGAGGTGACCGAGGAGGGGGCGCGAAGAGGTGTGTTGGTGAGGTGTGCGAACGACGAGTGTGTGCCAACGTGTGCGGTGGTCAGGTGTGTGACAAAATCTGTAAGCGGATTGAGTGTACCTGGGTGTGTCAGGGAAGGTGCAATGACCAAGAGCATGGAGACGGCTGGATGTATGAGCAAGGAACGGGCTGCGGGGTGTAAGCATGCGAATGGAGCATCGACGCTAACCGGGTTAGCGGTTAGAACGACGTTTAGCCGAATCGGGCCCTCAGTGCGTGCCGGGCTCGCGTGCCGCGAGGACCAGCGGGGATCCGAACCACGGCGGTTTTGAAAGAACCGCCGTACGCGATCCACGCTGGGCCTCGCTCGGAACGGCCGCGTCCGTGCTCCACTAGGCGGAGCGGGCAGCCTGATAGGAAGGGTCGTCATGGCGACCCCTTTTTGTTGAGGCGTTCCGGCAGGTCGAGATCGGGCCATTGGACGGCTCCGTGCCGAGATGGTGCGTGGGATCTCGGCCCGGGTAAGCCCCCGTCCTTGCACCGAATGCCGGACGCATCCAGCCGCCGGCACCAAGCAACCCGCATTCATTGCTCGGCCGTGCGAAGCCGGGCTGTAGAAGTGAATTGGCGCACCGAGAGGCACTAGTGAGTAGACTGTGATGATGAGGATAGTGTTTTGGCCCCGAAATTAGAAAAACAAAATTTGATGATTGGCAAACGATTGGCAGAGTGATGATTGGCAGAGGATTGGTAGTGATTGGCAAATTTTTGATTTGTTGAATTTGGACGAGCAAAATTTATAGTGAAAGATGCCCGATGTGGTGGGATGGCAACTATGCCATCTCTCACAGCGGGGGCAAAGGAGCACTAGTTATGGGGTTTATGGCAGTGAAAACTAGCCTGGGAGGGTTTGGATAATGTGTAGGGACCTAGAGATGACCTTAGGTAACGTTAAGATTAGGTAGTGACAATGATACCTGTAGTGGGGACGCAGGTAGATTAGTGTGGATGATAATGACGTGGTGTGTGCTTAGTTTAAAGGGGAGACGGGGAGCACTAAGTTAGAAGGGCAACAGGTAGATTAGATGATGCCGTGTGTATGGTTAAAAGGTGTGATTGCGCAGGTGTGCAACTGAACAGGTGGATGGAGCAGTGTATGAGGGAGTGATGGTGATGTGTGTTGTGCTGACCAAATGGTCCAGGAAGGAAGGAGGGTGCAGGTGGCACCATGTAAGATTGCACAGGTGTGCAACTACAGGTGAATGGAGAATGGTTGTATGGAATAAATGGTCTGGAGTATATGGAGTATTGGAATGGATGGTCGTGGAGTGAGTAGGATGGAAACTGTGGAGTGGAGTGGATGGTGCGGAGGTGTGAATGGGGGAAGAATGGACCCCCATCACGAATACCCGGGGAGGGTAGTTTAAGTGTTAGGTAGAGGGTACAGGTAAATTGTGGTTGGATATTGGCATCTGTGGTGCGTGGTGAAAGAATGGTATTTGGATGGGTGCATTAGTGTTGTGGAAATGGCTGGGCGTGTAGCCTGTTAGTGTGTGTAGTTGGTTTGGGCACTCCACCACTGTGAGGATGTCGGCCAGGTGAGGCCGCAGGTGGGCTCTGGGAGCCGGTAGAGTTGTTGTGGATGGGGCCCGAGGATCCGGAGGACGGACCCGGGTAGCCCAGTGCCAGAGGGCACCAAGGGGTGACAGAGCCAGGAGGGGCCTTCCCCAGTTAGGTAGGTTAGGGTGAGGAGCTAGGTAAGCTCGGGTGGCAACTGCAGTGGTGGAGGTGTGCAGGTGGGTAGGCTTGCTGGGAGAGCTACACGCCCCAGTCCTGAAATTGTGCAAGGGCACAGGGAGTTGCATCGGGGGAGTGAGACCACAAATTAAGGAAGCACCACAGTTTGGTCAATGGGAATTGGTTTTTAGAACCCATAGTGTAAGTTGGCCAATGGATTGGCAGGGAAAGACCCCAGGTAGTGTAAAGTGTGTTCATGTCATTTAGAAAGTAGTTAGGATGAAAATCTCCTTGCACCATCTACATCCACTCACCTGAGGTGACGTAACTCCGCACCATGCCATGTTTTTATTATTTTGATGCAAATGTTTGGAATGTGAGACGCATCATGACGTGGGTGTGACATTGTGCTGATGTTCCATCTCTTCCTCCTTATGAGGATTGATGATGAATTGGGTGATGGCAAATTTTGGTTAGAGGGATTGTGGGAACGAATTTGGTATAGGGGAAATATGGGGAAGACATGACAGTAGTGACAAATTTGTAAAGGTGTAGATTGTTGTAAATATGGGGTAAGGGCAAGGGTAGAGTAGGTCACAGGGGGGGTGACGTATGGTAGGGACGAGCTTTTCTCACTTCGCTCTCCGTACGCACTTCGCCTTGCATTGCCTTATTGAAGTGTACCCTTGTGACCTTACCCCTCGCTCATCTGTCTTTTCCCCCCTTTGTCTCCCACATGAGGGCCTGTGCGCCACTGGGCACCGAGGGGAGCGTGCGGAGGTCGTCTTGTGTGCCAGGACCCTCGCAACCCGCATGCATTGCATTGATGTACCACTTTATGGACCGCTGTTCTGCGGCCAAGTACCACTTGATGGACCCCAGGTTCTGGGGCAGGGCACCTCTGTTGGAGACTGGCCATAGTGGCCAGGGAATCTTGCTTGCGGACCTCGGTAAGGTGGCACCTATGCCAAACAGGTGGACCACCCTTAGTTGGCTCTGTGGCCCTAAATAAAAATGGACACGGTTTGTGCTTTTTATATTTCCAAGTAGGCCCCATGAAGCAAGAAGACATCGGGAAGAACATCGGCCCAGCAGAGAAGAAGAAGACCACCACCAGTTGTTTTTTTTTGTGTGTGTTTATTACAAACAGTAATGACTGTGCACTGGTTGGTGCGTTTGGGTGCTTTTGGGTGCTTTGGTGTTATTGGTACTGGTGCATCGATGCAATGCGTGCTGTCTCCTCCCTCCCAACAGGAATTTCCTTCTTTTTGTTTCCCAAAAAAAATTTAAAAAAATAAAAAATGAAAAAACACAGGTCCTGAGTTGCGTTGTAAATAAGAAATAACGTCACTGTAAATAATGCTCCCCACCATGAATGTATAGTTTGAAAACAATTCCGCAATTCGGTTATCCTGTGGGCGCAAATCTGTAAGGCAGGGTGCAATGCAGCAGGGGGACATATTTATTTGTGTTTTAAAATCGTCACACTCAGGGTCAGGTTAATTGTAGAGGGAATTACACCTATGTGTCACACTAAGTTAAAGTTTTATAGGCCCGTGCACGGGCCTGAAGGAAGGAGGGTGCAGTGTAACGAATTTGAGAAGTGTAACGATTTTGAGAAAGTGTAACGAATGTGAGAAGTATGGTTTTGTTGTGTGTAACTGACCCTCGTAATGTAAAGAAAGGTCGAAGCTCGTCCTCTTCGTTAATTTCATAAACCTAAACACAGGACACCATATATCCTTTTAAATAGTTAGTCCCTTATTCTCTGTAGGTTAAGGATGTGTTTCCCACTAGTTTGACTCTTCATTGCACCGAATTAAATAAGAGTAGGCCCTCCGACGCCCCATGGCAGCTTCCAAGTGCCAGGTTTGCCACTTTGCTGCAATTGACTCTTGAGGCACTTTGCTGCATTTTTATCTGCCGTCCACTTTGCTGCATTTGACTCCATTATGCACGAAGTAACGACGAAGAAGAAAGGCGGGTCTCCACCTCGTCATAGAGGGGAGGAGTAAGTCGGCCCCGCTCATCCAACCCAGAACGAGGGGTTTGGCTTGGGAGGGCAGAGAGAGAACGCTTGGGGAAGGTTCGCAAAGGGTGAAGGGCGGGGCCTATATAACCCGCCGCGGGACGCTCCCCAAGGAGATAAGCTGAGACAGGAGATGAGCTGCGATGAGAAGATGAGCTGAGACAGGAGATAAGCTGAGACAGGAAATGAGCAGATGAGCTTTTTGAAGAAGATTGAGGTCCGAGGAAGAGTGAGAGAGAGGTGCGGCAGATGCGCGATCCAGCTAAAGCAGCCAAGAGAGAACGAGACGTGAGGGGGTGCTGATACTGAGTAATACGCCGAGACCCTCTAGGCCCTATTGCCGGCTGTGGAGACGCGGAGCTGCCAGCTGCTGTTCGCTTCGAGCACGGAACGTGAACCTTGACGGTGTGGAATTGCCCAGACCTTTCCTGCCCTGCCATCGGCTTGGACCTTCTCCTCCCTCCAGTGATTCCTGCCATCAATTCCCCCGTGTAAATGTGCCCGTTTGTCCGTCTTTCATGTTGTCTTGGGGTATTAATTAAGACTGCCATATATAACCTAATCATTGCACTATGTCTCCTGTTCCTTCAATTGCCTTATAAATCATCTTTCTTTTCCTTTCTGCTTTGTGTGTATAAATAGTAATAAATCTTGTTATTCCCTACTTTGTTTTTACTTCTTCATGCTCTTTCGGTCGCTTTAGAAGTTTCCATATTGAGTGCACGTGGCGCGACTCGGCCAACGTTTGAGAATCGGGTTAGTCTTTGGTCATGCTAATGGCTCGAACGTCGGGTTGCTAAAAATCCGCTCGGCAACTAACTAGACCATCCAAACCGGGGTTCGAGCGGTACTTGTCTCCCTAGTCTGCGGAGGGATGGATAAAGGTATTCGGGATAAACCCTGGGCCCATAACCCTGATCCGTTCCATCCCGCGGGATAGCGTTACAAGTACCAGGAACGGGGAGACGGCCAGCTTAACAGGACAATGGGGCCAAATCACCCCTTGCTAACGGGAGAGCCGTCCTCCGTATACGTAACAATATATATATATATATATATATATATATATATATATATATATATATATATATATATATATATATGGTGAATGTTTCATAAGATTCTGGTGTAAATTTACACTATGCCAAGTGAAAATGGTTCTACTCTGTGTTCAAACCGGTCTGATCTAGTGAACAGGTCATTCTTTCGTTTTACAGCAATAATGATCCACCACAACTCTTCGACGGAGGAATTGTAGAAAATGGTGATCAAAATAACTCAGTAATATTTCACATGGCTGACCCCATGGAAACTGAGAATATCTATCTCGTGATTGCTGACGTCATGGCACTCGCCCGGCGTAGAGATCTCAATCCGTACGGTAACACGGCCTTGGACGAGAGGATCCGTCAAGATGTCTCTGAGGTGGGGGACTGACCTGGTCACTCAGTGACTCACTGGATTCGAACCAGTGACCGTTGCATTATATTTGACTAATAAAAAAGTAATATTTTGGAGGAGTCTTGTGGCATACTGAGTACCATGCTCACCTGGGTTATCTTGCTCAATGGTTGTAATTTGTAATAAGCGTTTCTGGTCGAGAATAATCCTTAGCATGTCCCATGCACAGCAGGAGACGTGTGTTTGTCCAGGTCGTAACTTTTTTTTTTACCATTTGAGGTATTGTCAAATTTTCACCAAATCTTTATTATAATAATACGGAGAAGGAAAATTAATACTGTTGTGGTTTTTAGAACCCTCCACTTTGTAAATATCTGTAATATTCCCTTATAAATAATCCCCTGTAAATATTCCCATTTTTTGATGTAAAGGTCAAAGGTCGCACCCTAGTTAGGCCACGAGCAACACGTAGCGCACCATAGGCTTCTTCTTTAGTTATTTCATTAGTATGTGTTTCAGGTAAGGATCTGTTTCCAATAGTTGAATCTGCGTTGTATTAATCAAACAAGCGTTACGCCTAGGTCCCCCGTCGGGAAAGTGATGCGAGTTGACAAAGTGGAACATGCAGAAAACATGCTATGACATGATATTTCGCTCACAAGGGTCAGACATACATGGAGGCGGCCATCTTGGATTTTGACATGGCGACCCAATTTTCAATAGCGTTCTTCCTTATGCCGAGATACACCCACACACTAGATTAGAAGTTGGTACTTCGCTTATTTTTCAAGATATTTCGCTCACAATGTTCAGACATATATATGGTGGCGGCCATCTTGGATTTTGCCGTGGCGACCCAATTTTCAATAGCGTTCTTCCTTATGCCTAGATACACCCACACACCAGAAGGTACTTCGCTTATTTTTCAAGATATTTCGCTCACAAGGTTCAGACATATATATGGTGGCGGCCATCTTGGATTTTGACGTGGCGACCCAATTTACAATAGCGGTCTTCCTTATGCCGAGATACACCCACACACCAAATTAGAAGTTGGTACTTCGCTTTTCTTTCAAGATATTCATCTCACAAGATTCAGACATACATGGCGGCGGCCATATTGGATTTTGACGTGGCGACCCAATTTTATACAGCGTTCTTCCGTGTGCCTAGATACACCCACACACCAGATTAGAAGTTGGTACTTCGCTTATTTTTTGAGATATTTCGCTCACAAGGTTCAGATATATATATGGTGGCGGCCATCTTGGATTTTGACGTGGCGACCCAATTTTCAATAGCGTTCTTCCTTATGGCGAGATACACCCACACACCAAATTAGAAGTTGGTACTTCGCTTATTTTTCAAGATATTCATCTCACAAGGTTCAGACATACATCGTGGCGGCCATCTTGGATTTTGACGTGGCGACCCAATAGATACACCCACACACCAGATTAGACGTTGGTACTTCGCTTATTGTTCGAGATATTTCGCTCACAAGTTTCAGACATACTGTATATATGATGGCGGCCATCTTGGATTTTGACGTGGCGACCCAATTTTCAATAGCGTTCGTCCTTATGCCGAGATACACCCACACACCAGATTAGAAGTTGGTACTTCGCTTATTTTTCAAGATATGCAGGTTACAAGGTTCAGACATACGTGGCATCAGACTTACATGGCGGCAGCCATCTTGGATTTTGACGTGGCGACCCAATTTTCAATCGCGTTCTTCCTTATGCCGAGATACACCCACACACCAAATTAGAAGTTAGTACTTCGCTTATTTTTCAAGATATTCATCTCACAAATTTCAGACATACATGGCGGTGGCCATCTTGGCTTTTGACGTGGCGACCCAATTTTAAACAGCGTTCTTCGTTGTGCCTAGATACACCCACACACCAGATTAGACGTTGGTACTTCGCTTATTTTTCGAGATATTTCGCTTACAAGTTTCAGACATATATATGGTGGCGGCCATCTTGGATTTTGATGTGGCGACCCAATTTTCAATAATGTTTGTCCTTATGCCGACATACACCCACACACCAAATTAGAAGTTGGTACTTCGCTTATTTTTCAAGATATTCATCTCACAAGGTTCACACATACATGGCGGCGGCCATCTTGGATTTTGACGCGGCGACCCAATTTTCAATAGCGTTCTTCCTTGTGCCGAGATACACCCACACACCAGATTAGAAGTTGGTACATCGCTTATTTTTCAAGATATGCAGGTTACAAGGTTCAGACATACATGGCATCAGACATACATGGCGGCGGCCATCTTGGATTTTGACGGGGGTTGCACCCACACACCAAATTCGAATGCGGTCCTTCGCTTACGCACACACGCCCGCACGCACGCACGGACGGACGGACACAAGGACGGAGGGGAAAACCATAGTCCCCCTTTCGCTCCGCTGTGCGACGGGGGACAATAACCTTGGCCCCTTCTCAAATTCCCATTCCATTCATATTGCGGCGTAATCTGCCCTCCAAATCATATTGCGCTACTCTACCAGCCGCAGCCACCTCGGCGTCCGCTGCCTTTTGGTTTGTTCCTGCCCGCTGCCATAAGCCACGTGGCAGAGTGGGAGAGGAAGGGAGGAGCGGCCAGGAACATAGGCGTGGCCCCATCAACGCGTCACGAGGGGAGGTAACAATGAACCCTCGTGACCAATCCGGGCCGAGGCGTGTTCACGAGTAGGCGGAGCGATGCGGACGCGGCTTGATACGCGAGGCTTGTAATAAAAGCGCCACGGCGGACTACTTCGGCAGATGGGCAGATGCAGGGGATGATCGGCAGACACCAAGAGAACTGCGCGAGGGAAGCCCTTTGACGAGGAACTGCGCAGAGCATCGGTTGATACGAACTGCCGTTGGGTTTTGGGAGCGTTCGGCACGCAATACGTATGCAGCATTCCAGCCCCTCACATATGTAAGGTCCAGTCGTGCGCCAACGATACGCGAAGCTGCCTGCCGTTCTTCGCCCGCGGACCCGGAGCCTGGACTGATCCCATCGCCTGGAACCATCTGCCTGGATCTTCCTCCCCTACCAGCTACCATTCTGTGTGAGTCTGTCTGTTTGTCCTGGGGTCGTGATAAGTTAAGACTGTTTAGATAAGCTTGCCCTATGTCCTTTTATTTCTGTCTTCTTGTATATTCCCTTCTTTCGTTTCCTCTTTTAGTGTAGTTAATAAAGCCGTAAGGCTCCTTCTGCTCAATACCCGCTCCACCCCATCATGCATCTCTGCCATCAAATCAAATGGACTCCTCCGACGACCCAGGTACATTCACTGTGGCTCCGGTCGTAAGTTTGTATATGTACAATCAGGTCACTCCATCCCCGTCCTCTGGTCGGCTCAGCGCACTCCCACTCATCGTCCCAGCGCACCTGGTCACGGCAACGCACAAAATCGCACCTCCTGCCTGCAAACCCTGGCTAAATCACCTGAATTCATCCCCGCTGTTCAAAACAACATCAAGCTCACCCTGTTCAACACCCGGTCCCTCAACAACAAATGCCTCATCCTCAACGACTACATCCTGGATAACAAACCGGACTTTCTCTGTCTAACCGAAACCTGGCAACAACCTCTGGACTACTACACGCTCAACCTCACCACACCCAATGGATATTCCTACATCAATAAACCACGCTCGGAGGGCCGAGGTGGTGGAATTGCCGTTATCCACCGTCAAGACATCAGGACCAGCCTCATCCCCATCGCCTCATCCTCATCCTTTGAACACCTGGCTTTTAAACTCTCTGGTCGCACGCAGTCAGTCATGGCTGTCGTCTACCGCCCTCCCAAACCACACCCATTATTCCTGTCTGACTTCTCCTACTTTCTGACCCAGCTATGTTCCCTCTCCCCCTCAATCCTCCTCCTTGGTGATTTCAATATCCACATGGACTCCACTGACTCCACAATAACCACTGACTTCACTGATTTACTCACCTGCTTTAACCTCACTCAACATGTCAACTTTCCTACGCATATCCGTGGTCACATTTTGGACCTTGTCTGCTCCACTGGATTAATTTTGCACCATCTCTCTGGCTCCGACCTCACCCTCTCTGACCACTTAGCCATCACTATGACCATCAACATCAACATCCCCACCCCAACACCAAGACATTATCGCACTATCAACTTCCGTAAGCTAAACGCTCTTTCACCTACCTCATTCTCATCCACCCTCTCTGAAAAAATGTCCACTTCTCCCTTCATTGACCTCCACACCCCTTCCGACCTCACTGACTACTACAACCACACTCTCTCCTCCTGCCTTGACCAGCTTGCGCCTGTAAAAACCAAAACAGTTTCTTTCACCCATTCTGCTCCCTGGTTTACCCCTGAACTCCGCCTGATGAAAACTCGTGCTCGCCAACTTGAAAGACTCCGCAATAAAACAGGTCTCACAGTTCACTCCCAAGCCTACAAGGACCACCTACAACACTACAAAGATGCCCTCTCCCACGCCCGCTCCGCCTACTACTCTCAAATTATCCACTCTGGCTCCGGGAACCCAAAAGCACTCTTCTCGACAATAAACAAACTCCTCCGCCCCCTGGACACCACCACCCAGTCATTCACAGTAGACAACTGCATCTCCTTCCTTTCTTTCTTCCAACGCAAAATTGACAACATCTACAACAGCTTGACCACCGCCGCACCCGCTCCCCCTCCAACCACCTGCCCCCCCCCCCTTATCCTGCCTTCCCCTGTCTCAATTCTCCCCGGTCTCCCCTACTGACCTCTCTGAACTCCTCATAGGAATGAAAACTGCCACCTGCACTCTTGACCCCATCCCCTCCAGCTTTGTCAAGGCCTCCCTCCCTGCTCTCTCTCCACTTATCATTGCAACAATAAACTCCTCCCTGTCTACAGGCATCGTCCCACCATCCCTCAAAATTGCTGCTGTTACCCCCATTCTAAAAAAACCTGGTCTAAACCCTGACACCCTAAACAACTTCAGACCCATCTCCAACCTACCCTTTCTGTCAAAAGTTTTGGAACGCGCTGTAGCCGCTCAACTCAAACATCACCTCTCTGCCAATAACCTGTATGAAACATTCCAATCCGGATTCCGCTCCAAACACAGTACTGAAACTGCTTTCCTCAGAATCACCAACGACCTTCTCCTCTCCTCTGACGCTGGCAACCTCAACATTCTCGTCCTCCTCGACCTCAGCGCTGCCTTTGACACCATCGATCACACCATCCTCCTCACCCGACTTGAATCCACCTTTAACGTTACCGGCACTGCCCTCTCTTGGATTAAATCATACCTCTCTGATAGACGCCAGTTCATCTCCATCAATAACTGCAAATCCCCCACTGCTCCCCTCCCCCAAGGTTCAGTTCTTGGCCCCCTCCTCTTCATCCTTTACCTGTCCCCCCTCGGTCACTTAATCCGCCGTCATGGTCTCCAATTCCACTGCTTCGCCGATGACATCCAGCTCTTCATCTCCACCAAGTCCGTCTCCACCGACACCCACTCTATCCTGACAAACTGCATCTCTGAAATAAAATCCTGGCTTCAAATCAACTTCCTCAAACTTAACTGTGATAAATCTGAAATAATCATCATTGGCCCAAAAACGCTCACAAAATCCACCCATAACTTTGCCCTCAACATCGACGGTATCCCAGTATCCACCTCCCCTCTCATCCGGAATCTTGGCGTCATCTTTGACCAAACCCTCTCCTTCGACAAATACACTAAACAGATCACAAAGACAGCCTTCTTTCACCTGAAAAACATCGCCCGTCTCTGCTCATCCTTCTCCTCCATGGCTGCAGAAACCCTCATCCACGCCTTCATCACCTCCCGTCTGGACTACTGCAACAGCCTCCTCTATGGTTCACCCTCAATAATCACCAATAAACTCCAATACATTCAGAACTCCGCTGCCCGTCTACTCACCCATTCCCGGACCCGTGACCACATCACCCCCGTCCTTTACAAGCTTCACTGGCTCCCCATCTCCCAGAGAATCCAGTACAAAATCCTCCTCTTGACCTACAAAGCCCTCCATAACCTGGCCCCATCCTACCTGGCTGACCTCCTCTCCAGACACACTCCCACCCGCAACCTCCGCTCTGCTGGTACCAACCTCCTGACCCCCCCCCCCCCCCATCCGGACCAAATTCAGATCCTGGGGGGACAGGGCCTTCTCCATCGCTGCTCCCACGCTCTGGAACTCACTACCTCACACCATCAGAGACTCCTCCTCACTCACCACATTCAAAACATCACTAAAGACCCACCTGTTCAGCACTGCATTCAACATTCAACCCACAGCATTTATCCCCTGACTATCACTTCTCCTTCTCCCTCCTTTTGCTTTAAATATTTCCCTATTGATTCTTGTCTTTTTGCAATTGTTGTTTTCATGTTTTGTTATGCATTATGTTTTGCACTCTGTCAAAGCGCCTTTGGGCTTCATGAAAAGCGCTATACAAAATAAATGAATTATTATTATTATTATTATATTTGTTCTTCCTTCACCCTTCTTATTCTTCGTTTCCTCTCATCCGATCGCTTGCATCCTGTCCCCAATTGAATATCGGTGGCACGATATAGGAACCGCTCAGAATCGGGTTAGTCTTTCTGCTAACAGCTCGAGCTGCGGATTGCTAAACCGCTCGGCAAAATTCCATCTTGTCCGTGGATCGGGCAGAAGTAGCGCCCTGCTTTGCGGCGAGGTTGGCGAAGGTATCTGGGACTCCATTGACCAGTCACCCTGGTCAACCTCAACCCCGCAAAGGAGCGCGATATCTTCTAGGACTCGAACGGCCAGTGTAATAAAGGGGATTAAACCCCCCTCGGTAAGGGGAGTGCCGTGATCTGAGATCCGCAACAATACTTTTGTCAAAAGGTCAAAGGTCAGCGTCACATAAATTCGTCAATTTTCATCGGATCGACCTGGAATTTAAAGAATTTGCATATCGGGTCACTGAATTGGTTTACCAAGCAAAAAATAGGAATTGATGGGGCCTTTTTTTTTTTTTTAGATCAAAAGGTCAAAGTTGCATAAAATCGTCAATTTTCATCCAATAGACCTGAAATTTTAAGAATTTACATATTGGGTCACTGAATTGATTCGTCAATCAAAAGCTAGAAGCTGATTTTTTTTTTTACCGTTTTCGTTATTTAAGCATATGGAAGAAGAAGAAGAAGAAGAAGAAGACGACGTCTGATTACAAATGGACGTGGACGGGCTTTGCATTTTCAGATGCTTTCTAGTTATTCCTGTCATGTTATACAGGGGTGAATCATGAATATGCTGAGTGGGACGTAAATGTGAAAATTGGGCATGTATCATTCATTTACGCACAATATTATTTATTAATAATAATATTAACTAGCCAAAACCCGTGGAACATCCACGGAAGGGAGGATGTGGTGTATGGATAGAGTGTACCATTATGGATGGCATAGGGGATTTGCTTGTCCGAGTAAGAGTTAGGAAGAAAGATGAGAATGAAGAGTGCGTATATGAACAACGATCGCCGACACCGGCACAAATGCATGCTCTGGATTGTCCACTCAGTGGACGGCTTGCTTTCGCCTTCGCCTGTCCAATCAGCGGACGGCTTGCTTCGCCTTCGCCCAGCAAACGCCAATACTATGGCGTCGTAAGATGGCGTCGTATCAGTAGTTAATCGGATGCTTTTGGGCCCCAACGTCGGCTAATTCAGATTTTTCGAGTATGGCTGTACGTGATAAACAAAGAGCGCGGTTCGTAGATCGTAAATCCATTCGTGCCGTGGGCATCGGGTCACTGGGTGCGGCGTAAAAGGGATAACAAAGTCGAGTCCTTACGCTATTATTATATAGATTATTATACAATATTATTTTACAACATTATTTATTATTATCAATTTAATACTATTTACGCACAATATATTACAACGTAAGGCAATAATGGATATTCGAATTAGACATTTAAACCATTTATCATGACATCTAATGCATCTTCAGCTGCGTATCGTGATACATATCGGATGGAGACACAGGTGTATTATTGCACCCCAACCATTATAAACACAACAATTGTGACTTTATTTTTAAAAATTTAACACAGTAAACCCACCAATAAGTAAACATTTTGACCTTCAGTTAAACAAGTTGTGGTTCGATACCTTATAAATAGTATAAAAACGAGCAGTTTGTAGCCGCACAGAAAAACAAATAAAAACAGATGATACAATGTCACTTGTAGTTAGACAACAAAATAACCATCAACTATTAAAAATGTCGAACAAACAAACGCGCAATTTAGTGTCTCGCATTGGGCGACATAATACTGTCAAGGTTTTCCTCCTTTTTCCTGGTTATTTGGAAATCGGTTTTGGGTGGTGTTGCTTATCAGCAGCAGTTGGGGCCTATTCTTCATTCAGCAATAGATTTTAATGAGTTATTTGTACACATAATCTACCAGACTCAACGTTGCAGTGGCTAGAGCCTCCACTCTGAGTCTGGGAGTTCGTTGGTTCAAACCCCGGATGAGTCACACCAAAGACTTTAACAACGGTATGTCCTTGCTTGATGCTCAGCATTTAAAAACATGGAGCATGAACAAACACTGGGAGAGCAATGACAAACCACCCAGTACAAGCCTTGCCAAGAAAGACTATTGGTGCATCAAGTCATCAAAATACAGAATCTAGGCTC
This sequence comes from Myxine glutinosa, assembly GCF_964187855.1. NCBI lineage: Eukaryota > Metazoa > Chordata > Myxini > Myxiniformes > Myxinidae > Myxine > Myxine glutinosa. The sequence goes on along the minus strand of NC_136272.1, from coordinate 11,511,700 downwards.
ATGGAAGAGCGGGGAGACAAAGGATAAAAGGGCCACGTAGAGACCACAGTTGGAGAAGCAAGGGAAAGAATGAACAGGAAAAGATGAGAGAGAAGAAAGGAGGAAACACTAAGCTACAACTAAGAGGGTTGGGATAGGTGGGGTTGCTTAGGGTGCAAAGGATCATGGGTAAGCATGAGATGTCACTGCACCGATTACTTGAAGCACAAGAGGAAAAAGTGCAATTTAACATTCTATGGAAAATAATTCCACAAGTGGAAGAAAACTGGAACAAACAAGTGGAGGTGAAGAAAGCGTAGGTTTCGGGTGCAATTGAAAGAAGGTGTGCATTCTGAAGGAGCAGGGGTAGGCCTGGAGGTCCGACATAGCAGAGGGAGCTACAGCAGAAGAGAAAGACAAAAGGAAAAATAAAAAGGCCACTGATCTGTGTGCGATGTGACAGGAACAGGCCTTGTGCTTTGGCTTCAACATCCATGCCAATAATGTTGAAAGCTTTAAATTCCACAGAATCCAGGAGTGAAACGTGATGCTGAGGCACCCGTCCATAAGGGAGAGCTTCACGACTGAGCCATGGATAAAGGCCCTCTTTGTGAATATGGTAATTACATTTTCCAAGGTATGACTTGGAGTGAAGGAGAAAGTCGTTTGTAGCTGCCTTTGGAGGCCAGCTTAGCTATATGGTCAGCCCAGGAGAGGAGTGTTTCCTGGTCGAGTGAGGCCGAAAAGCTCAAATGACTAAACCACTTCCGCTGGCTGCCAATGGAAACACACGCAAGTTGGTACACGTCATGATCCTTCCAGAGTGTTAGCGGTCTGTCGTTGAAAGGAGCCGTTTATGGACCCTTCTTGTAAACTGAAGTGTTGTTGTTCGACTTCCAGGCAGACAGGAAGTTGAAGTGTTGTTGTTCGACTTCCAGGCAGACAGGAAGTTGAAGTGTTGTTGTTCGACTTCCAGGCAGACAGGAAGTTGAAGTGTTGTTGTTCGACTTCCAGGCAGACGGGAAGTTGAAGTGTTGTTGTTCGACTTCCAGGCAGACAGGAAGTTGAAGTGTTGTTGTTCGACTTCCAGGCAGACAGGAAGTTGAAGTGTTGTTGTTCGACTTCCAGGCAGACAGGAAGTTGAAGTGCTGTTGTTCGACTTCCAGGCAGACAGGAAGTTGAAGTGTTGTTGTTCGACTTCCAGGCAGACAGGAAGTTGAAGTGTTGTTGTTCGACTTCCAGGCAGACAGGAAGTTGAAGTGTTGTTGTTCGACTTCCAGGCAGACAGGAAGTTGAAGTGTTGTTGTTCGACTTCCAGGCAGACAGGAAGTTGAAGTGCTGTTGTTCGACTTCCAGGCAGACAGGAAGTTGGCAAAGGAGGACGGTCTAAAAGAGAGCAGATCAAAGGCGAAGCAGAGCAAGATTTGAGAACATGGCCACCGATGCTATCCGAGCCAATTGCAGAAGAGGAGAGGATGGACAGACCTTTTTTTTACCTTTCCGGGTATAAAATACGGTGGAGACGATAGTGGGTATGAGGGAGGTAAGGCATGGGGACAGCACGACATTGGGAGGCAAACACCGAGTCGAGACGCGTCTCACTCATCTCAAGCGGATGAGTTAAAGACAAAATTTAAACTTTATTTACAAACTAATTCTAGTTCTCATTACAGCCATAAAAAGTACCCATGAGCTGCATTCTGTGTAACAGGAGGTTCAGCGCAGTAGAAATTCTGGCTGTTTGTAGCCAAAAAGTGCAAAATCTTCCCAGTATTTCAGGTAAAGTTTGAGGATGTGTTTCTTGTCAACGGTCGCAAAGTAGTGCGCGATCTTTGAACGGTTGTACTCAGTGATACCTCGGGGTATGTCTGGGTACCTCACCAGTCCAGACAATCCGGCCATGTGCAAGATATAAGGTGCGTCGTCGCGCAGAGTCTCGTGATGTCCGATCGAGTCGTAGCGAATGCTGCACGGAGCGCACAGACGCAGGTAGCTCTCCCAGTGGATTATGTGCTCCCCCAACATGGAATCGAGGGCGCTTCGCTTCTCGCTGCCGAGGTACCGGACGAACTCCTCAAACCGCAGGGGCCCGAGCGAAGACTTTCCACGGCGGAATTTCTGGATGATGACGGGCGCGATGCGCTGCTGGTACCAAACTTCGTGCCGTGGATTTTCCACGAATTTGTCCTTGAAAGCAGAGATGATGCGATCAAACGGATCACGCACAATGAAAAACTTAAAGTATGAAGCGAGCCTGCAAAGACAGCATTAAAAAGAGAAAACGGTGTGAATCTAAAATGTCATTCCGAGAACAGAAATATTAACATTGGAAAGAACTTTTATTATATTTTTGTATACAAGATCGAGGCTCGTGTAAGAGCTAACTGATCACAAAAAAATAAATAACATAAAACATATGATAAAGGGAGCGGGAGACAAGATGGGGAAGCACACAAGTACAACATTTGAGCGCAGGGAGATCTGTGGGAGGGAGAGGGCTTGCGGGGAGGTGGGCGAGGTATAAAACACATGAACACTGCAAGGACTTCCAGGAAAGAAGTTGGTATTTCAAAAAAGTGGATCTGGGGTGAATTAGCAGGGGTAGAAAAGATCAAGGTTTTGGATGGGGGAAGATAAGAGATGGTGGTGAACAGGTGTTTTAAAGACCTGGAGGGAGGAGTGGGATTGAAGAGAGTGAGGGAGTTTGTTCCAGAGGTGGGAGAAAAGGGGAATGAAGGAGTGAAGGTGAGCTTTCCACTTGTTGTGGAATTAAACAACTCACATGTGGGAAATCTCTCCAGCAGAGAAGTTGGAGAGACGAGGCAAGCCGTTTTTCTCGTGTTGATGAACAATTTCTTCAGGAATGTCGGCGGTGTTGTTGTAAAGACCTGGGTGCGCCAACAAAGCACGGTGGGTAGTCACAGCCCTCCGTCCAAAGGAATGACAATCATTCGTTTCATTCGCACGAGTCAAAATTGGGATAAAAAGTATTTTTGTTAAAGATCTTGCAATGAATAAATACCATTTGTCCGTCAAATTTTGCCCCAATTGCAGATTATTACCTCCGACACCAAAGGTGGGTGGAGGTTGTTTTCGCCCCTGTTCGTTTGTCTGAGCAGGATATCTCAAGAAGTTATGGACGGATTCGGAAGAAATTTTGTGGATAAGTTGGCTGTGTGACAAGGACGAATCGATTCAATTTTGGTGAAGATCTGAATATGGATTCGGATATGAGAATTATTTAATTATTTAAAGTTATTCTTCACTATTGAGTGATAAGGCCTAAAATTCAACATGATATGTCAAAAAGTTGTGCACGGATTCAGACGAAACTTGGTGGATGAGTTGGGGAGGTGACAAATACAAGCCGATTCGCTTTTGGTTCAGGTCCAGGTACAGATCCGGCCTATCAGTGGGATACAAAACTTAATCTGTTCAGCCTGATGGAGGTATGTGCTCTACCGAGTGAGGCTATAGTTTGAGTACTGCATTACCATTTGCCACCAGAAGCACCTTCTTCCACTGAGTGTTTCCGACTTTCGGCGTTTGGCAGAAGAGCACACGGCGGCGTTTGCAGACAAAGATACGGTTGAGTGTGAAGGTCCCAACAGGCATGTGGTTGAGATTTTGCAGGGCGGGATGTCCGCACACCCTCTCAAGGAGGGACATTCGCTCGCGATGCACCTCATCCATATGCTGCAGTTCCAGTAGATCGTTCTCCTGCTAATAAAGGACAACGGAGTTGGGGGCAAAATGTTTGCAGCCACTACGTTGCAAAACAATTGGGGGTGAGAAGGGGGTTTGGGGGGGGGAGTGGGAGTTGGTGGTTTAAGCTCAACAGGATTGATAAATATGAATCAAAACTAGGCTTATTTGAACAGCTCATAGAAGAGAAGCAAACAAATTTGCGAGGGGCAGATGATTATCCATGACTCGTTAAAGATTTGATCATTTAGATTTTAGAAGGATGTTTGTTTATTACACCATGCCAAGTGCTGAAGAGGCCTCAAATGGCCTTCAAAACTAGAAGCCGATTGTTTTGCTTATTTATTTATTTTTGCATACAAGATCGAGGCTCGTGTAAGAGCTAACATTAATCACAAGAAAACATAAACGGACACATAAAATGTATAATAAAGGGAGCGGGACACAAGATGGGGAGAGAGAGGGAAGCACGCAAGTACAACAGTGGAGAACAGGGACATCGGGAGATCTGTGGGAGGGAGAGGGCTTGGGGGGAAGAGGCATGGGAAGGGGGGGGAGGTGGGAGAGGTAAAAAAACACATGGACACTGCACGGACTTCCAGGAAAGAAGTCGGAATTTCAAAAACGTGGATCTGGGGTGAATTAACGGGGGTAGAAAAGATCAAGGTTTTGGATGGGGGAAGATAAGAGGTGGTGGTGAACAGCTGTTTTAAAGACCTGGAGGGAGGAGTGGGATTGAAAAGAGTGAGGGATTATTGATTATTTGATTATTGCTGGTACTATTATCGATTTATTTCCACCAAATGCCGTCACTCCTATTGAACGGATAAAACTGACTTTATGGCCTCCAAAACTGGTTGCAGACTGGGCGTTCTCCGTCGGCCCAAGTCTTTCCTTGGGAAAAATAAATGAATCACAGATATTTACAGTCAACAAGAACTATCTGCAATTCAAGAGGACTGCTCTGCACACTATGGGCTGGCTCCCCATCCGTCTCTCCTGGATTCTGTAGAATTCAAAATTCTCGAAATTTTCAAACATTCTTGAATTCTCGAAGATTCATGACGGCAATTTCCCGTCATGAGACTGAAGCATAAGGAGAGGTCTTGGGGTGAAGCAGTTGCTTTAAAACAACTTGCATTCTCCTCCTGGAAGGCAAATCCAACTGAAGGCAATCTCAGTTCCTTACACAAAGATCAGAACAAGTGTGTGTCTACCCTCAGGAGAGCCAGAAAACAACATCTGTCCTATCTCAAGAATGAGCTTTCAAACATGTCTCCCTCCTCTAAAACCTGGTGGCGCTTTGTCAAGAGTTTCACCCACCGCCCTCTCTGTGCTTCGTCCCCCTCAGGTATCTGCAGCAACCCCCTCCTAGTGAAACTGCCGAAATCCAGAACCACAGCTCACTTCCACTCATTTATTCCTCCTTTTTCCTGCCTGTGGAACCACCTTCCACACTGTCCGATCTTATTCTTCGCTCCAGGTCTTCGAGACAGCTGGTCACCACCATCTCAAGTCATCCCCCAATTGAAAACCATCCCCATGCCTCCCAAACATTTTACTTATGTATCCATCTTGTCCACCCTTTGCGTTCTCCGTTACCCCTAATCGGTACCTGCATCCCTTGTTTGTCCGTCTGTCTATTTTCTCCCTCCGTCCTGCTGTTGGCATTTCCTCTTTCTCCTGCTGTTCCCTTTGTGATGTTGTGTCCCGATTTGTTCTGCGTCATAGTTCTTCCATGAGCATATAACATGTAGCTAAAAAATTTTTTTTATCCCCCACCCCCATTCAAACAATGCCCCTACATTCGCGGCATTTTCCAGGAATGTGTCCCCCAGGACATGACACGGGATTTATGGGATTCCCATATCCCCCAGGATTTATGGGAGCGAGACATGGGTAATGAACGTAGAGCAGCAACGAAGGCTGGAAAGGGTGGAAATGCGAATGGTTCGGTGGATGTGCGGAGTATCGTTGAGAGAGAGGAAGACAAATGATGAATTGCGAAAGATGATGGGAATAGAGCCTGTGATTGATGCTGTGAAGAGGAACAGGTTGAGATGGTTTGGTCATGTGTTGAGGAAGGATGAAAGTGACTGGTTGAGAAGAGTGATGGAAATGAATGTACAAGGAAGTAGAGGACGGGGAAGACCGAGAAAGACTTGGCTAAAGATGGTGGAAGAAGAAATGCGGGTAAGGGGGCTAACAAGGGGAGATGCAGAAAATAGGGCAAAATGGAGAACATTGTCATGGGGCCCGCAAGGCTAACCCCCGCTCTAGCAGGGAAAATGGCCTTAAAATGCCTGTTGTTGTTTGTTGTTGTTGTATCCCCCAGGAATGTCGGGGTCCGACTGTACTTCACTCTTTCCTCCGGTTAACACACCTGCTTGTGTACCTTTTCCAAGACCTGCTTCAGTACAAATGACTGTTTGGTTCCCTCCTGAAAAACAATTTCCATAAAATGCTCAATGGGAACACCAACCACAGCAAACACAACATGCGTCCTCATGATGGACGGAATTCCTCATGATGGAATTAATTAATCGTTAATTCAAGTTTCATAATGGAATTACAAGGGCATTATTAGACATCATCGAGTAAATCAATACAGTCGCGGAAAATGTGGTGTTAACCTGGGGAAACGTCCACGAGCGATTGATGAAGCGTGCATGGCAGTGTACCTGTTGATCAACACCTTTGCTTGATGGAAAGATAGTCCGCGTCGTATTTTGCACATTCCCCTCGGCCAGCGATTCTTTGATCACATCTGGAAACAAAAAAAAAATTCCTCTTCACAAGAGAGTGCCTCGGTGGTCCTTTAGTCCATCAACATACCTCACCAACGGCTCCCAACAGACTATCTTTCGTTGACATCCAACCACTTTCAAGCTCAACCACATCATCCTCGACCCGACTCAGCCTCTCTTTTAATGCCTCCCTTACTGTCAACTCTTTCAACCTCCACACCTTCATTCTCGGTTGGTACTTCACCCGCCGAGCTCTCCTCGCACCTTTCACCCTTATGTCGCAGACAACCAAGTGGTGCTGTGAAACAGCCTCCTCCCCCGGGATCACCTTTGTGTCCCGGAGGTGCCCCCTATCTCGCCTACGCACCATCAGGTAGTCAACGGTTGTCGTCGACCCACCTGACGTGTATGTAACAAGCTTATTATCCTCTTTCTGCAACTGAGTATTACAAATCAAATCAGCTCCATCAGCAAACTCAAAAATCCTTTCACTTTCTCCATTTCTCACACCATATCCGTAACCCCCATGAACTTCCTCAAAACCGTCCATACTCTTTCCCACATGTCCATTTAGGTCTCCTCCTACCACAACAACTTCCTCATCTTTCACGTTTTCCATCAGCTTCTCTATCGCACACCAGAACTTGTCCTTCTCTTCATCGCTCCGACCAACCTGCGGAGCATATCCCGAGATGACGTTCACCAAGAGCTTTCCAATCATCATTTTCACCATCATCAACCTATGACTCACTCTAGTCACACTCACCACACTGTCTACAAACTCCTCAGAAAACAGGACACCAACACCATTCACGCCCTCCGGGCACCCTTGCCACACAAACTTGTATTTCTGTCCCTGCCTACCCTTCACCATTCTCACACCACTTCCCTTCCATCTCGTCTCTTGCACACAACATATGTCCACCCTTCTTCTGACCAATACTTCCACCACTTCTCCTGATCTCCCCGTCATTGTCCCTACATTCCATGTCCCAAACCTCAGAAACCGATCTCCACGTCGGGCATCAGACGTTTCGTCGTCATAAATGGAGTGATTTCCACCCTTGCTTCGATCGGGTTCCCCACCTTGAGTTTTGACGAGAGGGGGTGGGGTCCCCCACGGGGTACTTCGGGCTGTACCCTGCCCATATGTAGTTGTAATTGTCATGGTTCCCTTTTTGAGGCAATGTTTTATGGCCGGATGCCCTTCCTTACGCCAACCCTTTTAGTCGCCTCTTACGACACGCAGGGATACGGTGTACCTATTCTAAACCAGGGTACACACCGGGAATACATAAATATATACAAATAAATATATATATATATATAAATGTATACACACTTTATAACTCTTCAAAAATATTATTACACAAATCTAATGTGCTGGCCCAATGGCCTAATGGATAAAGCATCAGACTTCCAAGCTGGGGATTGTGGGTTCAAATCCTGTCTGGGCTGACAATTTTTTTCCCCCTTACTTTTTCAAGTCTTTTATATCGTCTGGAATAAAGTGTTCACCGATGAACAAATCCATTTTGTTTGTATTTAAAACGTATCTTGTGAAAAATGCCAGGGGTATAGAAAAGGACCCTTTATATAATGGCATGTGGCAAAGTATAGAAAAGGTTTATCTCAAAACCAGAAAACCAGTTTATCTCTCTGACTCTCTGGAAAATCCTCTCTATCTCTTTCCGCTCCTTTCCTCTTCCCTCAGATCGGCAGTCTGCAGCCTCCTCACTCTCTGCAGACCTGGACAAAATCACAGACTGGTCAAACAAGTGGAACATGCCTTTCAATCCTGACAAATCTCACACTATCACTTTGTCTCTCCGAAAATAGCGACTGGAAAACCCTCCCATTTACTTTCTCAACAATCCTCTCCAAAAAGTTCTGTCACTTAAGCTTTTGGGTCTCACTATCTGCCATAATCTTTCTTGGGAAAACCACATTTCAAAGCTGGTCTCCAAAGCAAGTCGCCGACAGGGCATCCACAGTCATGCAAAGTCCTTCCTTGGCACACCTGAGCTCCTCACCACGTACAAGGCTTCCATCCCCAGCTCAATGGAATACTGCCCTCCCCTCTGGGCTGGTGCTCCTGCCTCACACCTAGCTCGGCTTCACTCTGTTGAAACCAAAGCTTTCAGAATCGTTGGAATCTCCCGTGATGAAGGTAACTCCGAGGACCTTTCACTCACTCACCGCAGGCAGGTTGGTGGTCTTTGTCTTCTACCGACTCCTCTCCGGCCTTGCTCCCCCAGCTCTTTCTGTGCTCTGTCCCACTAATATTCCTACAGGTCACACAAGATCTACCAGCAACCCTCTTATGGTTAAACTGCCAAAATGAAGACTCTCTGCTCATCTTCACTCTTTCATTCCTCTTTTCTCCCACCTCTGGAACAAACTCCCTCACTCTCTTCAATCTCACTTCTCCCTCCAGGTCTTTAAAACATCTGTTCACCACCATCTCTTATCTTCCCCCATCCAAAACCTTGATCTTTTCTACCCCCGTTAATTTACCGCAGATCCACTTTTTGAAATTCCGACTTCTTTCCTGGAAGTCCTAGCAGTGTCCATGTGTTTTATACCTCTCCCACCCTCCCCATTCCCATGCCTCCTCCCCCCTGAAGACCCGAACCTGCCCCCCAAGCCCTCTCCTTCCCACAGATCTCCCGATGTCCCTGCTCTCAAATGTTGTACTTGTGTGCTTCCCTCTCTCTCTATCTTGTCTCCCGCTCCCTTTATCTTATGTTTTATGTGTCACTTTGTCTTTTTGTGATTAATGTTAGCTCTTACACGAGCCTCGATCTTGTATACAAAAAAAGGGAAAAAAAGAAAAAAAAGAAGGAACATTCTTGAGTAAAATGCCAGGGGCATAGAAAAGGCCCCTTATATATAAGGGTATGTGCCATGTGGCAAACTATAGTAAAGAAGGGACATTCCATGCTCTAGAAAAGTTTATATAACAACACAACAACAACAACAACATGCATTTTAAGGCCATTTTCCCTGCTAGAGCGGGGGTTAGCCTAGAGCGGTTAGAAAAGTTTATATAAAGGGGCGCCAATTTGATTCATACACCTGCATGAAGATGTAAATGTATTTTATTTGCCAGATGTAGGGTGCCCCTTTATATGAACTTTTCTGGAGCATTACTTTGTGCCTCCTAATGTTGATTGCAGAAAGTATGGATGGACTGAAGGAGAAGATGAACAAGTGGAAGGAATGTATGGAGACAAAAGGTCTGAAGGTGAATATCAGAAAGACGAAGGTGATGGCAAGTGGTAAAGCATGTGGTGAGGTGGAAAGAACTGGGAAGTGGCCCTGTGCTGTGTGTAGGAAGGGTGTCGGAGTGAATTCCATTCAATGTACAATGTGCGCTGAGTGGGTTCATCAAAAATGTAGTGGTCTGAGAGGGTCATTAACCAGTGTGGCAGCTACATCCAAATGTAAGGTGTGCACAGAGGGAGCTGCACATGGAGGAAATGTTGAGTTGGATCTTGGAGACGGCGTGAAGCTGGAAGGTGTGAAAACATTTTGCTACCTCGGAGACATGCTGAATGGAGAAGGTGGATCAGACTCGGCAATGGTTACTCGATTGAGATGTGCATGGAAGAAGTTTCGGGAACTGAGTGGCGTGCTGACGAGGAGGGGAGTGTCGTTGAAGCTGAAGGGAAAGGTGTATGCTGCATGTGTGAGAAGTGTTGTGATTTATGAGAGCGAGACATGGGTAATGAACGTAGAGCAGCAGCGAAGGCTGGAAAGGGTGGAAATGCGAATGGTTCGGTGGATGTGCGGAGTATCGTTGAGAGAGAGGAAGACAAATGATGAATTGCGAAAGATGATGTGAATAGAGCCTGTGATTGATGCTGTGAAGAGGAACAGGTTGAGATGGTTTGGTCATGTGTTGAGGAAGGATGAAAGAGACTGCTTGAGAAGAGTGATGAAAATGAATGTAGAAGAAAGTAGAGGACGGGGAAGACCGAGAAAGACTTGGCTAAAGATGGTCGAAGAAGAAATGCGGGCAAGGGGGTGTGTGAATAGCCCAAGGGGAGATGCAGAAAATAGGGCAAAATGGAGAAGATTGTCATGGGGACCGCAAGGCTCACCCCCGCTCTTGCAGGGAAAATGGCCTTAAAATGCATGTTGTGTTGTGTTTGTGTTACTTGGTGCCTCCTAAGAACACATGGGTAGTCCAGCATGCACATGAGATTTTTTGAATGCCCCTTATTTTGTATTGTTTTGTATTTTCTATAACCTCTGGAATTTTCTACACAGTGAGTGGTATCAACACCTGCGGAATGAGATCCACTCACCTTGGTTGCTTGAAAGCAGGTTGTAGATGAGAAGACTGAAAGCTAGTCCCCAGATGAACAGGCAGCACAGCATGCGGGTTACCCAGACGTGCATCTTCAGTGAGCACCTTGTGAACGTGGAGGGAGAACCACCAACCTGATGAAGACCCTTGTACAAAAAGAATAAATCTTATTGTAATACAGTAAACGTATATGGTTATGTCGTTATGTCGGTTTGTGTGTATGTTTATGTGCGACCAAAACGTCTTCTTCTTCTTCAAAATTATTATTACCACAATGAATTACGTTTACACTGCTGAGACCCCTCAGACCGTTGACGACCCTTTAAGTCCCCCAAGACCCTTAAGACCACTGAAGACCCAAAATACCCTGCAAGATCCAAAAGACCCAAAATACCCTTCAAGATCCAAAAGACCCAAAATACCCTTCAAGATCCAAAAGACCCAAAATACCCTTCAAGATCCAAAAGACCCAAAATACCCTTCAACATCCAAAAGACACAAAATACCCTTCAAGATCCAAAAGACCCAAAATACCCTTCAAGATCCAAAAGACCCAAAATATCCTTCAAGATCCAAAAGACCCAAACTACCCTTCAAGATCCAAAAGACCCAAAATACCCTTCAAGATCCAAAAGACCCAAAACACCCTGAAGACCCAAAACACCCTGAAGACCACAAAGACCCTGAAGACCCAAAACACACTGAAGACCAAAAATACCCCAAAGACCCAAAACACCCCAAAGACCCAAAAGATTCTTAAAGCCTCAGAGTAATCGAAAGACCCTTAAGACCCCGAAGACACAAAACACCCCAAAGGCCCAGAGGATGCAAAAGACCCCGAAGATCCAAAACACCCCAAAGGCCCAGAGGATCCAAAAGATCCAGAAGACCCAAATGACCCAGAAGACCCAAAACACCTCGAAGACCCAAAACACCTCGAAGACCCAAAACACCCCAAAGGCCCAGAGGACACAAATGGCCCCAAAGACCCAAAACACCCTGAAGACCCCAAAACACCCCGAAGACCCAAAATACCCCAAAGACCCTTGAAGACCCAGATTAACCAAAAGTCCCAAAAGACACTGAAGACTCAAAAGACCCCGAAGACCCAAAACACACCAAAGACCCAAAATACCCTTAAAGGCCCAGAGGATCCAAAAGACCCTGAAGACCCAAAAGGCCCTGAAGACCCAAAATATCCTGAAGACCCAAAATATCCCGAAGACCCAAAATACACCGAAATGGTCAAAGATGCCTATCCCTCTGAAACGACGTGTGGTGAAGCGCGCAGAGCGCGCCGAGTCACGCTAGTAATAATAAAAAGGTCTCGTGGTCGTGACCCTGAGTATCAGACGACGAAGGTGTTCTTCCTCACCAGCACTTCAGACCACCCGGTACGAATTTCTATCTGCAGTGTTGACCATCGTGGGTGGAGCTTGATCAGGACACTCCCACACTTTCATCACTTCATTAAACACAACAAAAGCGCATCCATCGGTCTTTCCGATCCGACAATGCGCACACATCCTGTGGTGCGGGCCGCGGGTATCGGAATGGTAACCTTGAATCAAAGCTAACCGGGAATTATTAACTACCGATCAATCACCAACACGATGATAATAATCACCTTCATGACAGAGGATCGAGTAACCGATAACGATATTCACGAGACATCGCTTTTCCACACCTTCATAACCGACTACTTCCGCATTTCGTAACGACACTGGCCCTCTTCCTCTTCTTCACTGGGCCCGCTATTCAGGAAGCGTCGCTGGCACCGATTGGGCAGATTTTCGAACACACAAGGAACGAGAACGGCACTCGACAGCGCATACCTCCACCTGGTGAACAGTTTATGTTTTGTATCCTACTGATAGGACGGATCTGGATTCGGACCTGAACCAAAATCTAATCGGCTTGTTCTCGTCACCGAACCAACTCTTCCACCAAGTTTACTGTTTAGTCATAATCTGTCGCTTTTCACCCGATCTCTCAATGGTGAAGAATCACTTGAAAATTAAATAATTCTCATATCCGAATCCACATTCAGATCTTCACCAAAATCGAATCGAATCGTCTTTTTCAGACACCCAACCTCTCCACCAAGTTTCATCCAAATCCGTCCATAACCTTTTGAGATATGTTGTTCACAGACAGGTGAAAACATAACCTCCATTCACCTTTGGTGGTCTGGTGGAGGTAAAGATGTTTTGTAATACTGACTACCACCAGGTGGCGCTATACGATGCACATTTACATAGAGATGGTTGGGGTCTTCACGCCACCCTGAATCCCCTCCACAGACACAGATAGACACACAGGCCAAAAATTGCATTTTTTAGTAGGAAAAATAACGACAATAAATTCTACTTAATACATTTTACCTGACATTTTAATAAATTATATTGATGTCTAACTATATTGGGCCACGTACATGCTGGACAACACTCATGCATTAATAATAATAATATTACAGCAGCAAGATAGTTATTATGAGCAAAAATGACCCGCTTTCCATTTCAAAATCTAAATCTGACCTATAATTCCCATGCGCCCGTGAAGCGAAAAGCGAGGTTAAGCGACCGGGTAAGTGCGTACGCACGGTCGTAGCCAAAAGTATCGGCACCCTTGCACTTTTAAAAAATAACTCATAATTTTCTCAAAAAATAAGTTGAAATTGACAAAAGTATTTGGTCTCCACAATTCTTTGTTTCACTGTTAATATTACAGAACCTTTGTTTTTGATTCAGAACTTAATAAATCCTTTTAAATCAGAAAATAAAAATAAATGGCATTGACAAAATTAATGACACGCCAGACGAAATATTTGGTAGCACAGAGTTTGGACAAAATACCTGCAGTCGAGCGCTTCCTATAGCCGTGAATGAGCTTCCTGCACCTCTCTACAAGCAGTTTGTCCAACTCTTCTTGTACAAACTGCTCCAGTTCTCCCAGATTTGAAGGGTGCCTTCTCCAAACTGCTGTTTTCAGATCTCCCCACAGGTGTTCAATGGGATTTAGATCTGGACTCATTGCTGGTCACTTCAGAACAGTCCAGCGTTTTGTCTTGAACCATTCCTGGGTGCTTTTTGAAATGTGTTTGGGATCATTGTCCTGCTGCAAGACCCATGACCTTCGACAGAGACCCAGATTTCTGACAATGCAATGAACATTGCGCTCCAAAATGCCAGGGTAATCTCCTGATTTCATGATGCCATGCACACATTCAAGATACCCAGTGTTAGAGGCAGCACAGGAACCCCAAAACATCACTGAACCTCCTCCATGTTTGACTGTAGGGAAGGTGTTATTAGACCGGAGGGGACTATAGGTTTGCACGCCGTCCCTCCATCCGTCAGTCCGTCAGTCCGTTAGTCCGTCACGCAAAGAACAGCTTTCCGGACTTTTTTTCTAAACGCTTAATGCTAATGATTTCAAACCTGGCACATCGTTTCCTCATGATAAGTTACAGATCAGGTTTGAACTTCACGACGTTTCGATCATTTTTGACAAAGTTATGGCACTTTGAACTTTGGTAATTCTGATGCTCCTTAACTCAGTGCCATTTTAAGTTTTAATTTCCTTTAAAAAAGATTTTCTCCGCAATAATAGGACCGATTGAGATCAAATTTTCACCATAGGAGGGACTCGGTCTGTAGAATATTTTAATGGTAATTATGACGTCACAGATCACGTGGTTCGGCCGCCATATTGTTTTTGTTGAAAACACGAAAACCCCTTTTTCTCTGCAACGGCTGAACAGATCGAGGCCAAACTTTGCAGGCAGAATCGCATACCCATGACGAACAAAAAAGTCAGCGAGCATGACGTCATGCATCACATGGTTTCAGAGTTATGACGTTTTTAAGCATGAACCTTTAAAACCAAGCTTCTCCCTCATTTTTGATCCAATCGAGGGGAAACTTCACAGATCTGTTCAGCATGTCAGTCTACTAAAATGTCCTTTTGGAATTTGCGATAGGGCACGTGATTTGGCAGATATCGTTAATTAAACGAAAATATTTTTTTTAATGGATATCTCTTGTTTATTCTAGAGTTCTCCTCAAGCCGCACCGCGCGCCCTCAGGCTTGTCTCGCGAACGTCAACAGCGTGACACAGCGCGCGCTTTCGGGAGGGGTGGAGCCAAGCCGAGCAACATATATATACACATCGATCATTGATCGTGAACCGGAAAATATAATAAATTACTGATATTTAGCGACTAGAAAGGTTCATCAACAACTTATTTTCTTGTGCTTCTGCTGACCTGTCTGCAAGGTGTATAAATCGATGTCCCAAGTGCGAATCACAGGTGAGCCCATCTTGAGGTAATTAGCGATTGGGAACGATTCAGAACCTGTGGGTAAATAACCCTTGGTAATTTCCCAAGCAGTTTTCCGGACGACAGACTGTCGGTAGGGGCCATGTATTGCAGCGCAATACTCAGAATGCTTGTTTTCTTTGAAGGCTTCATTTTGTTTTCTGTAAACATAGAGATGATGTACGAGCGTTTATTTCGCTACCAGCTACCAGGTTGACAAAGCAAGGAAGGTTTGCTTGACGCGCGAAGCGCACGAGTCAAAATGGCGGACGGCTCGTACTTGAGACGTAATCACACGACGATGGTTCCTCCGAATCCAACGCCAACCTGACGCACAGGTTTGATCAGTCACAGCGATAACAACTCTATCGCGGAATCCCTTTCCAGGAAACCCAAAGTTCACTCATGTCTCTTGCTCGACAGCGTTCGATCCAGAACGCAAAGCAACCAGCCTCTTCTCCGACCTTTCTCACCGCCTCCTCCTCTTCCCTCGTCGTTTTCCGGTGCACGATTTCCTGTATCATTTTAAGTTAACCTTTTTAACTTTAGATAGCTCTTCCTGAATAATAAACCTTTTGAGAATAATAATAATACATAATCTCAGAAACATGTCAAGTGGGTGAAAACCCCAATAACGGAAGTTACGAATCCGTAACATAAGCTAAGATTTAATAATTTTTTCAGCTTTTTTTGTTTTGTTCCACTGCAAACCAAAGAAATACAAATGTGGATACCAAAAGATTTTTTAATTTGAACAATTTTCTGGAATAAATGGTGCATTATTTTGAAAAACGTGCAAGGGTGCACCAAGTTGACTGTGCGAGGTAAGTATTCTATGAATACCATCTAGTTCCTTTCTGCCAGACACAAAGGTGCATCTATCAGCACGTTAAAAAGAAAAGGGCCAAAGATAGGTAAAAAAACAAACAAGGTCACCATGAAACAATAATGGAAAATAGGTCAGGACCCAAATAAGCCAGCATGACTTTGTTTGACCAACATGACCATGTTTGCATAAATGGCTTTTAGGACACCCCAAGGTGCATAATGAGCCATATGAGAACACAAACGTTTTCCAAATACAAAAAAAATAGGTTACAGTGGCCTCGTTTTAAATAGGCTTCTGCAGCGAATACATTCTAAATCACTTGCGAGGTTTCACATGCATCAAATGCAAATTTTTCTCCAAAACGAATTAAAAACTGGAGGAATGCAACTGTGTTGCCAATATGCCTCCACATGTCACGGGTAGATGCCCTCATTCACTGTCCTAAAATAAACAAGTCTGATTTAAATCCGTTCAGCTGTTTTCAAGTATCACATTTCACCAGCCATGACAGGTTTCACATCAATCAGTAAAGCGGTTTCAGAGAAGGGATTTTTTAAATATAGGCTTTCAAGCTAATATGGCTGCCACACCACGTGAGATATGACCTTAAAAATGTATACTCTGCATATGTATGGGTTGGGGATCACATTTTTGAAGTTTCGTGTTGATCGGATAAGGTTTGTTTTCTATCCAAGATGGATGCCAAATCACGTGACCTACGACCCCATCATTTTCAAACTACATATATGCAACAATGGTGTTAGATGACACTTGTAAAATTTTGCATCGATAGGGTAAGCGGTTTCAGAGATATAATTATTTAATATGTCCCTTCAATCCAATATGGCTGGCACACCCTGTGACCAATGATGTTTTTGTGATCAACGTTTAATCGCCATGCCTAGTCAATGACACACGTACAGTTTTGAGTCGATCAATTCAGTGGTTTGGGAGATGTTTTTTTAAGGTTTTAGGTTAAATCCAATATGGCTGTTAACCCATGTGACCTACGATGTCAGAAGTTTAATATTTCAATAGAAATGGGTCATATCAGGTGCATGCAATTTCAGATTTTTAGAAATTCGATTCAAACATTTTTGGCTGGTATACCACTTCACCTATGATGTCATCATTATCATGCTTTTGTTCCCTATTGGGAGTACTTGACATGGTGCCAAGTTTCAAATTTTTCCTTTCAGTGGTTTCCGAGAAATAATTTTTTCATTATTTGCGTTTAATCCAAGATGGCTGCCATACCACATGACCTATGACATCACAATTATCATAAAAACATTCTGCATGGGTGTCACTCCTACCCTGAAAGTTTCGTCTCACTCAGACATGTGGTTGCTGAGAAAAACGAGGTTTAGCCCGGACGGATGGACGGACAACCCGAAAACATAATGCCTCCGGCCACCTTCAGAGGCAGAGGCATAAAAAGGGTGTATGAAAGGTCGAGGTCAATATTGTATACCCAGGTGCACAACTTCAGACCAGTATTTGTCTTTGTGAAACATCAAGGGCCGAATTTATGAAAGGCGCTTAAGCGAGCGTCTTGCTAACACCTCTAACTCTTAAACACCTTTCGTAAATTCAGCCCCAGCTAACTGTTTTCAGTGTAAGTAGTTTAGGCACTGTTGGACCAACAAGAATGGGTGAGGAAAATAATACCAGTAATAAAACAATAACAGCGGAAGTATCCGATAGACATACGGGTGATCTGATAGACAAAACTATAAAGAGCAATCAGAGATTGCAGACACCCGCCAGGACCTGTTTGTGTGGTGTGTAGACAAAGTATTGATGATGTAAGGTTATGTATATTCAGCGGACAAACAGACCTATTCGGTTTATAGTATAGACGTTGTCACGTTCCGTACTTTCTACAGGTATGCACGTTCTAATAGTATGATTGGTACTTTCCAGATGAACTCGCATTGTAACAGTACATACTTTATAGACGAACTCACATTCTAAATGTACATACTTTCAATGAACTCACATTCTAAATGTACATACTTTATCGATGTACTCACATTCTAAATGTACATACTTTATCGATGTACTCACATTCCAATTGTACATACTTTACAGACAAACTCACATTCTAAATGCACATACTTTATAGACGAACTCACATTCTAAATGTACATACTTTATAGACGAACTCACATTCTAAATGTACATAATTTATAGATGTACTCACATTCTAAATGTACATACTTTATAGACGAACTCACATTCTAAATGTACATACTTTATAGACGAACTCACATTCTAAATGTACATACTTTATAGACGAACTCACATTCTAAATGTACATACTTTATAGACGAACTAACATTCTAAATGTACATACTTTATCGATGAACTCACATTCTAAATGTACATACTTTATCGACGAACTCACATTCTAAATGTACATACTTTATAGACGAACTCACATTCTAAATGTACATACTTTATAGACGAACTCACATTCTAAATGTACATACTTTATAGACGAACTCACATTCTAAATGGACATACTTTATAGACGAACTCACATTCTAAATGTACATACTTTATAGACGAACTCACATTCTAAATGTACATGCTTTATAGACGAACTCACATTCTAAATGTACATACCTTATAGACGAACTCACATTCTAAATGTACATACTTTATAGACGAACTCACATTCTAAATGTACATACTTTATAGACGAACTCACATTCTAAATGTACATACTTTATAGACGAACTCACATTCTAAATGTACATACTTTATAGACGAACTCACATTCTAAATGTACATACTTTATAGACGAACTCACATTCTAAATGTACATACTTTATAGACGAACTAACATTCTAAATGTACATACTTTATCGACGAACTCACATTCTAAATGTACATACTTTATAGACGAACTCACATTCTAAATGTACAAACTTTATGGACGAACTCACATTCTAAATGTACATACTTTATAGACGAACTCACATTCTAAATGTACATACTTTATAGACGAACTCACATTCTAAATGTACATACTTTATAGACGAACTCACATTCTAAATGTACATACTTTACTGAGGTAGAAAAAAGATAACGTGTAATAATACATTTTTTCCCCACCGCAGCACATTATGTGCAGACAAACAAAAACGAACAAACACACCCAAAACCCAAACGCAATACCCTCTGCACGGGTAATAATGAAGGGTAGAGACAGAATGAGTGCAGGAGTTGTTCAACAGAAAAGACAGCGGCAGCCAATAGGACAAGGGATCATAACTTGAGAGTGAAGAAGAGAGTGACGATGTGAGGAGTTAGGGATCTTTCACTCAAAGAGGAGTTAATGCATGGAGGGATCTCCCTTGAAAGGTAGAGGCAGCAAGGACAGTAGGTAGGTTTAAATTTGAGTTAGATAGGTACCTCGAAGAATTGGGGATAGAAAGATACATGGACATAGCAGTAATGGTGGGAAGGTGAGGTATGGATCGGTGATTGGATACCTGTGCAGTGATTGTGCTGTCTGTGAAAGTCTCATCAAAAGGTGAATGTGCTGTTGGTGTTTGTGCATCTCTCACTCTGCAACAGTCTTCTTTCCTTCCCCAATCGATACTTCCTTCCCCCCCTCCCCCCCCCACACCCCCAAATAATACAACAACAACAACAAAACTTCTTTTTTTTAAAAAGAAATTAACAGACTTTTGATGTTTGTATATTATATTTTCCAGTGATCCTCCTGTGTTGATGTTCCTTGTATTCTCTCGCAGAAGCAGTGAGAAGTTGATGAAGTTCCGGAGACGTACATGGTAAATGTCGGCACGAGAATGATGGCAGGAAGGCCCAGGTCTTAGAGGTGCACACACTCACCTCTGAGCCGTCTAGCCTGGAGGTACACACACTCACCTCTTAGCTGTCTAGCCTGGAGGTACACACACACCTCTGAGCAGTCTAGCCTGGAGGTACGCACACTCACCTCTGAGTTATCTAGCCTGGAGGAACACACATTCACCTCTTAGCTGTCTAGCCTGGAGGTACACACACTCACCTCTGAGCAGTCTAGCCTGGAGGTACACACACTCACCTCTGAGCCGTCTCGGCTGGAGGTACACACACACACTCACCTCTGAGCCGTCTAGCCTGGAGGTACACACACTCACCTCTTAGCTGTCTATCCTGGAGGTACACACACTCACCTCTGAGCCGTCTCGGCTGGAGGTACACACACACTCACCTCTGAGCCGTCTAGCCTGGAGGTACGCACACTCACCTCTGAGCTATCGAGCCTGGAGGTACACACACTCGCCTCTGAGCCGTCTCGGCTGGAGGTACACACACACA
Source organism: Myxine glutinosa (assembly GCF_964187855.1). NCBI lineage: Eukaryota > Metazoa > Chordata > Myxini > Myxiniformes > Myxinidae > Myxine > Myxine glutinosa. The sequence continues at coordinate 11,491,465 of NC_136272.1, read as the reverse complement.
CTCACCTCTGAGCCGTCTCGGCTGGAGGTACGCACACTCACCTCTGAGCCGTCTCGCCTGGAGGTACATACACTCACCTCTGAGCCGTCTTGGCTGGAGGTACACACACTCACCTCTGAGCTATCTAGCCTGGAGGTACACACACTCACCTCTGAGCTATCTAGCCTGGAGGTACACACACTCACCTCTGAGCCGTCTCTCCTGGAGGTACATACACTCACCTCTGAGCCGTCTCGGCTGGAGGTACACACACTTACCTCTGAGCCGTCTCGCCTGGAGGTACATACACTCACCTCTGAGCCGTCTCGGCTGGAGGTACACACACTCACCTCTGAGCTATCTAGCCTGGAGGTACACACACTCACCTCTGAGCTATCTAGCCTGGAGGTACACACACTCACCTCTGAGCTATCTAGCCTGGAGGTACACACACTCACCTCTGAGCTATCTAGCCTGGAGGTACACACACTCACCTCTGAGCCGTCTCGCCTGGAGGTACACACACTCACCTCTGAGCCGTCTCGCCTGGAGGTACACACACTCACCTCTGAGCTATCTAGCCTGGAGGTACACACACTCACCTCTGAGCCGTCTCGCCTGGAGGTACACACACTCACCTCTGAGCCGTCTCGCCTGGAGGTACACACACTCACCTCTGAGCCGTCTCGCCTGGAGGTACATACACTCACCTCTGAGCCGTCTCGGCTGGAGGTACACACACACTCACCTCTGAGCTATCTCGCCTGGAGGTACACACACTCATCTCTGAGCTATCTAGCCTGGAGGTACACACACTCACCTCTGAGCTATCTAGCCAAATCTCGGCTCAGCTACCAACTGTCATCTCGGTGTCTCACAAGCAGCACGAGGTATCGGTGTGTGCCGCCCCTCGGATGGACGTTAAACTGGGCGTCCTGACTGCTGGCATTAGTTGGAGAACGTTAAAGATCCTACGGTGCCCATTGCGGCGAGTTATCGCCGGCATCAGGAACAAAGTACAATTTTCTGCCCTACCCTAACCTACAGAGGGCACTGCATCAGCAGCACTGCCGCTCTCTCAGCCAGTGATGCTACCCCGCAGCCTTGTGCTGCATATGAAAGAAAAAAAAGAAGATAATTATGGGCAATGAAAACATTCCTTGTATTAATTTATTCATATTCGATGTACAGTATTACCCATCCTTGCTTAACATCCATGTGGGCAATTTTGATTGATAAAAAGCTGGTACCATCATCAACAGTATTGATCAACTTCGTCACCTCGATGTTGAAGAAGAAGAGTTCGAGTGTGGTTTTGGTCCAGTGATCACAGAGGTAAACATTCCATCCACAAGGGTCCACCATTCTTGGCATGAAGGCCCAAGCGTGGGCGAGCACAGACAGTAGATGTTGTCATCTCTGCAGCCGACTAGTATGAGGTCTCCGTGAAGAATGGGGGAAGAGAATAGCTCACCAGGTAGCGCATAGTGGGACAGGACCTTACCTTCTCCGTCAAGAATGTAAACCACACCCTCTGTGGTCGCAGTCACGAATCGCCAGCCTGTTACTCCCGTCGGAGTACCACGTGCAATCTTTTTATCCATCGGTTTCGTAGACACAGTCGCCTCGGACACCACTTCCAATGTCTCCGACTGTCCGGCCGTCGGCTTTGCATCATTCCCCAGCCAGCGGGCACAGGGTGAGGAGTACACCGCAGACCCCAACCAGCGGCTCCATAAAAGTTGTCCGTCGCCAGAAAGGAGGTACAGATATCCATCATGACAACCACAAAGCACGGAAAGGTTGAGGTTAGGGTCTGACGTCATGTCCGGCAGCAAGCATGGAGAGGAAAAGAAAGGTTTCGAGGAATAAAACCTCCACAGCTGCAAAACAAACGATGATGAGGTGGATGTTAAAACCTCGTGCTTTAAACACCGAGAAATGCGCACCTAATTACAATTCAATGAAGCCATGCAATCCGCTAGGATCTTACCTCCTCTCCCGAGGTGTTCACGGCCAGGAGGCTACCGTCGACGCAGCCCACGCACACCAAGCCAAGTGCGCAAGCTGGCGACGAAAAAAGCGGCTTTCCACAGTCGTGGGACCACACCACCCGACCGGAAACCTACACATACAGGGGGAACGCGTGTTATTGGCAATACCCATGACTGCTAATTCTAACACCTAAAAACATCGTAACGTGCGATGTACGAGTGCACATGGTACGTGTCGTACATATACAAAGAAGTCCAATTTGACTCCGACCCAAAATGTATTCACTTACAGCTCTTGCCCATAAGATCCATATGCATCGTAAATGCAATCCACCTAATGCAATAACCCAAAAATAGCTGAACATGAGATTATCACCTTTCAGGCAGTGTCAATGAACTCAAAGGTAAGTAAATCTTACTACAATTCACCAAATGTCTGTCCGCCTGTCCATTTCCAGGATCCGCAAAAACGGCTGAACCGATCGCAATGATATTTTGGGTGGGTAATCCTGGGACCCCCTGGAGTAAAATAGGCTATTGTAGCGGCTACCGCTGGGTTTTCACAATCGCCTTGCACCTATCAAGGACGCGGAGCGATCACCATGCCGGGCTCGTCCAGGACACCCGGGCAGGCCCGCTCTCAACTTGCCAGGCCTCGGTCGGGACGCCCGGGCATGCCCAGGCAGGCCCGGGCAGGCTCGCCTTCAACTTGCCAGGCCGCAGCCAGGACGCTCGGCCACGCCCCCTCTCGCCTTTCCTGGGCAAACGCTCCGGGATAATGTGTGTATATATATTGCTGCCCGATAAACGGGCTTTTGGAGAGTACCTGAGTGTTTTGTTTGAATAAAGCAACTCGGACGAATTCCAGCTTTTTGTCGCGTCCATTCTTCCGATCGACGTGGGAGCCCGAGCTCCTTCATTGGTGACCTACCGACATGGACACGGCAGTGGCCCTTAAACTGCCTACCTTCTGGGAGGCTCACGCGGCGGTTTGGTTCGCACAGGCGGACTCCCTGTTCGCCCTGCGCGGCATCACGGTCGACGACCGAACTGCCGACGCAATTGGCGGCCGCTACACCGAGCCGACCACCTCCAGCACGACGACCGGGGCCTCCACCTGACCAAGCGTGGTGTTACTATCATGCCAGGTTCGGACAGAAGGCCCGGACATGCCGACCCCCGTGCACCTTCGGCAGGCCGGGAAACGGCCGGGCCGGCGTTCATTACAAGCCATGAGCGCCGGCCACACGGGCAACTTACTGTTCATCACGGATAAAGCGTCCGGACGGCGCTTCCTGTGCGACACTGGCGCCCAACTGAGCGTCATACCCGCCTCTGACCAGGACAGGCAGTCCGCGGTTTGCGGCCCCTCCTTGGTTGCGGCCAACGGATCGGCCATCCGCACCTTCGGCCCGCGCAACGTCACCCTCTGCTTCGGCGGCCAACGCTTTGCTTGGACGTTTGTAACCGCAAACGTGCCCATGGCTCTGCTAGGCGCCGACTTCCTCTGCGCACACGGACTGCTGGTGGACGTCCAACGGCGTCGTTTAATCAACGCCGAAACCTTCAGCTCCCTGGTATGCACATTGAGCAGCTCTGCGCCGACCGAGCTGGCATGCGCCCTCCCGGCGGCGAACCAGTTTGCTCGCCTGCTCACGGAGTTCCCGGCCCTCACGCAGCCGACGTTTTCGGCCGTCGCAGTACGGCATGGGATCGATCACCACATACCAACCACCGGCCCGCCGGTCTACGCCAGAGCCCGCCGCCTCGACCCAGCCCAGCTCGCCATGGCCAAAGCCGAGTTCGACGCTTTAGAACACCTCGGCATCGTGCGGCGCTCCGATAGCGCGTGGGCTTCACCACTACACATCGTCCCAAAGCCAGGGGGCGGCTGGCGCCCATGTGGCGACTACCGCCGCCTTAATGACGCTACCACCCCTGACAGGTATCCGATCCCGCACATCCAAGACTTCTCCGCCCGTCTGGCGGGACGGGTCATTTTTTCGAAAATTGATCTCATACGGGGATAACACCAGGTACCTGTCAGGGCGGCCGACGTCCCTAAAACGGCAGTCATCACGCCGTTCGGCTTATTCGAATTCTTACGGATGCCATTTGGTCTCAAGAACGCGGCTCAGGCGTTCCAGCGCTTGATGCACGGCGTGCTGCGTGACCTGCCGTTCCTTTTCGTTTACCTGGACGACATCCTCGTCGCCAGCACGTCCCGGGCCGAGCACCTCCTCCACCTCCGAACACTGTTCGGGCGCCTCAGCGAGCACGGCCTCATCGTCAACCCGGCCAAATGCCACTTCGGCACGACGGCCGTTGATTTTTTGGGCCACCACATCACCAAGAACGGGGCCGTGCCGCTGCCAACCAAGGTCGAGGCCATCACCACGTTCCCGCGTCCCCGCACCATAAAGGCCCTGCAGGAATTCCTGGGAATGGTGAATTTTTATCACCGCTTCGTGCCCCGCGCTGCTCAACTCATGCGGCCCCCCTACGAAGCCCTCCGGGGCAAGCCGGCCAAGCACGACATCGCCTGGTCCGCAGCAATGGACGCGGCCTTCCAAAGCTCAAAGCGGGCCCTCGCCGACGCAACACTGCTCGCTCACCCGGTGCTCAACGCTCCCATCGCCCTCACCACGGATGCCTCCGACTACGCGGTGGGCGCCGTACATGAGCAATGGGTGAACGGGGTTTGGCAGCCACTCGCGTTTTTCAGCCGGCAGCTCCGGCCGAACGAGCTCAAATACAGCACGTTTGACCGTGAGCTCCTCGGTCTACACCTGGCCGTCCGCCATTTCCGCCACCTCCTGGAGGGCCGACCTTTCACGGCGTTCGTCGACCACAAGCCGTTGGTTTACGCAATGGCCAAGGTCACGGAGCCGTGGTCGGCCCGCCAACAGCGCCACCTCTCCACCGTGTCGGAGTTTACCACGGACATCCGGCACGTCGCCGGCAAAAACAACGCCGTGGCCGACTGTCTTTCCCGGGCCAGCGCGAACGCGGTCCACCTGGGCGTGGACTTTGCGCTTATGGCGGCGGACCAAACCACCGACACCACGGTGCAAGCCCTCCGGGCGGCGGACACGGGCCTCCGCCTGGCCGACATCTCCTTCGCGGACACTGTCCTGCTCTGCGACGTCTCCCAAGGCCAGCCTCGCCCCATCGTGCCAGTCACCTGGCAACGCCACATCTTCGCCTCCCTCCACGGCCTTTCCCACCCGGGCCGGAAAGCTTCCCAGAAGCTGGTGTCGGCGCGATTCGTCTGGCACGGCCTCCGTCGGGACGTCCGCTATTGGACCAGCACCTGCACAGCCTGCCAACGGGCCAAGTTCCACCGACACACACAGGCCCCGCTGGCACCTTTCACCGTGCCCGAACGACGTTTCGACCATGTCAACGTGGATCTGGTGGGCCCCCTCCCCCCGTCACGGGGGTTCACACACCTGCTCACCATGGTGGACAGGACCACCAGGTGGCCGGAGGCCGTTCCCCTCGTCTCCACCACCACCGCCGACGTGGCGCAGGCTTTCATCGCCACCTGGGTCGCCCGCTTCGGCGCACCGGCGGACATCTCGTCAGACCGCGGACCACAGTTCACCTCCGAGCTGTGGGGCGAGGTCGCCCGCAACCTGGGGGTCAAGCTCCACCGTACTACGGCCTACCACCCCCAAGCAAACGGGTTGTGCGAGCGATTCCACCGCTCCATGAAGGCCGCGCTCATGGCCGGCCTTCAAGACGGTGGTTGGGCCGACCGGCTGCCGTGGGTCCTTTTGGGCCTCCGCACGGCCCCCAAGGAGGACCTCCAGGCATCCACCGCCGAGCTTGTCTACGGCCAGGCGCTACGCGTCCCGGGCGAATTCGTGCCCGACGCTACCAGTCCCTGGTCCGCAGCTCACCAGCGCTCGGACCTCCAGGAGGCCGTCCGACGGTTTGCCCCCGTGCCAACATCCCACCACGGTGACCCCCAGTCCTACGTCCCCCCAGCACTTCGCACAGCGGAGTATGTTTTTGTGCGTCACGACGCACATCGGGGGCCACTCCGGCCGCCGTACGACGGGCCCTTCCGGGTCCTGCGACGGGACGACAAGTCGTTCGTCATCGACAACGGCGGCAGGTCGGACCGGATTGCGGTGGACCGCCTCAAGCCGGCGCACGTGGACGTCGACCAACCACCACGGGTGGCCCTTCCGCCGCGGCGAGGCCGCCCCCCGTCCACGGTGCCCCCCACTCGACCGCCAACCACCACACCGGACCCCCCCCCCCCCCACGACCCGCCAGGGGTCGCTTCGGCCGGGTCATCAGGACCCCCCTCAAATTGACCCTGCCGGTGCAAGTCGATTCTGGGGGGGACGTGTGTTGCGGCTACCGCTGGGTTTTCACAATCGCCTTGCACCTATCAAGGACGCGGAGCGATCACCATGCCGGGCTCGTCCAGGACACCCGGGCAGGCCCGCGCTCAACTTGCCAGGCCTCGGTCGGGACGCCCAGGCATGCCCGGGTATGCCCGGGCAGGCTCGCCCTCAACTTGCCAGGCCGCAGCCAGGACGCTCGGCCACGCCCCCTCTCGCCTTTCCTGGGCAAACGCTCCGGGATAATGTGTGTATATATATTGCTGCCCGATAAACGGGCTTTTGGAGAGTACCTGAGTGTTTTGTTTGAATAAAGCAACTCGGACGAATTCCAGATTTTTGTCGCGTCCATTCTTCCGATCGACGTGGGAGCCCGAGCTCCTTCACTATTTTGTTTTTCCAATTTTTTTCCCAATTTCCAGTTTTTCCAAACACGATGGAATAATATTTACCGATATGAACAGTGACGTGGCTTTTATTGAAATTCTACAAATACTGTTTAGATTTTGATGATTCGCGTGTGATATGATTTACCGGATGTTCATATAAATCGTTTAAAATAAAATAAAACCCTTCAATTTCCGATATTTTGCCTTTTCATTTGGACCTCCCAATTGAAGCCCCGCCCATAGGGCAGGTACCGTTGCTCGTTATATTAATATTTTGTTCATAAAAATGTTTACTTTCTCTACTTTCCCCCTCTCCCAATTCCACCGCAAAATGTTCCTCTCCCTTCCATCTCGTAAAGTTACATGACATTCATAATTGTAGGGTATACATTTAACAATACGCGCGAATATCCCGTCGGTAGGTGATGCTTGGCAAGATATTGTGGAAATGTGTTCACAATGAGTGTGCATTGGGTTAATGTGTTCACAATGAGTCTGCATTGAGTTTATCCAAATAAAATACAGCAATTAAAGTACGAGCTGAATTCATTCGATCGCTGAATTAACGCCAGGGGGGTTGACTCAGCCTGTCATCCTTCCGAGGTCGGCTAATTTGAGTACCAGTTCACTGGTAATTCCCTGCTTGTCGTAAAAGGCGACAAAAAGGGTTGGCGGCAGGAAGGGCATCCGGCCGTAAAACATTGCTTCAAAAAGGTGACCGAAAAACAACAACAACCACGGTCCCCGAAAAAGGCCAACCCATGGCCTCCAAAGGTGGTTATTTTTTATATATTTATAGAGTACGAGCATGCAGTCTGGGTGGTTATGGGTAATTTATCTCCAGACTTGTTTTATTGGGTTGTTGTTGAAAGCATTAAGGCTGGCAGGATGGCCTAGAGTACCGCACACTCACCTCTATGCTGTCTAGCCTGGGTTTGTATCTCGGCCTAGCTATAAACTGTCATCCTGGTGTTTCACAGGTGGGGTGATTCATCGATACGTGTGCGCCGTCTCGGATGGACGTTAAACTTGGCATCCCGTCTGCCAGCATTAGTCGGTGGATGTATTTTTCCCACAGTGTCCTTCGTGAAGAATAGATGAAGCTATCGCCAGCACCCTGGAACAAATTACAAATTCCTGCCATAACCTACACAGAGCACTGCATCAGCGACATGGCTGCGCCCTCAGCCAATGATGCTGCCCCGCAGCCTTGTGATGCATACAAGATAGAAGAAGAAGAAGAAGTTGAGAGCAATTACCCATGGTGTATAAGAATCGTTTCAAAATGCCCAACTTTATTTTGCAAAAAACAAACATTCAATTACGGTCATTTACATCACACAAGACTGACTGCAAAATGTTGGAAAAACTGTGGCAAGGCACGCACACAGCCTAAAATGGAGTCATCCCAATGTAGTGAAAAAGTGATTGTGGTGTAAAAGTGTAACAAGCTGTAGAGCCCATCCCTGTTACAAACTCATTTTGTCCTAGGCCTCACCGGATCCAGGGACAGGAGAAGACCACTCAGAGTGCCCACGTATGCTTGATAGGGACTGTCACCTACACATGGAGAGGAGAACACGGACGAACCAGCTGGAAGTGACCAGGCACACCGATGAGCCTGAAGAGCAAACGGCATGAAAGAAAAAGCACAACCCCAACAGGAGTGAGAAGGGAGGTCTCCAAAGTCATGTGACATGGACTTTTGTCTTTTTTTTTATCACCTTCAATGGTCATAATTATTTAATTCATAAAATAATACAGTACTACCCATTGAACGTCTGTAAACGACTCACAATATTCATGTTAGCGATTAGATAAGATAATTCTCCTGGGGATGTTGAGGTGATGATCCCATTTATAACCATTTGTTTGCGAAATTGAAAGATCCCACTACCATTCATAAACTACAGGCCATTGTGTGCTGGTAAAATAGCCAGATTCGAAATTATTGCCCTAATCTATGGCAGGGTGGGGGTTGGAGGGGCAAGGGTAGGCAGTATCTTAAAGTGTAACTGATGTGCTTCCAAAACCTGATACAATCCAGCACCAGGTAGGCCTACTGCGTTAGCGAGATTATCTATGATTAAAAGGAGACGCGTGTGCGTGTGTGTGTCACTCTTCATCCCAAAGGGTTCCTGCTGTCATAGGATAATAAAAATGGTGCCATTGGAAAGGAAATCAACAATTTACATGGAACAACAATTTGTGTACGTTTAATCACAAGGATGCCGTTTTAAAACCATAGTTTCAGGAATTGAGGAAGAAGAAGCGGGACATCGACCTTTAATGTAGCGGTTCAAAGGGAAATGTTTATTATTCTATGACAGACGGCAGGGACACTTTCGAAAGACACGGGGAGAGCACACAAAGGGAAATATAGTTACACTTGTCAAAGCAATAGAAAACAAGAAGAAAAAGACATAAAATGTCATAGCCCCCACCGTAGTTTTAGTAATTTTGCTGTACGGAGTTAAAGGTCGTCAGTTGTTCATCTTTGGTCAGATGACAAAACAAAATCTTCTGAATATGTATATTCATGGATTGTCTTTGTGCCAAGTTTGAAGAAAATCGGTCCATGCATGTCCACAAATGGATTGGGACACGTTTAACAAAATGGCCGCCAGTCGGCCATCTTGGATCTAATCTCGGAAAAGCAAAAGACGTGCATATGTTATTATGTAACCCATCATTCGTTATCTGTGTGCCAAGTTTAAACACGATCGGTAAATGCATGTCCGAGAAATGGTTGAGGACGTGTTCAACATCGGGTTTTTTAGAACTAAAATGGCCGCCAGTCGGCCATCTTTGCTCGCGTCACGAAACAAAATGACGTGCATATGCATACCGTCATGCATTGTCTTTGTGCAAAGTATGAACAAAATCGGTCCATACATCTCCGTGATATGGTTTCGGACGCACGTACAATACCAAATCCATAAGCCCCCGTTTCGGACAAAGTCCAACAGGGGCTAAATACAGTATATAAAAGTTCACATAAGAAGCACTCAAAATAACAACAACCATCACCAAAACAACAATTACGTATTATAAAAGATCCTTTTTCGTGTTTCACTTCACTTTACATCATCATTGAGACTCACAGATAGACATTCACCATGTTTGTGAAATACTGCACAACATGCAGTCTTTTGATTAAACCCGTCAGCAAAGTGATTGGGTGGGTGTGCACACCTACTGCTGCTGAACGTTATTATAAAAAGCACCGCTCGTGTTGCTATGTGGTGCACTCAAAAAACTTTCTGAATGAGAAATACAAGGGTTTTTTTAAATTAACCGTCGATAAACAGGTATATATAATTATGAAAAAGAAATACTTTCTTAACTTTAACACTCGGTAGAGAGCATACCTCCACCAGGTTCAAGAGTTTACATTCTCTATCCACCAATAGGCCGAATCTGCATCCAGACCTGAACCAAAATGTAATTGCTTGTTCTTGTCACCTCATCAACCCATCCACCTCGTTTTGTCATAATCCGACCACAATTTTTTTGAAAAAAAAAATTCGTTTTGAAAGAATCATTTAAAATTTAAAAAAACTCTCGTATCCTTATCTGGATTCGGATCTTCACCAAAATCTAATCAATTTTTAATTGTCATGAACACAACTTGTCCACAAAGTTTCATCGGAATCTATCAACAACTTTTTGAGACATCCTGTTCAGACAGACAAACAGACTGGGGTGAAAACATAACCTTCCCCAACCTTCAGTGGCAGAGGTAATAATTGGACGTAGGCCTAATTTACAAGTTAGGAAAAAAAACCGTTGTTGTTTCAAGGACTATTGTGACTATTTCGTTCCGATCGCGGCTTTTTTTTCTTTCTTTCTTTTTTATACAAGGTCTAGGCTTGTGGAAGGTCTTTATATACAAGGTCTTGAACAACCATTGTGGAATTCCATAACGAACAAATAAATGCCCAATGAAAAACGCTGTGACGTCAGCTGCGCACTTTCAAAGTACAGGGTGAATCAAAAGTAGCGCCCGCGCCAGATTTCTGTTTTTTCAGCTGTCAGATTCTTTCTGGGATGTCATGTTGTTAATAATTGTCTTGCAGATTATTAATTTTCTTAATTTATTTATTTTTGTTTTTCTTTTGCAGTCTGATCGAGTGGCCGGCACACCCCCCAGACCTTACACCTCCAGATTTCTTTATTTGGGGGCTCATGAAAGACCTTGTTTATCGTGAAAAGCCTCGTACCATTCAGGAATTGAAGGCTCAAATCACTGCAAAGTTTGAGGAAATTGATATCGAACTCTGCACGCGTGTGTGCCACTTTGTGCCTCCTCGGCTGCAATTGTGCATCGATCACGAGGGAGGGCACTTTGAAAATTGCAAGTAAAACAGCTTGGTACACTTCCGCAATAATTTTCCCCCGAATAAATGGTTAGATAAACATGTCATTAATTTATTTATACCTTCTTGTACACTGTAATACAAATGTCAAACAAACAATCAACTGACAGAAATATATATATATATATATATATATATATATATATATATATATATATATATATATATATATATATATATATATATATATATATATATAAACAGAAATCAGGCACTACTTTTGACTCACCCTGTATTTAAACTTTTGAGAAAACAATCAAGTCCAAACTTTGTGGCTTTGACTCTGGCCTTGTGACGATGTAGCCAAATGTCACTGCAATAAGTATTCTGTACTTTGTTCTGAAAACAACCCCGACAACTGATACTTTTGGTTGAGATGAATGCATACGAGGTGCAAATACCTGAGTATCAAGTGCATAAACATGTTTGTCATGTGATCCGACCAGAAGCCAACCAGAGACGGGGTCCAGCACCGGGGAACTCTTCACCGAGTCACCCGTACGGAACACCCAGCACACCGTACCCGTGCTCAAGCACAGCACATACACGCCACCGTCATAACAACCTGAAAAAAAGTTTATCGCTTTGTTGATCACAAGCATCTTTGATTAAAAAAAATAAGAAAACGTATCATTTCCTCGCGTTGCTCAAAACCTGCAGGTTCCCTGGTAATATATCATCACGTATCGTGAAACTGGACCGAACTCACAAGCATAACATCCAAGAGGACGTTTTATGCAAGACCGTCACGGTTATTGAGACGTTCTCCGAAAAGGTGGTTCCTGATACACCTTGTGACTGGCAAGACTTCACGTGACATAAATCGCACAAATGACCCCGGAGGTAGGATATTTTGTGTGTACTTCCTGTGTGTTGATAGAACATTGCGGAGTTGTAATGGAGATCAAACTCATTTTGTCAACACTTGGTATTCACAACTCTTCAGATCACATACTGTGAGGTTTGAAAAGTAGACAAAGACAGAAACACAAGCATCTTCTAGCCTTATTTTTCCCGGAAGCAAACTTTAAAGTATTTGGTGCTAATTATGATGGAATACATGCTGATTGGGCTGGCAGGATGGCTTAAATGTACGTGCACTCGCCTCTAAGCTGTCTAGCCTGGGTTTGAATCCCGACCCAGCTATAAACTGTCACTCCGGTGTTTCACGGGCAGAGGTGATTCATAAATGTGTGTGCCGTCCCTCGGATGGACATTAAACGGGCGACCTGCCTGCCAGCATTAGTTGGTGGACATTAAAGATCCCACGGTGTCCTGCACAAAGAGTAGCAAGCATCTTAAACTTATATTAGACCACATAGGGCGGAACCTATAAAATTAATTTTAGAAAATTATGCGAACAAAACCAAAAAAGGGAAAGTTTTTTCCATATATGAAAAGCTAAATTACAACAAAGAACAGATTATTATAGGAATTTTAACATATATATATCACACACACACACGCACACACACACACACACACACACACACACACACACACACACATATATTATAGACCTCACACCTACGGACACATGCTTTCCAGATGTGGTGACGCAGGCAGATGATTCCACTCTTCCTCCAAGCTTTGCTCTCCAGATTTGTTGGCCTGTGTGGAGGTCTAAGCAGAAGAGCCAGTGGGAATGTGAGCCCAGGATGAGCACGGCCTTTCCCCTGCTCACTAAAATCAATGGCGAGGCATCGACGCAGCGATTGGTATCAAAGTGCCAAACCTCAGACATTTCAATCTCCACGGGATCAACCATCTGAACCTCCTTTTGATCCGACCCCTCAAGCTTCCTGGTTGCGATCACCAGGTCATCTTCACAATTGTGAAATAATGTCTCCAAGTTCACACCGTGTATCACTGTGGCTCTGTTTACTCGACTCACCGCCACAACCGCTTCTGTTGTAGGTGTGACAAAATGCATCGATTCAGATATGATTATCTCCGTAGAGATATCAGTTGGTATGTTATTGTCCTTTTGATGCTTCATATTAACAACTTCTTGTCTTTGCCGTTTTCCTTGTTTATTCCTATCTTTAAATTTTCTCTTGGTTTGTAAATTTATTTTATGGGATTCTGGTACGTCCACATCCTGGATTTCCCCTTCCAGGCTGTCCAGCAGCTTGGATATCCCTTCCGTGCTGCCCGGCACCTCAGAGCTCTCTTCGAAGCTGAATGGCCTTTCAGAGCTCCCTTCCATGATGGCTGCCACTTGGACAATAGCTTCCGCACTGCCTGCAGAACTGTCCGCCTTCAAGATCTCTCCATCCAATTGGTCTCCTGACTCAAAAGTCCCTCTATTACCATGCACGTCTGTGGTCTTCAGATCAAGAACCTGCTGGCAGTAACGGCAGATTTCGTCGAACGTGTTACTAAGGATGAGTTGGAGAACATCAGGAAACGATTGCTCCAGCTGCACCTCCAGATCAGCTGCAAACTGCACAGCTCTCAGAGAATCACCTCCGCAATCCAGGAAGCGGGAGGCAGGCTGCGGAGCATCTTTAGGAACTACACCAGGCAGAGCTTTCTGCAAGAAAGTACAACATACCTGATCTAGCAAGGAAAGCTCTAAATTACATTTGATTAAAGTTCATGTAATGAACATGTGAATGCGAGTGGGAGTGAAGGGTTGTGTGTTTATCCACATATAAAAAGTTTCAAGGATGTACGAGAGGAGCAGACATTAATAAATAAAATCACCCAAAGGAAAATTATTAAATTATGTTCATGTAATTTTCTTAATGAGAAAGTGTTTTTCCACGACAGTCACTAAAATGATCTGCTATCCTCATTCCACAGGAAGTAAGCTGGAAAACCACCTCGATTGGATTGGAAGGCCGTTAACCTGCGTTTTCAGCTGCCGGATGAACCTGGGACTGAGTGCAATACCTGCCAGGAGGAGCATAGTAGTGGCTGCAGTTCTCGTCGCCCTTGCCGTGTGACACCTCTCGATTCCACTCGGCCACATAATGACACCAGCTCATCCATCGATATCTTTCCTGTAAACCCGACATAAACCAAAAACGTTGTCAAGGTTAGTAGCCGGCCATCAATCGTAAATCGTAAAGTACGTAATATAAAACCACAAAAAGCAAGTCCCGGTGAGGGTCTGCAATCGATGATCGCTCTTTGTAGTTTGATTTGCATAAGGTATTGCATTGATATAGTGAGTGAAAATACAAAGGCACATATAACAAGGTACACATGAGGAAGGTACACATATAACAAGGTACACATGAGGAAGGTACACATATAACAAGGTACACATGAGGAAGGTACACATATAACAAGGCACCCATGAGGAAGGTACACATATAACAAGGCACACATGAGGAAGGTACACATATAACAAGGCACCCATGAGGAAGGTACACATATAACAAGGCACCCATGAGGAAGGTACACATATAACAAGGCACCCATGAGGAAGGTACACATATAACAAGGTACACATGAGGAAGGTACACATATAACAAGGTACACATGAGGAAGGTACACATATAACAAGGCACCCATGAGGAAGGTACACATATAACAAGGCACCCATGAGGAAGGTACACATATAACAAGGCACCCATGAGGAAGGTACACATATAACAAGGTACACATGAGGAAGGTACACATATAACAAGGTACACATGAGGAAGGTACACATATAACAAGGCACCCATGAGGAAGGTACACATATAACAAGGCACCCATGAGGAAGGTACACATATAACAAGGCACCCATGAGGAAGGTACACATATAACAAGGCACCCATGAGGAAGGTACACATATAACAAGGTACACATGAGGAAGGTACACATATAACAAGGTACACATGAGGAAGGTACACATATAACAAGGTACACATGAGGAAGGTACACATATAACAAGGCACACATGAGGAAGGTACACATATAACAAGGCACCCATGAGGAAGGTACACATATAACAAGGTACACATGAGGAAGGTACACATATAACAAGGCACACATGAGGAAGGTACACATATAACAAGGCACCCATGAGGAAGGTACACATATAACAAGGTACACATGAGGAAGGTACACATATAACAAGGCACCCATGAGGAATGTACACATATAACAAGGTACACATGAGGAAGGTACACATATAACAAGGCACCCATGAGGAAGGTACACATATAACAAGGCACCCATGAGGAAGGTACACATATAACAAGGTACACATGAGGAAGGTACACATATAACAAGGTACACATGAGGAAGGTACACATATAACAAGGTACACATGAGGAAGGTACACATATAACAAGGCACACATGAGGAAGGTACACATATAACAAGGCACCCATGAGGAAGGTACACATATAACAAGGTACACATGAGGAAGGTACACATATAACAAGGCACACATGAGGAAGGTACACATATAACAAGGCACCCATGAGGAAGGTACACATATAACAAGGTACACATGAGGAAGGTACACATATAACAAGGTACACATGAGGAAGGTACACATATAACAAGGTACACATGAGGAAGGTACACATATAACAAGGTACACATGAGGAAGGTACACATATAACAAGGCACACATGAGGAAGGTACACATATAACAAGGCACACATGAGGAAGGTACACATATAACAAGGTACACATGAGGAAGGTACACATATAACAAGGCACACATGAGGAAGGTACACATATAACAAGGCACCCATGAGGAAGGTACACATATAACAAGGTACACATGAGGAAGGTACACATATAACAAGGCACACATGAGGAAGGTACACATATAACAAGGCACCCATGAGGAAGGTACACATATAACAAGGTACACATGAGGAAGGTACACATATAACAAGGCACCCATGAGGAAGGTACACATATAACAAGGCACACATGAGGAAGGTACACATATAACAAGGCACACATGAGGAAGGTACACATATAACAAGGTACACATGAGGAAGGTACACATATAACAAGGCACACATGAGGAAGGTACACATATAACAAGGCACACATATAACACACATATTAAACTAGAACGGCACTTGGTAGAGCGCACACCTCCGCCTGGTGAACAGTTTACGTTTTGTATCCCACTGACAGGCCCGATCTGGATTCGGACCTAAACCAAAATCTAATCGGCTTGTTATTGTCACCTATCCAACTCTTCCACCAAGCTTAGTCATAACTCGGCCATAACTTTTTTTAAATATCATGTTATTTATCGCTTTTCGAACGATCTCTCAATGGTGAAGACTCACTTTAAAATGAAATAAATCTCGTGTCGGAATCCATATTCAGATCTTCACCAAAGTCGAATCGATTCATCCTCGTCACACACCCAATCGTTCCACCAAGTTTCGGCCAAATCTGTCTATAACCTTTTGAGATATCTTGTTCTGTATCAGTTTTAGCCCCATCACTCAATGGTGAAGAATCACTTTAAAAATTAATAACTCTCGTATCCGAATCCATATTCAGATCTTCACCAAAATCAAACCTTTTAGTCCTTGTCACACACACAACCTCTCTACCAGGTTTCGTCCAAATCCGTCCATAACTTTTTGAGATAGCCTGCTATATATAGTTTTTGGCCCTATCTCCCAATGGTGAAGAATCACTTTAAAAATTCTACTAGCCAGATCCGAATCCGGATCTTCACCAAAATCTAATCATTTCGCCATTGTCACATACACTATCTGTCTGCCAAATTTCGTCCGAATTCGTCCATGATATCTTATTCACAGACAGACAAACAAACAAACAGACAGACAGAGGTGAAAACATAACCTCCATCCACCTTTGGTTGCAGAGGTAATTACAATTAGGCCTAACAAAAGCATCCTTGCTGCAACTCTTCCAAAACTAGGCAGAGCCAGTTGGTCAAAAAAAGGTTTTCCTTTATGATATTGATGAAAAAGACAAACTTGGATTTTAATGAGAGAAGGGAGAAGAGAGGAGCATGGGAGATAATGAAAAGAGAAAGGAGGTTAAAAAGAGATAGGAATACGGGGTGGAGGACAATTTCGAGTGGAGGATTGGTCTACATCAGGATGTGTTCTTCTGCACGAAGTCCCTTCCGTTTTGTAACAGTGTGACTGAAAGAAAGACAAGGACATGCTGAATGACATCAGAGACATGTAGAGCTACATTTAAAGTACACCACACCCATGCTAAATAAATAAATAACATATCCTCCAGCGCCCGGATATGCTGCCATGCAGCACATGGAGACGGAATTGGGATAGAGCGGTGTAAAATAAATTGATTGATTAATTGCGTAATTAAAATAAATACATAATAATCGTAAAATAATTAATTTCTTTATCAATTGGCTAATAGCCAATCAAAACCACCAGTGTTTCATCTGAAGCTGTAACTTTTTGAAAATTAATGAATAATCCAAAAAATAAGTAAATAATTGATTAATTGATTAATCAATACAGCAAAATACCCTTTATAGCCAAATCACTTGGTCACTGTCGTGTCCGAATATGAGCTTCCTAGCTCAAAAGGTGTTTGAGATATTGCCCACAAGAGAAACAAAATAAATAAGTGATTAATAATGAAAATAAATAAATAATAATGGCAAAATAATTAAATTATTAATCAATTGGCTAATAGCATACCTAAACCACCACCGTTTCATCCAAATCTGTAGCTTCTTGAAAATCAATTGAATAATTAATCAAATAATTAAAATAATTAATCGATTAATTGATTAATCAATAAATCAAAAATACCCTTTACAGCCAAAACACTTGGTCACTGTCATGTCCAAATATCACCTTCCTAGCTCAAAAGGTGCCTGAGATATTTCCCAGATGAGAAAGGAAATAAATAAGTACTTAATTAATCGATAATAATTAAATAATTAATCAATTATTGATTAATCAAAAAACAAAACATAACGTTTTTGCCAAAGCACGTGCTCACTATTGTGTCAAAATGTCAGCTTCGTAGCTCAAAGGATGGATAAGATATCGTCTGGACAAACAAACAAGAAAGAACTAGAGCAATGTGACTGTCTCACCAATATGCCACCGCATAGTTCCACAACGGGTAGATGCCCTCGTTCACTGTCCTAAAAATAAACAAGCTTGATTTAAATCCCTTCAGCTGTTTTCAAGCATCACATTTTCACCAGCCATGACAGGTTTCACATGGATCGGTGAAGCGGTTTCAGAGAAGGGATTTTTTAAATTATTGGCTTTCAAGTTAATATGGCTGAGATACCATAACATGTTTGTTTGACCTTAAAAAAATGTTTGATCACGTTTTCAAAAATGTTTGATCACGTTTTCAAAAATGTTTGATCACGTTTTCAAAAATGTTTGATCACGTTTTCAAAAATGTTTGATCATGTCAAAAAAAATGATCACGTTTGTGAAGTTTCGTGTTGATCGGATAAGGTTCATTTTTCTATCCAAAATGGATGCCAAACCACGTGACCTGTGACATCATCATTTTCAAACTACATGCAACAATGGTGTTAAATGATATTTGTAAAATTTCGCATCGATAGGGCAAGTGGTTTCAGAGATATAATTATTTCATATTTTCCTTCCATCCAATATGGCTGTCACACCATGTGACCAATGATGTTTTCGTGATCAACTTTTAATCACCATGTCTAGTCAATGACACAGGTAAAATTTTGAGTCGATCAATTCAGTGGTTTGGGAGATGTTTTTTTTAAAGGTTTTTGGTTAAATCCAATATGGCTGCCAAACCATGTGACCTATGATGTCATAAATTTAATATTTCAATACAAATGGTTATAGATCATGTGCCTGCAATTTCAGATTTTTAGGATAAGAAATTCTATTAAAACGTTTTTGGCTGGTATACCACATCACCTATGATGTCATCATTATGATGCTTTTGTTCCCTATTGGGAGTACTTGACAATGTGCCAAGTTTCAAATTTTTCCATTCAGCAGTTTCCGAGAAATAAAATTTTAATTATTTGCGTTTAATCCAAGATGGCTGCCATACCACGTGACCTATGGCGTCACAATTATCATAAAAACATTCTGCATGGGTGTCACTCCTCTCTGAAAGTTTCGTCTCAATTGGACATGTGGTTGCTGAGAAAAACGAGGTTTAGCCCGTATGGACGGCCGGACAACCCGAAAACATAATGCCTCCGGCCATCTTCGGGGGTGGAGGCATAACAACGGAGTGAAAACTAAGTACTTCCTTTCGGCGCCCGGCGATAACATCATGCAGCGCCTAGAGATGGAATAGGGAGGGGTGGAGTACAATGGAGAACTGCGAGAACTCCTGTATGCAGATGAGTTAGCCATAACAGCAGAGTTAAAGGAAGACTGCTGGGATGGCAACAGATGTTAGAGAGGAAAGGATTGAAGGCTCATGCTAGAAAGACAGAGGTAATGGTGCGTGGCAAGACTGGTGTAGAGAGGTTCAGGATTGTATATAATATATACAGTCATGTGAAAAAGTAAGTACACCCCATGTAAAGTTTTGACTTTTTCAACATATTTCAACATACAGCTATTTGATCTTCATTTCAACAATATTGATAGATAAAGGTGATATAATATAACAAATATCATGAAACATTTACATTTTGTAGTCCATTGTATAATTTAAATAAACATAAATGCAAATTTCGCATGTGGAAAAAGTAAGTACACCCCTACATTTATCACTACTTCAAATACCTAAAATTAGAATCAGGTGCACCAGCTCAGGTACAAATGATTAGAACATCGTTAGAGAGGATCTTGGAGGCACCTGTCTTATTTAAACCTCAGACATTTAGTTTGGTTTGCTCGTTGTTGTTGAAGTGTGCGGCGTCACCATGCCTAGATCAAAAGAGCTCTCTGAGGCCTTCAGAAAGAAGGTTATAGATGCCTATGAGTCTGGGAGGGGATTTAAAAAGATCTCCAAACAATTTGAAATCAATCATTCGACTGTCCGGAAGATCATCTAAGTGGAGAAGATTCCAAACAACTGCCAACTTGTTCAGGCCAGGCCGCCCCAGCAAGTTCAGCCCGAGAGCAGACCGCAAGATGCTGAAAGAGGTCTCTAAGAACCCCAGAATGTCATCACGGGACCTACAGGTAGCTCTTGCCACTGTTGATGTCAAAGTGCATGAGTCTACCATTAGAAAGAGGCTACACAAATTTCATCTACATGGGAGGTGTGCCAGGAGGAAACCTTTGCTGTCCAGAAAAAACATCAGGGCAAGACTAAAGTTTGCCAATGAACACCGAGGCAACGACCAGCACTTCTGGAACAATGTGCTCTGGACAGATGAGTCAAAGGTAGAGCTATTTGGCCACAGTACCAGAAGACATGTTTGGCAAAAACCAAAGACAGCATTTGACCACAAGTGTTGGGCAGGGCATGGGGGGCCCAGCCACATGACCCATGGCACCTGAGAAATATATATATAATTGTCTTTCTTTTGCTTGCTTCAAAAAAGCTAGATTCAATGCAAAACATGTTGTTTCCACAGCTCGGTCAGATCCAGCCTGGAGACGTTTTTTCAACACCTTCTAAAGGGAGAAAGTTATGGGAATAGTTGCAATTTAATTCTTGTTTTGCCTTCAGTTAACCTCGAGCAGAGTATGAGTTAATATGTTTCCTTTGATTTGTATGTGCCTGGCTCAATATGTTTTACTGCTAAATGTAACACAAGGGATCTTGTTTATGAGAACGCATCCCTGGGCCTTGTAAGGCCAGCTTGTTTGGAAAAAGAGCTTGAGAAATATCTTACTTTCACACACATCTGTGCCTTCAAACTCAGCCCTCTCTTGTCTGAGGTCATTACTTCAGCGGAGAATTGTTTAGGCTTTGTTCGATTATATAAGAGATCGTGTTTCAGAGTTTTTTCAGTGCGGCTCGGACTTGCACGGTCTTGTGTGACAATGCCCTGCGATTTCTTCCGGTCGTGCTCCACAATTGTGGTTGCTCGATTATTAAACCACATTTGCTGCTTCAAAGGTGCCTCTTCTTGAGTTCCAGGGAGGAATCCCGTCACAAGAACCTGATACCAACTGTAAAGCATGGTGGTGGAAATATTATGGTTTGGGGCAGCTTTGCTGCATCAGGGCCTGGGAAGCTCACCATCATAGAATCCACTATGAATTCTTCATTGTACCAGAGGGTGCTTGAGGATAATGTGAGGCCATCTGTCGGAAAGTTGAAGCTCAACTGAAGGTGGACCTTGCAACATGACAATGACCCTAAACATACCAGTAAATCCAACAAGGAATGGCTGAAAAGAAAGAAATGGAGGGTTCTGGAATGGCCAAGTCAAAGCCCGGATCTAGATCCCATCGAAATGTTGTGGGGGGATTTGAAACGAGCTGTGCATGCAAGAAACCCCTCAAACATCGCACAGCTGAAAGAATTCTGCATGGAGGAGTGGGCAAAAAATTCTCCCAGTCGATGTCAGAGACTGGTAGACAGTTATAAGAAACGCCTACTTGAGGTTGTTTCTGCCAAACGGGGCAATATCACCTATTAGAGCCAAGGGTGTACTTACTTTTTCCACATGCGAAATTTGCATTTATGTTTATTTAAATTATACAATGGACTACAAAATGTAAATGTTTCATGATATTTGTTATATTATATTACCTTTATCGATCAATATTGTTGAAATGAAGATCAAATAGCTGTATGTTGAAATATGTTGAAAAAGTCAAAACTTTACATGGGGTGTACTTACTTTTTCACGTGACTGTATATATACATATATACATATATATATATATGTAAATATATATATATATATATATATATATATATATATATATATGTATATATATATATATATATATATATATATATATATGGTGTAGAGCTGACAAGTGGACAAATCCAAATACCTTGGTTCAACACAAAAGGAAGGTGCAAATTGTGAAGCGTAAACCCAGGACAGAGTGAAGGCAGCATGGGTAAAATGGAAGGAGGTTAGTAGAGTCGTCTGTGATAGAAAGATACCGAGAAAACTGAAGGTTGAAATATACATGACAGATTAGACCGGTTATAATGTATGACGCAGAAACACGGGCTTTGAGAAAAAGGGAAGAGGAATTGCTGGAGAAGTCAGAGATGAGAATACCTTGGTGGATTTTCAAAGTATCACGAAGGAAGCGGTTGAGGATTGATGAGATACGCAAGAGAGCTGGAGTTGTATCACAGAAAGGATTACAGAGACTAGGTTGTGGTGGTTTGGACACGTGACGAATAAAAAGGACGAATAACCAATCCAGAAACATGGGATGCGGCAATTAGAGGAAAAAGATCAAGAGGACGACAGATATTAAGAGAATTTGTGGAAGGAGATTTGAAGAACATTAGATTGAGAGAGGAAGATGCGGAGGATAGAGGGGGAATGAAGAATGTGCAGCCAAGTGGCCAACCCCTAAGTATTGAAATTATGGCACAAAGAAAAATAAAAAGAAGAAGAAGAAGAGGAAAGAAGCCAGAGAGGAGAATTCCAAATGCCTGCCCTAACCACTGCTGGAAAGGCGATGGCAAACCAAACAGCATAGCCCATGCCAAAAGAAACACTGCGGCATCACCACCACTCCGTAAAGAGTCCGGTACATCCCATCTCATCATCTTTGTCTCATAAGATATAGATGGATACTGTAATGCTCTTCATTACCTCGACCACCGAAGGTAGAGGAGGTTATGTTTTTACCCTGGTTTGTCTGTCTGATCTCAAAAAGATGTGGACAGATTCAGACAAAACTTGGTTGACAGGTTGGCTATGTGACAAGGATGAAATGATTGGATTTTGGTGAAGATCGGGATCCGGATGCGAGAATTTATTATTTTTTTAAAAGTAACTCTTCAACATTGAGAGATAGGGCTAAAGACGATATATAGCATCATATTTCAAAAAGTTGTGGACGAATTCGGACGAAACCTGGTGGATGAGTTGGGTGTGTGACAAGGACAAATTGAATCCATTTTGGTGAAGATCCGGATGCAGATTCGGCCTATCAGTGGGATCTAAAATGGAAACCCTTCAGTGTGGCGGAGGTATGCGCTCTACCGAGTGCCGTTCTAGTTTATATACATGAGATATACCTGAATACCATGCTTTAATACTATGCAATTATTAGCGTACTGGAAGGATAAGGATTACCATTTTATCAGGAAATAGCAAGAGTGCATTTTAAACTAGAAAGTTCATCCAACGCCTAACCCTGTGCTGTCTTGAGAAACAAGGTCAGTGAGCGGCAAATTTCATTGGTCGTCATAACGTAAAATGCAATAATATTGTGTCCGAGTGCTGCTAAATGGAAGTTTTTCAAAGTGCCAAAAAATGTGTTGTGTTCTACAATGTTCAATTATATATTTCAAATGAAGTAAAATAAAGATTTTAACGGTTGGAGAAAAAAAATTGCGGAAGTTTACCACCGTTGATGCAGCGTCTTTTACACCACCTTATTTAATACGTTACATTAGTAACGTTAGTTCTTTGTTCCTGTTGTTTGTGTCCTTTATAACATCGTTAAAAATAGTAAGTATCCTGTTTGGAATGTTTTTCAAGTTTCTTGAACTGTCACAGACGAAGAAAATATTGTCTCACTCCTCTTTGCACATGTGCGATCGGGAGAAAATTCAGAGCCAAAGTACGTTAAACTACAGGTTCGTTTACCGATTCGTGTTCAAAATATAATATTCAATTTAAATGAAGTTGTTCCTCAATCATAAATTGGCATTTGCAGACAGACAGACAGACAAAGTGAACCAACTGCTGCACCCTGCTTTTCGCTTCATTTCCGCCGGGTAACAATAAATTTAAGCATAGTTAACTAGTCAGTCCACAGATATATAGCAGACACACAGATGTGGTACCATGTTGGGTCGCAGGCAGACGATCAATGAAAATAATGAAATCAGGAACGGCGTGCCTGGGAAGGAGCTCTTGAAGGTGGCGAAAAATCCTCTCCTCCAGGAAATCTGACTGCTCTGGAAATCCGCACATCGTATGTTCAAATCAATGCACAGGGATTGACATTTCCTGGGATTGTGTCGACAAAGAGGCCTGCCCTATCTTGTCCTTTGGTAGTGCAATGTTAACTACACCGATCCATGCTGAATCTTGGCATGCATTTCCCATGAAGATGCCAAAACTAAAAATACTGAAATGATACGACTCGGATGTTAATGGAAAAATAAAACAACAGGAAAATGAATCACCTGCCCGGCACAGGATTTAATATGGCTTCGATTGGTTCACTCTGCAGTGTCTGCAGTGTCATCAGTGTCACTGATGCATCAGGGCATCGGACATTTGGCAACTTTAAAACATCCTTCAGCGTTTTCCCATAACCATCACTAGCAGTTCACCTCCATCGTGCTCTCGATGTCGGCGGTTCTCAGGGACGACGCAAAGTCCCAGCCGCTGATCTTCAAGCATTACAGCAGCACTCGCCTCCACTCCAGGCACACCAACTGCAGCCTGCACATACGGACACTTAAGAACGTTTGTATTTTAACTCGCATTAGTTGCTGTCTGCATAATTCAGGTACAATATTAGGTGAATTTTTGAGCTACAGGCCCACTTCCCCTCAAATGCTTTCTCTTCCCCACTTTATATCCTCCCATTACGACATTGCAAAACCTCATGGGGACAACCGGTTGCTGCACCTGTATGGGTAAAATAAGAAAACAGCAAGGTGAGCGGTGGATAAGGCGAGGAACGATATGGAAGAGGAGGTGTACAACTAGTTTGGAGAGGATGGTGGGAAGACGATGATGTAGAAATTGCCACATGACAGGGATGAGGATAGTAAGGATACAAAGGGGGTGGTGGGTGGTGATTAGGTATAATAATAATAATAACTAGCCGAAACCCGTAGAACATCCACGGAAGGGAGGATGTGGTGTATGGATAGAGTGTACCATTATGGATGGCATAGGGGATTTGCTTGTCCGAGTAAGAGTTAGGAAGAAAGATGAGAATGAAGAGTGCGTATATGAACAACGTATTTATTGCAATCTACTTAAATGACAACGCTACGATATACTTTTGAAAAATGAATTGGATTCGTAATAGGAATCGGCATAGCACCACTCTGGGATTGTCCACTCAGTGGACGGCTTGCTGTCGCCTTCGACTGTCCAATCAGCGGACGGCTTGCTTCGCCTTCGCCCAGCAGACGCCAATACGATGGCGTCGTAAGATGGCGTCGTATCGGCAGTTAATCGGATGCTTTTGGGCCCCAACGTCGGCTAATTCCGATTTTTCGAGTATGTCTGTACGTGATAAACAAAGAGCGCGGTTCGTAGATCGTAAATCCATTAGTGCCGTGGGCATCGGGTCACTGGGTGCGGCGTAAAAGGGATAACAAAGTCGAGTCCTTACGCTCTTATTATATAGATAAAGGAGTCTTATATAGCCCCATCAAGCAGAGTAAACTACCCTCATGGCGCTTTACATTATCATGCGAACGCACACACACCGCACACACACACACACACAAACATACACACACACAGAAACACCTTCACTCTTGCCATATTCCTCTCCCTCCCCATTCAAAACCCACAGATGTGTACTCCCTCCCCCTCCTCCTCCCCTCCCTCCCCCGCACATGTACACAGACATACTCTCGATCTCTGTCCCACCTCAAACCAAAGGGAAAACAGGACTTAGACTTTGAAAGACTTGTGAAACAGATAGGTTTTGAGGGAGGTTTTAAAGGCAGGAAGAGAGTCAACATGTCGAACAGAGGAAGGCAAGTCATTCCAGAGCAGAGGTGCAGCAAAGGAATTCTCGCCAAACGACTTGGTGCTGGTGCGCGGCGGCTCTAAGGTCATAGAGTCGTCGCTTGAACGAAGCCGTCGCCGAGGTTCATAGAGAGTGAGCAAATCGGAGAGATAGTGAGGTCCCGTTCCACACAATGATTTATAACACAGTGTGCAAATTTTGTATTGCACACGAAAAGAGACAGGCAGCCAGTGTAAAGATTCAAGTAGCGGAGTAACATGGTCAGACTTCTTGGCCTTACAGACAAGACGAGCGGCAGAGTTTTGAACCTTTTGTAACTTATCGAAGAGAAACTGAGGGCAGCCAGCATACAAAGAATTACAATAGTCTAGCCTTGAGAGGACAAGGGCACAGACCAGAGTTAGAGCAGCTTGAGGAGTAAGAAAGTGGCGAATGGATGCGATCTTTCGCAGCTGAAAGTATGCTGATTTGCAAGTTTGAAGTACTTGCTTGAAAAATGTCATGTTACAGTCGAAAACCACACCAAGGTTCTTGGCCGACGAAACAAAGTTTACATCGATTTCACCAACATGAATAGTGGTAGGAAGTGAACATTGTAGAGGACATCTGTGCGATCTTACAATCATAGACTCTGTTTTAGCATCGTTCAGCTGAAGTTTGTTTTGGGTCATCCACGCCTTCACGTCGGCAATACAGCCTTCTATCTAACACTTCAACAGTGGGCACAGGTATGGTGGTGGTAAGCTAGTGACAGAGAGTGACAGAGAGGGTGGCGGTATTGAAGGTATGGGAAGGCTATTTCAAGGAGCTGTTGAACCGGCGAGGAAGCAACGGTGAGCCGGAGCTTCCAGGTTATGTAGAGAGGAAAGTGGAATTAGCGGAGATCATGGAGGAGGTGCAGACAGCAATAAAGAGAATGAAGAAGGGGAGAAATCAAGGCATTGATGAGGTGCAAACAGAGACACTAGCTGCTGCAGGAGAAGTCGGAGTCAGTTGGACGAAGAAGTTGTTGAATGTATGTTTGAAAGAGGGTTCGATTCCGGAGGATTGGAGGACAGGGCTAATTGTGCCGATATGGAAGAGGAAAGGCAATGTTCAAGATCCGGGGAAGTACAGGGGCATTGCGCTCCTAATACGTGCCATGAAGGTATTGGAGGATTGTGAGGAGGATAAGGAAGAGTGTGGAGAAGGAGATCGGAGAAAAGAGCAGCAGGGGTTTAGAAAGGGTATGGGGACGACGGATGGGATGTTCATGCTGAGACAGCTGGGGGTGAAGAGGTTGGAGGTGCAAGGTGAAATGGCATTGGGGTTTGTGGATCTTGAGAAGGCCTACGACACTGTCCCAAAAGAGATGCTAATGGTGATACTGAGAAGGATGGGAGTGCCGGAAGCAGAAGTTATTTTGGTGGAACGTTATGTACATGGGAATGAAGAGAAGAGTTTTGGTTGGTCTTGGGTGTTTCAGAGGAGTTCAGCCTGGACATCCGGAAGGGAATCTCTCTCAGCCCACTCATGTTTATCATGATGATGGAGCTGGTAAAGCAGGAAGGGAAACATGAAATGGATCCTCGGAAAGGATGTATGCAGATTATATGGCTGTTGTGGTAGAGAGTAAGTGGGATATGCAGAAGGTACTGGGGAATGGAAGAAGGCATCCGGGAAGTATGGATTGAAGATGAGTATGGAGAAGACTGAGGTGATATGGGTCGGGCAGCAGAGAGGAAAAATGAATATCAGGTTGGAGGAAAAGAAGATCAGACAAGGAGAGAGGTCTGAGTAACTGGGGGGGGGGGGGGGGGGGAGATAGGTGGGACCGGGAATGGTAGGTCGGAGACAAAGTTGTTGTGTAGGAAGGGACGGGCAGGTGCGAATGTATGGAGGAGGGTGATGGCAGACATGGCAGACAGAAAAATATAAAGGAAATGGAAAGCGAAGGTTCTGATTTCATGTGTAATGCCGGCCTACCCTTACAGTCTGGAAACAGTAACACTGACACAGCGACAACATAAGCTGCAGGTTTGTGAGAACAATGAGGTCAGGAGGATTGTGGGAGTGAAGAGGGTGGATAGAAGGAGGATGATTAACTGAGGAAGGAGATTCATGTGCAGATGAGCTTGACGTGGAGATTGGGGAAATGCTGGCTGAGATGGGCTGGATATTTGGTGCGGATGGGAGAAGAGAGAATGGCAATGAGAGCGGATAGGTTGAGGAAGCAAGGTAGGAGGAAAAGAGGTAAACCGTGGCTGAGATGTGAAGTTCGTGTGAGGAGCGGTATCGTGGTCAAGACAAGGCAGAAGATTGGGACCACTGGACCTCAACCCTTATAAAGTAAAGAGAAGAAGAAGAGAAATATCATGACACACTCCCGGTAAGGGTGGATGACATTGCAGACAATTTTCACTTTTGTGCGATATGAGGACACAATATGATGAATTTGTGCCATGTTTTTATCCCGTTATTCTGCTATTTGTAGCATTGGCATAACTTAATAAGTGACGAATGAGGAAGTGGAAGATAAAAATTTCCACGATGTACATGAGACAGCCAGCTCTGATAAAATAGCGTGCACTCCAGAATGAAGCATCCCGTGCTGACATTGTAGAAGGGAATGTTTTGGCGGGATCCAATCCTGCCGGGATGAACATCCTGGTCAAGGATAGCGGTACCAAACCACTGCACTGCATGCTGCTTCATTATACTGTATGTGCTTATGGTATGGCCAAAAACTAGAGTAAGAAGGGGAGAAAATGTAATAAATGAATGGAGAAATGGGGAGGAAGTTATAGTTAGTTATATGTTATACTCGTGTAAGCAGAAACGTTTGATGCGCGAAAGTTTCATCTCATTATTCCTCACCCTCTCCACAGATCCGAGCTCAAGACGCTTGCCACGCCTCTTCCTCTGCCCATCTTGCCTCCCAACGAAAAAATATTTTAATCCACCACTAACATGCACATAGTCTCCGGAGGGCCGCATGGTTCCCATGGCAACCTCAACCTCATCACCAAGGAAACAGACTCGCTGTTGCCCTCCTGCACCCAGAGAAATTGAGCAAAACGTACTAGCACACACTCATTCTGCACGAATGAAATTTCATCCTCATCGACGTAACTGTGTGGTATGCATCTCACCAATGAACAGCTGACCTTCGCCATCAACAATTGGCTCACCAGAAAGCCCTCTGACCTCCATATTTGTTCCAAGAAGTGGAGAGCCGAGATGAATGGCCACGTCAGCGCTGCACGCATCATCACAATCCATCGTTGGTTAACGAGGAATTCAAAAATGATTTGCAACTTTCAGCATTAAACCATCAATTCAAGAGCAGTCCTAGTAATTACTGACCGATACCGACTGATACTGACCAAGCAGGAAATGCCGCTGATACTTATCCTGGCTCAATATGTTCCGGTTTAAGCTATGTATCTGTAATAATAAAAGGCAGTGTGTGTGTGTGTGTGTGTGTGTGTGTGTGTGTGTGTGTGTCATTGTGTGTGTGTGTGTGTGTGTGTGTGTGTGTGTATGTGTGTGTGCGTGTGTGTCATTGTGTGTGTGTGTCTCCACCATAACTCCATAACCATGAAACCTAGCGACCCTAAATGTTGCACGCATACTTCTCGACCTCCAATGGATTGCTTGAATGAAAACTGGGTGTCTGGGTGTATTAAATCACCCTTTTTGAAGATAATTAACGGGGTGCTCATAACAAACAACCCAAAAAAGCCTTACCAAAATGGCGGTGCACCATCTTGGTCATCCCACTGTCACATCGCTGGGTTATTAAGCCGTCATTTTGTTTCAGCCCATTGAAATGTTGAGAATTCGCCAAGCGTTGGATTGTTCACCCACTAACAGGAAACGTGAGCTGGGTTTCGACCATCATGAAACAAGTTTTCTGAGTCGGTCCTGTGGATATGTGTGGACATTTGGAAAGACGAGGGTGTCCGGAGAATAATAAAGTAAGTCTTGTGTTTGTGAGGTTTATAGTTTTTCATTTATTAAAGTTTAAAAATATGACCTGCAGGCCGATGGTCTTGGATTGGTCTTGAATAGTTGCTAGGCTGCGGCATTTGACGAATAAAGTTGTCTAAATGAAGGTTTTGGTTAAAGTTATGGATATCATTGTATGCCTGAGGTTATAAGCTTTCGGATTATGTTAGGATTGTGCATGGATTGCTTATAAATCTGGAATTATGCCTTTATAAAAGAATTCCTTTGGAGAAAATGCACTTTTGCTTTGAGCGGCCTCAAGGATTTATTTTAATTTCAATTTCATTTATGTTTTCGGTTCCCCTACCATTTCCCTCCTCTGTCCTCCCCTCAACTCCCCACCCCACTAGCCCCACCACTACCCTCTATAAACTAGAACAATACTCAGTAGAGCACATACCTCCACCAGGCTGAACAGTTTATGTTTTGTATCCCACTGAAAGGCCGGATCTGGATCCGTAACTCCCAAATCTAATTGGCTTGTTCTTGTCACCTAACTAACTCACCCACCAAGATTCATCTGAATCCGTTCACAACTTTTTGAGATATTATGCTATACTGTATGTCGTCTTTGGCTCCATCTCTCAATGGTGAAGAATCACTTCAAAAATTGAAACTTTATCATATCTGGATTTGCATCTTCACTGCAATCAAACGTATTCGTCCTTGTCATCCACCTAACCTGTCCACCAACTTTCATCTGAATCCGTCTTTAACTTTTTGAGATATTGGGTTAGGCCTATACTGTATATTGTGTTAGCTCTGTCACTCAATGGTGAAGAATCACTAAAAAAATTATCGGATCCGCTTCCGGGTCTTCAACAAAATCTATATCATTTAGTCCTTGTCACACACCCAACCTCATCACCAAATTTTGGCCGAATCCGTCCATAACTTCTTGGGAAACTCTGCTCACAGACAGACAGACAAAGAGACACAGGTGAAAACATAACCTCCGCCCACCTTTGGTGGCAGAGGTATTTACTGATTCCGAAGCAATATACAACCAACCTATCTGTAAACACTTGTGGTGGCACCTCCCAGCAAGATGCCCAACTGGACACCTCTGTGACGCCATACAAGTTGAAGATGCGTGTACCATTACTCAGGCTGCGCCAAGAGCGAAGAACGTCCAGCGGTGGAAACGGTTCTCCACCCAGTGCCAGAACGCGCAAAGATGAGTCCTCGGCCAACACAACTGATCGGAGAATTTGGGATCCAAACTGCTGCATAAGTGTCGGAGTCGCCTGGAGAGCCAGAATGCAAAATACAGGTCAGGTGAATTACTGAAAGAGGTACAGCGTGAAAGAGGTCAGGTTACAGGAGAGTGGTCTGAAATTTGTCTCCAACATTAGTAGCTGCATCACTCATAAAGACAAATACGAAGCCGCATGCATAAGAGATTGTTAACATTTCAAGACTTGCTCACTTGCAGGACGGTGACCTTGTTCTCTTTGATCATCACATCAGCAAGCCGCTGGGGATTCATCTTCACTTGTGGGTGCACAACAATCAAGGAGGCTCCAGACGAGAGTGCCACAAACATTTCAACAATGGAGGGGTCAAAGGTCAGCGGGGCAGCCATAAACACGACATCTTGTGACGAGACCCCAAACAATGACCTGGAGAAACCAGGACGTTCATCATCACCATTATGCTTGTATTATCAACATCAACAAACGGTGTAACGTGAACGAGATGTAGAGCAACAACAAACTCCATCTGAATAAAGCTCGCTAATTCTGTTAAAAGATTGAAAAAAAACCCCAACAATCAATGTGATGCTCACTTCAGATGTATGATGTTTGGAACGATGCAGCAGTGTGGGACTCGGACTATTTTTGGCACACCAGTCGTCCCTGAGGTGTGTAGGACATAGGCCAAAGCTCCACGAGTGCTTGCTTTCAAGACTCCAGAATGACTCGACTCGATCGCTTCATGAGAATCCGAACTGAGGGAAGTTGGCAGTTGTTCTTCGCTGTATTTCGGGCTTCCTTCTTTGTTAAACTCGGGAATTCCAGTGGATGAAGTCAAGTCAGATTTATCATGCACCAAATGCTTGTCGTTTTGATTCCCATCTCCTTCATCGTCCTTCATCCCCATCTCTTCCTCACATTGATGAACCTTCCCACACCCTTTCTTTGCACCGATGTCAATCTGAGCGGCTGAGGGGCCGAAGCTTACTGGTTGCTTCTGGGCAATTCCACGCAAAAGTGGACATGGGGGTGAAAATTTCAAATACATCAGAATCAAACAAATTTGGTCTCTAATGAAAGCTGAAAGTCTATATTTTACCGTTTTAAAGTCAAAATACAAATTATTTTTTTTCGCGCATAAAATCGGTGATTATGTAAATGTCATATTTTTTCCAAAAAATGGGGGAAAATTATAAGAAAATTAACTGCACCCTGTGTGTAATAAATAATGAAAAGTAATGTTATTTTTTATTGTATTAAGTATTTAGATTGTTTAAACTTTAAAGGATATCTGTAACATTTTTTTGTTCTTTGCGGTATTTGTTACACTTCAGTGGCTTCGGATATTTTCCCCTCTGAAATGTCCTTCCGTTACCATAAAAGTACATATTTTAAAAATATTTTCAAAACGTGCAGGAGAAAAACAGACAATACCAATGCAAAGCAAGTTTGGGTAGGCCTACAATATTATACCACTCACGTCACTTTTTGCCCTTTCCCCTATTAATTATAACTAATTAAGTCTTGTCCTTCCGTTACCATAAGGTGGTAACGGAAGGACAAAAATTGGTAACGGCAGGACAGATAGGCTATTGATTTTTTTTCATTTTTCACTCTTCACACCCTGTTAACTACTTTGTTGTTCCCTCCCTCCTTTCTATCTGTTTTTTTCAAAACTTTGACACCCCTACCTATCTATCTTCCAAGTTGCCCCCCTTTTGTGGATACACATCCTGGTTCTATTGTCATCGTGTTTCCATTGTATGTCATGATTAGTGTTTTACAGTCATCGTTGTAGATATACATGTGGTTGATTATGCCGTTTATGCTAAGTCTGATAATTATCAACAGTTTCAACTGGCCACAGCTAGCCCTGCCAAATCACCTGAGGTACATGTAACACCAAGCGCATCTGGGAGCACATCTAATAATGACATTGACAACATTCGTGTGGGCCAGTGGTGCGTTGTAGAGTATGATGCAGAACTATTTGCAGGAGAAGTGAAAGAAGTCGGGGAACATGGAGATTACAGAGTATCGGTGATACATCGGGCAGGGCACAACTGGAAATGGCCTAAGCCCCAAAGACGACCTGACATTTTATATTATAGACAAAATAGTTATGCTGCTAGATTATCCACTCATTGCCAACAACAGAGGACATTTCAAATTCACAGCCCAGTTCTAACTGAATACACACAAAATTGTGACCAATTGGCAAAACTGTACATTACACTGCACTGATTTCTTGCACTTAATCAAAGGGACTGAAGCCTAGTGATTGATAGACATTTTTGTTGATAGACAATTGCATAGTATACAAAAGTTAATGTAGTTTAATTTGGGGTGACAAAGTGCACTGGATTATGTGTTGAAAGAGTAATATTTTTGCATATTTCAGGAACCACATGATTTTCGTTCAATGTATTTGAAGTGTGATATTTACAGTTGGAAAATGATATTTTGAACTTCTAGATAATTTGATTCTACAGTAGTGATAGAAGAGGTTTTGCTGTTGTGTACTTGTATGAGTAGCTCCATCTAGTAGGTTTATAGTTTTAATTATAAGTTAATAACTGCATGTGAAATTGTGACAAAATATTGCATGCAAAAACGCTGTGCGTGATGGTGATGTTCAGAGTGCCATTGTACAAAAGTAATCAATGCATGTGCACTAAATTTGCGTTACTGTTTTCAATTGGCTGGCCGTGCAAACACGTATTGTACGCAGAGTGTATGGCAATGCAAGTCGTAATTCCTTTGTATTCATTACTACCTGATCGTTAGCCACATGTTTAATTAGTTCGTAATTAGGATAGTGTGAACTATTTTTAAGATTAATTTTTGGATTTTTAAAAGATTTTGAATTTTTAAGATTTTTAAGATTAAGATAGTGTGAACTATTTTTAAGATTAATTTTTGGTCATATTTGTTACATTGCACTTCTAGTTATTTGCATTGCATTGCACTTTCCAGCAATTATTTGTAACATATAGTGACCAGAATTTCACTCTTTGTACAGCAATAGATAGAGCATTGCAATTGTCCTTCAGTTACCGAATCTTAATTAATGTTTGCCTTTGTTTTGAATCAACCAAATGTCAATTTGTCCAGTGGAATGTGGCAGAATATTCACAAAACATCAGAGATTGTACTTGTTCTTCATTAAGATTGTACAGAAGTAACTTTAAAACAACATTGGCATGGAAACTTCACAGAGGTTTGAAAAAATATGCATTGGTTGAAAAACCCATGTCCGTTTTGACTTCCTTCCGTTACCGACCTCATTAATATGCATAATATGTAAACAAAAGATAACAGTGATCAAATTTTTGGTGGAATTGAGAGGTTTTATGTGTTCTCACATAATTATGGTATTTGATTGATTTTAACAAATAAAGTCTTTGTGATATATGTGTTTGAAAGATGAAAAATGGTGTCTGAATGTCCTTCCGTTACCGTGGAATTACCCTTCTGTTTAACATGTAACTGCAGAAGGAACACGCCAACAATAGGGCAACCAGAGTTGAGAGAAGAGATGTCCACATATTCTCCGAATATTGATGAAAATGTCTGAAAAGAAAATCAGGAATATATCAAAGTGATGTTAGGAATCCTGTGACGTTAACAATCATACAAAGTTAAACAGAGACATGGAACAGAAATGCTGACCTGCATTCTGGATCGTTCCACCAAAGCCAGGTTTGCTCCGCTCTGTCGCAGGATATGCAGTAAAAGAGCAGGTGGGGCCTTGGGGTCAAGAGGAGTGAAAGCAGATCCAGCTTGCAGCACCCTGATGTGTGAAGGCAACAAAAGAACCTCACATCGTGGATTTTACTGCATTTCAACAACTGGTCTATTCATGCTATTCTTGGGGGACATGCCAGGGGCATAGAAAACGCCCCTTTATATGTGCCATGTGGCAAAGTATAGAAAAGAAGGGACATTCCATAGCTTATAGAAAATGTCGAACAATCAAAAAGAAGGAAGATTCAAAAAAATCTCGTGTGCATGCTGTACTACCCTTGTGTTCTTAGGTGGAACCAAGTAATACTCTAGAAAAGTTCATATCAAGGGGCGCCAATTTGATTCATACACCTGCATGAAGAAGTAAATGTATTTTATTTGCCAGATGTAGGGTGCCCGTTTATATCAACTTTTCTAGAGCATTACTTGTAACTCTTATAGAAAGTAGCTTGTACATTACTTGTACCCTTTATATATACCCTTATAAAAAGGGGCCTTTTCTATGCCCCTGGCATGCTTCACAAGATAAATTTTAAATACAAACAAAATGCATTTGTTCATCATACAAGACTTTATTCAAGACGATATAAAAGACTTGAAAAAGTAAGGGGAAAAAATTTCAACTCAGACGGGATTCAAACCCACAATCCCCAGCTTGGGAGTCTGATGCTTTGTCCATCACACCATTGAGCCAGCACGTTAGAATTAAAAAAAATAATTTAATAATACATATATATTTATTTATTTCTTTATTTTAAAGGGGTATAAAGTGTACAGATGTGATGAATATTTACCTCCACCACCAAATGTGGATGGAGGTTATGTTTTCACCCCTGTCTGTTTGTCTTTGTCTGTCTGTTTGTTTGTTTGTGAACAAAATATCTCAAAACGTTGTGGACGGATTCGGCCGAAATTTGGCAGAGATGTAGCGAATGTCACAACGACGAAATGATTAGATTTTGGTGAAGATCCGGATTCGGATCCGGCCACTAGCATTTTTAAAGTGATTCTTCACCATTGGGGACCAAAAAGGGGACCAAAAAACAACAACAACCACGGTTCCCGAAAAAGGCCAACCCCCGCTTTGCGGGGAAAAATGGCCTCTAAAGGTGGTTTTTTTTTTCTTTTTTTCTTCACCATTGGGATAGAGGGCCAAAAACGATACATAGAAGGATATCTCAAAAAGTTGTGGACGGATTTGGACGAAACTTGGTGGACCGGTTGGGTGTCTGACAAGGACAAATATATTCGATGTTGGTGATGATATAAATATGGATTCGGATATGAGAATTATTTAATTTTTAAGTGATTCTTCAGCATTGGGAGATCGGTCCAAAAATGATATATAAATATGAATGAATGATCGTTTTAAGGCCATTTTCCCCCGCTAGAGCGGGGGTTAGCCTTGCGGGCCCCATGACAATCATGGTTCCCTGTTTGAGGCAATGTTTTTTATGGCCGGATGCCCTTCCTGACGCCAACCCTTGGTCGCCTCTTACGATGCGCAGAGATACGGTGTACCTATTCTAAACCGGGGTACACACCGGGAAGGTCCAAAAATGATACATAGCAGGATATCTCAAAAGGTCGTGGATGGATTTGGACAAAACTTGGTGGACCAGTTGGGTGTGCAACAAGGAAGAATCGATTCGATTTTGGTGAAGATCTGAATATGGATTCGGATATGAGGATTATTTAATTTTTTAAGTGATTCTTCACCATTGAGTGATATGGCCAACCAGGCGGAGGTATGCTCTCTATTGAGTGCCGTTCTTGTTATATATATATATATATATATATATATATATATATATATATATATATATATATATATATATATATATATATATATATATATATATATATATACAGTATATATACAGTATATATATATATATATAAATAATATACCAGTAGAAGCCGACAAACGAATTTTCAATCCCCATGTTAAAGTTGCATCGAGAGAAACTATCCCATATAAAGGGAGGGTTACTTTGCGCCTCCCTTTGATTATTCAAGACGATATAAAATACTTCAAAAAGTAAGAAGAAAAATATGATTCAACCCAGATGGGACTCAAACCTCTTTTTTAGTTTTACCTCTTACACGAGCCTCGATCTTGCATACAAAAAAAACCAAAAAAAAAAAACCTACACTCCCAGCTTGGGAATCTGATGCCTTATCCATTAGGCAATTAAGCCAGCACATAAATTTCTCATATTTATTACTCCCGCCAGGGAGTAATGCATTCGATCGTGTCCGTCCGTGTGTGTGTGTGTGTGTGTGTGTGTGTGTGTGTGTGTGTGTGTGTGTGTGTGTGTGTGCGTATGTTTGTTCGTATGTTTGTATGTTCGTGTGTTTGTGAACAAGATATCTGGAAAAGTTCTGAATGGATTTGGATGAAAGTTGGTGGGATGATTGCCCTTTGGATAAGGAAGAATTGATTCGTTTTTGGTGAAGCTCAGGATATTATTCCGGATCCAGGAATTTTTTTGGGAATTTTTTTTTCTGTTTTACTGCATTAAAGCTTTTATTCTTATTCTTAAATGATGTTTTTCTCCTCTAATTCCGAGATATATCAAAATAAATTCTCTGACAGTTAGGGCCTACTTTCTTTTTCATTTATTGTTTTGGGGAGAGGGAATGTTAAACAAAACATATTATTCCAACTTGACCCACGGCGGGAGTCTGCGTTTGGCGTTCTAGTTTATGTATATATATTTTTATATATTTAATTTTAAGGCAAAAAATATGGAACTTAGGTGGAATTTGTTTTGAAAGCCATTAATTAGATGTATTGGCCAATGTATATTTCAAGTTTCGGCTCGTTTCAATGTATAGCCTTTGAGATATGAGCACCAACACATTTTGGGCGGACGGACGGGCAGACACCAACGTGAATTAGAGGGTTTTCTAAAAAAACTTAGAGACTGTGGAAACAGATGTTGGTGAAATGTGGAACCTATTACCTCAACGTACAAAGTATTTACTTCGGAAATTTGCAGCCGATTTCGTCCAGCAGGATCCGAGAAACTAATTTCCAGTCCCCATGTTAAAATTGCATACAGAGAAACGATCCCATATAAAGGGAGGGGAGCTTTGCGCCTCCCTTCATTGTCATCTCACAAATCTTTAGGGAGAAATATAACCACATTTGGGAAGAGCAGTATTACGAAGAACGAGAATGGCATTTGGTAGAATGGCAAGATTGGGATCCTCTGCATACCTCCGCCAGGCTGAACAGTTTACGTTTTGTATCCCACTGAGAGGCCGGATCTGAATGTGGACTTGAACCAATATCTAATCAGCGTGTTCTTGTCAACTACCCAACTCATTCACCAAGTCTCATCCGAATCAGTCCACAACTTTTTGAGATATCGTGCTATATATCGTTTTTGGCCCTATCTCTCAATTGTGAACAATCACTTTAAAATGATTTTCATTCTCATATCTGGATTCGGATCTGGATCTTCACCAAAATGGAAACAATTTATCCTTGTCAACCACTCAACCTGTCCACCACGTTTCGTCCCTATCAGCATTATAACATTTTGAGATATCCTGCCCACAGACAAACAATCAAACAGACAGCGGTAAAAACATAACCTCGGTCAACCTTCAGTGGTGGAGGCAATAACATCTCCAGCTATGTGCTCCCTAAAAATGTTGCTGATCAAATCAACCACACTCCCCACCACCTAAGTCCTTAATTCCCCCCCAATCGCAAGTGCTCAACGCTCAACCCCAACCCTCCACCCCCCCATTCCCAACTCTCTGCTCCCTCTCTGCTCCTCCACCCCCTCCACCCTAACTCGCTGTCCTTCCCTCGACCTTTCTTCCTGTTCTTCAAAACAAGAGGGCATTCTTACATCATTACATATTATTTCTTCAATATCAAGTTGTCCGTGTCCGCATGGGATTCCAAACGAGGTCGGAATGATGCAGCAAAAATGCAAACA
Source organism: Myxine glutinosa (assembly GCF_964187855.1). Classification (NCBI taxonomy): domain Eukaryota; kingdom Metazoa; phylum Chordata; class Myxini; order Myxiniformes; family Myxinidae; genus Myxine; species Myxine glutinosa. The sequence continues at coordinate 11,452,745 of NC_136272.1, read as the reverse complement.
GCGTCTTTTGTCATCGAGCCAGCAGGCTGGGAGCAACAATTCACATTTATTGCCACACCTGATGCAATTTAAATGCTCTAATGACGGCGAGCTGATCCATTCCAAAACTTTGTGTTCAATATGCTGTTTGTAGCTTTTTGATGCCTAGGGTCTGTCATAAAAATTTGTGTTGCTGCCTTGTATTGTGTTCCTAAAAATCTTGATATTCCCAATCCCGAACTGCAATCTTGCCATTCCCATTCCCGACTTGCAATCTTGCCATTCCCCATCCCGACTTGCAATCTTGCCATTCCCCATCCCGACTTGCAATCTTGCCATTCCTAATCCCGACTTGCAATCTTGCCATTCCCAATCCCAACCTGTTATCTTGCCATTCGCAATCCCGACTTGCAATCTTGCCATTCCCAATCTCGACATTCAATCTTGCCATTCCCAATCCCGACCTGCAATCTTGCCATTCCTAATCCCGACCTGCAATCTTGCCATTCCCAATCCTGACCTGCAATCTTGCAATTCCCAATCCTGACCTGCAATCTTGCAATTCCCAATCCTGACCTGCAATCTTGCAATTCCCAATCCTGACCTGCAATCTTGCCATTCCCAATCCCGACCTGCAATCTTGCCATTCCCAATCCTGACCTGCAATCTTGCAATTCCCATTCCTGACCTGCAATCTTGCCATTCCCAATCCCGACCTGCAATCTTGCCATTCCCAATCCTGACCTGCAATCTTGCAATTCCCATTCCTGACCTGCAATCTTGCCATTCCCAATCCCGACTTGCAATCTTGCCATTCCTAATCCCAACCTGCAATCTTGCCATTCCCAATCCTGACCTGCAATCTTGCAATTCCCAATCCTGACCTGCAATCTTGCAATTCCCAATCCTGACCTGCAATCTTGCAATTCCCAATCCAGACCTGCAATCTTGCAATTCCCAATCGCAACCTGCAATCTTGCAATTCCCAATCGCAACCTGCAATCTTGCCATTCCCATTCCTTACCTGTTATCTTGCCATTCCCAATCCCAACCTGTAATCTTGCCATTCCCAATCCCGACTTGCAATCTTGCCATTCCCAATCCCGACTTGCAATCTTGCCATTCCCAATCCCGACTTGCAATCTTGCCATTCCCAATCCCGACTTGCAATCTTGCCATTCCCAATCCCAACCTGTTATCTTGCCATTCCCAATCCCGACTTGCAATCTTGCCATTCCCAATCCCGACTTGCAATCTTGCCATTCCCAATCCCGACCTGCAATCTTGCCATTCCCAATCCCGACCTGCAATCTTGCCATTCCCAATCCAGACCTGCAATCTTGCAATTCCTAATCCCAACCTGCAATCTTGCCATTTCCATTCCCGACTTGCAATCTTGCCATTCCTAATCCCAACCTGCAATCTTGCCATTCCCAATCCCAACCTGTTCTCCTGCCATTCCCAATCCCAACCTGTTATCTTGCCATTCTAATCCCAACCTGCAATCTTGCCATTCCCAATCCCAACCTGTTATCTTGCCATTCCCAATCCCGACTTGCAATCTTGCCATTCCCAATCCCGACTTGCAATCTTGCCATTCCTAATCCCAACCTGCAATCTTGCCATTCCCAATCCCGACTTGCAATCTTGCCATTCCCAATCCCGACTTGCAATCTTGCTATTCCCAATCCCAACCTGTTATCTTGCCATTCCCAATCCCGACTTGCAATCTTGCCATTCCCAATCTCGACATGCAATCTTGCCATTCCCAATCCCGACCTGCAATCTTGCCATTCCTAATCCCAACCTGCAATCTTGCCATTCCCAATCCCGACCTGCAATCTTGCAATTCCCAATCCAGACCTGCAATCTTGCAATTCCTAATCCCAACCTGCAATCTTGCCATTCCCATTCCAGACATGTAATCTTGCCATTCCCAATCCTGACCTGCAATCTTGCCATTCCCAATCCCGACTTGCAATCTTGCCATTCCCAATCCCAACCTGTTATCTTGCCATTCCCAATCCCGACTTGCAATCTTGCCATTCCCAATCCCGACTTGCAATCTTGCCATTCCCAATCCCGACTTGCAATCTTGCCATTCCCAATCCCAACCTGTTATCTTGCCATTCCCAATCCCGACTTGCAATCTTGCCATTCCCAATCTCGACATGCAATCTTGCCATTCCCAATCCCGACCTGCAATCTTGCCATTCCTAATCCCAACCTGCAATCTTGCCATTCCCAATCCCGACCTGCAATCTTGCCATTCCCAATCCCGACCTGCAATCTTGCCATTCCTAATCCCAACCTGCAATCTTGCCATTCCCAATCCCGACCTGCAATCTTGCCATTCCTAATCCCAACCTGCAATCTTGCCATTCCCAATCCCGACCTGCAATCTTGCAATTCCCAATCCAGACCTGCAATCTTGCCATTCCTAATCCCAACCTGCAATCTTGCCATTCCCAATCCCGACCTGCAATCTTGCCATTCCCAATCCCGACTTGCAATCTTGCCATTCCCAATCCCAACCTGTTATCTTGCCATTCGCAATCCCGACTTGCAATCTTGCCATTCCCAATCTCGACATTCAATCTTGCCATTCCCAATCCCGACCTGCAATCTTGCCATTCCTAATCCCAACCTGCAATCTTGCCATTCCCAATCCCGACCTGCAATCTTGCAATTCCCAATCCAGACCTGCAATCTTGCCATTCCTAATCCCAACCTGCAATCTTGCCATTCCCAATCCCGACCTGCAATCTTGCCATTCCCAATCCCAACCTGCAATCTTGCCATTCCCAACCCCGACCTGCAATCTTGCAATTCCCAATCCAGACCTGCAATCTTGCAATTCCCATTCCAGACATGTAATCTTGCCATTCCCATTCCAGACATGTAATCTTGGATTCCCAATCCCAACCTGCAATCTTGCCATTCCCAATCCCGACCTGCAATCTTGCAATTCCCAATCCAGACCTGCAATCTTGCAATTCCCGTTCCAGACATGTAATCTTGCCATTCCCATTCCAGACATGTAATCTTGGATTCCCAATCCTGACCTGTAGGCCTAATCTTGCCATTCCTAATCCCAACCTGCAATCTTGCCATTCCTAATCCTGACCTGCAATCTTGCCATTCCCATTCCAGACATGTAATCTTGGATTCCCAATCCCAACCTGCAATCTTGCCATTCCTAATCCTGACCTGCAATCTTGCCATTCCCATTCCAGACATGTAATCTTGGATTCCCAATCCCAACCTGCAATCTTGCCATTCCCAATCCCGACCTGCAATCTTGCAATTCCCAATCCAGACCTGCAATCTTGCAATTCCCGTTCCAGACATGTAATCTTGCCATTCCCATTCCAGACATGTAATCTTGGATTCCCAATCCTGACCTGTAGGCCTAATCTTGCCATTCCTAATCCCAACCTGCAATCTTGCCATTCCTAATCCTGACCTGCAATCTTGCCATTCCCATTCCAGACATGTAATCTTGCCATTCCCAATCTCCACCCATTAACCCTCCCCAACCCACCTTTTCACAGGTTACTCTTCCCTCTCCTCTTTTTCTGTTCGTTCATTCCTTTGCTCATTGCGTCCAATTGTTTCCTCATCTCTTGAATGGCGGTTCGTCGCTTTCCTCCATGATCGCGTTCTTCCATGAGCCTCGATCTTGAATTTAAACCCTTAACTGATGACAACGTGTTCCTTGAGGATGACAGATCGCACATAAAGCTCGCCATTGATCACGTGTTTGAAAGGATTCTACCAAGACGCACGTACCCGAGTACCCACGCAGGCAACAAGACGGCCGGCTCACAGAACAGGGCGACGGGCGAGCGAGCTGGGGACGACACCAAACATAAGACGTCACAAACACGTCGGGCGATCCGCCGCATCTCCCCGTACGAAAGGAGTTCCGCCTGGCCGGGCTCGAGGCCGCTGTAGCGCACGGCTGGAGCATCGTCGGGAGTGCGAGCCTCGGCTACCAGGCCGTGCAGCGTCAGCGGCGCCTCAGACATGGCGACCACTACTCACATCTTCATGTAACTACCTGCAGTGTTACCGAGCGAACGTTCTTTCATGCGCCAAGAGAAGCTTTTTCACGCAGCCGTGAACTCGCAGTTAAACACTGTCATTTCCAACTCAACGCGGGACGAGTCCCATGAATGGGTGCATTGTTGTTGTTGTTGTTGTTCCTGCACGACATTCCTTCCTGCCATTTCAGTGTTTTGTTTGTCCTACTTTCCGTTGAGGTCATCATCATCAATGTACCACACTCCTTACATATCATCAGCGCTTCTGGCGCAGTCTCTCAGGAAATATTATCATTGATGATAATCAAACATTTGCTGTGCTGACTGGATTTTCCTGTCATGGCCGGATGTCGAAACCATTGCGCCGCCATCTTGAGACCCCCAAAACCGTAATGTTTGAAGCGTTCTTTGTGAGGCTCGGAGGTTCGAACCCCGGCCGAGTCATACCAAATACATTTAAAATGGTACGTGCTGATTACTTGCCTGATGTTCAGTATTGAAAAAGAAAAGGGCAAGGACAAACAACCATAGGTTGATGGTGTTTGACCTGGCCCTTGGGTAGAGGGCTCGGGTACGGCCCCACAGGTGAGGGCGAGACTACCGGAAGTAAGCTGTAACACGTGCCGTGCCCTTTTGTGGTTTGTTTTCAACGTATCCAATCACGTGACTGTTGTCGCGAAAGGGTGCACTAACCGGAAGTTACGTAGTTCTGCGGGCGCCTATTGCTCCAGAGGTCCTAATTTTCGTCCTCGGGAGGTCAATACGTTCCCTGTGTGCAGGCCGCACCATTTAAGAAGTTAGATGTGACCGAGTGGAGTTATCATCCGAATGCTGACGCAACTTTACACACCCACTCACCGATACACAGTATGCAAATGTAGGCCAATCCCGTAATGCCATGCAAATTCAAAACAGTGGAATGAATGCAAATCCTTTAATCAGGATAAACCAAAACACAGGATATACAACCAAGCAATACAAAAACCATAGGAAAATCCCACGGACATGTGGGGGTAAAGTATAAGTAATTAAATAAATAAAGACATATAGTGTTCTTTTACAGGGGGTTGGTGGCTGTGTTAAAGCTCCACTTCATGTCATCCATTTGCAGTCTGATTTGGCGTCAGGACCGGTCACCGTAGGTTTACAAGCCACTCTTCCTGTAGAGGGAGTATCTTTTGTTATCGGGAATGATTTGGCCGGTGGTCAAGTTTCTGGTAACCCGATGTTTGTTGAAAAGCCTAGTATGGAAAATAACGCCGCGCAGTTAGAGCAGGAGATTCCGGGTATCTTTCCATCCTGTACCGCGACTCGTGCTATGGGTAGGAAGCGCTCTGAAGAGAAGAGGAAGGTACTGACGTCACGCTTTGCACAGGCACGTCTTGTCAAGTACCCAAAAACTAAGTGTCAGCGCACACAAGTCATGGATGGAGGCAATGTTGGCAAGCTCTTTGTGGGTGGACTGAACTTCAAAACCAGGGAAGTTGTTCTGGACTCGAAGTCCAGTTGTTCTGGAAGTTGTCTTCGGCCAATATGGACCACTCTTGGAAGTGCGGCTGATAAAAGACAGGGAGACGCAGAAGTCAAGAGGGTTTGGCTTTGTCACGTTTGAAAACACAAAGGATGCCAAAGATGCAGAAAAGGATTTGAATGGCAAGGATTTGGATGGTCGGACCTTAATAGTAGAGAGGGCAGGCCATGGGCGTCGAGGGGGCTACAGAGGAGGAAAACGTGGAGGTAGATTCAGGAGTGGCTATGGCTCCCGGGGTAGGAGTAGTAGTTTTGGTGGTGGCCGCAGTCGATATTGCTATGGAGGCTCCCAGATTTACGGCACCTCCCGAAGGGATGATTATCAGGGTAGTGGCCGAGAAGGAGACCGCTATTCACGTGACTACAGCAACAAGTGTTCCAACCATGATTATTATGAAAGTTAGGAAGAGTTGAAGCACTGAATGCTGCGGAGCAGCCGAGACAAGATTCCTACTCGGATTAACCGTTAACTCCACGTTCTTAAAGGCGTCCATGTAGTGAACTTTCCTACACGGATTAACCGCGAACTCCACGTTCCTAAAGGTGTCCCTGTAGTGAACCTTCCTGCACAGATTAACCGCGAACTCCACGTTCCTGAAGGCGTCCATGTAGTGAATACTTCCAGGCCTCACCACCCAACCACCATTAAACCTGGCTCTCAGCTCGGCCTCCCTAAAAAGTGTTATAGATTTGCTTGACTTTGGATTTTTGATCAAACCCCCTTAACCTTCATTCAAAAAAAAGAAAAATAAAATTAGAGGTTGATGAGATGGAGTTTGGCTTTGCAGGAGTTCAACTTGGAAATTGAGCATGTAAAGGGCAGGGACAATGTCGTTGCGGATGCTTTGTCCAGAGTGAACTAACCTTGGAGATATCTGTAGGTTGTTTGAAGTTTTGTTGCTTTATTTTTGGGAAATATTGATTATATCGTTGCTCACGGGAATTGATGATTTGGGTGTGAGTTTACTGTTGTTTGTTGGAAGAGTTTTGCCGACAAAGAAAGTTTTCACTATGTTCAAACTTTCTTTCTTGAGGGGGGGAAGTGTTATGGCTTCGTCACTTCCGTTGTGGTGGCTTTCATCCACTTGAGACATTTCTGGTTCCATGTATTATTATTAGTGTTGTTTGAGGGAAATAGCAATTATTATTGTCAAAAGGTAAAAGGAATGTTTTAAAAATGAAACCGGATCGGGAACCGGAAGACGAAGAAGAAGGAGAGAAAAAAAGGGCGGAGCGAATGAGTCCGACAAGAAAGCCGAGTTGCTCTGGGTTCTGAAGCAAACGTTGGCGAGCCAGTCACTGGCGAACTTTCGGGTTTCCGGGAGAGGAATTCCTACGACGGAGTTGTCATCACTGTGACCGGTCGACCTGCATGTCAGGTTTTGCGATCGATTCAGGAGAGAATCATCGCCGTGCCGTGCGCCACGAGACCGGGTCGTCGGCCATTTTGACTTGCGCAGGATTTGTGCTTCACTTGCGGTTTCGTTTCTTTTCGACAATTCTCCTCGCATTCAGACGTCGATCTGAGGCGTGTGTGTGTGTGACGCGGATGTTTGAAGGCTAATTCGTCCATACCCGAGGGTGTGATCTCTCGGTCGCCTGTAGGGCACCTTTGGATTTCCCAGTCACCTTGAGGGCGCCTATGTACAGCTTCGGCTGTGTGACTGCCCTGGCCATCCGCACGGGATTCTGGTCTCGTTTGGACATCGTTCTAGCGATCGCTGGAGCGAATCAACTTCGTCTTGGAGCCGGGAATAAGAGACATTGGGGAATGTTCTTGTTCCACTCACTTGGAGCACAGTGAGTTATATATTGCAAAACTGATGGTACAGGACATAGGACATATTCATAGGACATATTGATTGTACTTTTGAATACTATTGTTGTTGTACTGTTATTCTTGTGTGATCTCAATACAATATTTGTTTGTGAGTAACAATTAGGGTGGCTTCTCCATTGATCTTTGACACACAGAATAACACATTTTTCTGCCGTGACTCCTCTCGGGGCTCGGAGGTACACCGTGACCAGGGTGTCGGGGAGGAGCACGTAACACTGGCCAATAAGATACTCGACAAGGAGCACACGCTTCTGCTCCCTCCCTCTTTGCTACACGGCACCACATGCACGGTGCTCCGATAGGCTCTCCTCAACACCCGTCCCTTCCATGCAGATGGTGCCTCCAACCTGCAGCCCTCGGTGAGATCACTGAACATCCTCACAGGCTGAGTTACTCATCGCAAAAAAACTGGCCGTCCGTCTTGCCTTCGTTCCCACCTTTTTACCTCTGCGACCAAAGGTGGATGGAGGTTATGTTTTCACCTGTCTGTCTGTTTGTCTGTCTGTCTGTGAACAAGATATCTCAAAACGAACTGTGCTCAAAAAGGAGCTTAAATGGCATGCTTGGAGGCCTACTGTCAAGCAATCTCTGCTGAAGACTGCGACATTCGCATGGAGTTTGGGGAGGTGATGCTGGCTTGGTATGAAGATTGGTCTGATCTCTTTAAAAATATCCTCTGGTCTTATGAAGCGGTATTTCACATCGGTGGGTTTGTGAACCGTCACAACTGCTATTACTGGGCAGGAGAAGATCCTCGTGTTATTTCTGAAAAAACGCAATATCGGCCCAAGGTAACGGTGTGGTGTGGAATGACTTCAGAAAGGATTGTAGGTCCCTTCATTCTTCGCGATACCATGAATGCCAAAAGGTACCTCACCATGCTGCAAGACGAAATCTGGCCAATTATCAGTGCTTCGGAGAATGTTGAAGATTTGATTTTCATGCAAGATGGCGCTCCTCCACATTTTGCTATTGTTGTTCGTGAATGGCTGAATGCCCACTTCCCTGGGAGATGGATGGGTCGTCGTGGTCCGTATGAGTGGCCAGCCAGGAGCCCTGACTTAACACCATGTGACTTTTTTCTTTGGGGTTGGGTAAAAGAGCAAGTCTACTGTACCAAACCAACGACTTTGGAAGAACTTGAAGGGCGAATACGAGAAGTTATGTCTTCCATCCCACAAGAGTTCCTGGTGAAATCAGTTGATGCGGTTCCCGGGCGGCTTGAGAAGCTGGTGGCGAATTCTGGTGCCCATATCGAATTTTAAATAAAACGTCATGCTATACGCTTTCTTCTTATATCCATTTCTTGTAAAAATTATAGTTAAGAAATAAATTAGAAGTATTTAAAAATAGGGAGTTACTTTTCAATCACCTTGTGTATATATATATATATATATATATATATATATATATATATATATATATATATATATATATATATATATATATATATATATATATATATATATATATATATATATATATATTGTTGTGGATATGAGAATGTTGTTTTTTTTAATTGTTGTGTAATTACTTGTTGTAAAATGTCACCCTCCTTCCTGCATTTGTTGTTGTATAAAGGTCAAAGGGCGTTCCCGTAGTTAATTCCATAAAACATACACGAAGGACACCATATATCCCTGTTTAGTAGTTATATCCTTATTATGTGTATTAGTGTAAGGCTGTGTCTTCCATTAATTTAAATACTCCATTGCACCAAGTGAAATAAGAGTATATTCCCTTCACATTCCCCTTCCAACAATTGCCAACTGTTCCCTCCGCGACTCCATTCGCCACGAGGTCAGCTCGGAGAAGAAGGGGGAGGAGCTGCCGACTCCTGGGCGTGCCCACCCATCGTCATCAAGGGCGGAGCCAGAGGGCCGTGCCGACCAAACAGGGCCGAGGCGAGCTCACCGATGGGCGTGTCCTGGACACCAGCGGCCTGATCGCCTGAGGCGCTATAAAGAGCGCGCGCGAAAGCCTTGAAGTAGTTGGACTAAGAAAGAGAGAGGAGAGAAGGGGCGAAGCGAAGCAAAGAGAGCAAGAGTCGAGGAGGGAGGAGATCAGATGACAGACAAGCCAAAAGAGAGTCCAGGAATTTGCGAGAGAGGGAGAGAGAACCCGTCACGCCAGACCCCCCACCAGCAGCGTTGGCTCCACCAAGCAGCTCCGACCCGTTACACCGCGCACACGACAGGATCGGTGGCATCAGCGGCCGTCGAGGTCCAGCCCGACGTCCCGTGCGGGATCAAGCTCCTAGTAAGGGAAACATATGAAAATCTGTTAACTAAATTGTTACCAAAAAATTTCTTCACCAATATGTTTGTAAAGGTGTGTAATAACATGTGTTAAAATGTTGAAGGTCAACTCCCGTGGGAAACCCAGAAAAAAAGCTGTTGAATTCGGGTACCGAAAAATTATTTTCGAGAATTTTTATTTTTTTAAATCGGCCCTTAAGTAACTTATGAGGGGTCAAATAAGGGTTTTTCATGATTCTGAGTTGATTGTTAACATTTATATTTCACCACAGACACTCCTTTGTGGAAAAATAATTTCTAAATATATCTCATTTTCTACTTTGCAGGACATGGAGTCTAGCAATATGGATGAAGACGTTACTCCACCTGTGCTCAATTGCTTCATCTGTGCACGCTCGGATACACCAGCTGAAAGGCTCATACAGGCAACTCCAAAGGGATACTCAACTTTATTGAAACAAGCAGAAACTGTCGAAAATGTTACTGTTGTGGAACGTATGAAGGAGGCTCAAAAGGAAGGAAAACTGAGGTACCACCAGAAGTGTAAAAATGATCTGTACAACAACTTTGTTGCAACCACCAAGAAATCAGCTCAAGCATCAAAGGCAGAGAAAGAGTCATCAAAGTTGAAGAGAAGACGCACTACTTGTGAGTTCAGTTCATCAACTGGCTGCAGTTCTAGAAGATCACAGTCAGTTGACCTCCTGTATAAGGATGTATGCATTCTTTGCAAACAACCAGCCCAGCTCTACAAAAATAATCCAGCACAAGCTAGAAAGAAATACAGAGTGCCAGATAATTTGACTGCAGATACACTGAAGGCAAGCTTGCTGAAGACAGCACGGAGTCGCGGGGATGACTGGGGCACTGAAGTCACTGGACGCCTGGAAGGGATCAACGACTTGGTAGCAGAAGAAACACTGTACCATTTTTTTTTTTTTTTTTTTTTTTTTTTTTGTATACAAGATCGAGGCTCGTGAAAGAGCGAACATTAATCACACAGAAAGACAAACAGACACACAAAACAAATAACATCGGGAGCGGTAGACAAGATGGGGAGAGAGGGGGAAGGACACAAACAACATTTGAGAGCAGGGACCGAGAGACATGGAGACATCGAGAGAACTGTGGGAGGGAGAGGGCTTTGGGGGGGAGGCATGGGAAGGGGGGGGGGGGGGGTGGGAGAGGTATAAAACATATGGACACTGCCAAGACTTCCAGGAAAGAAGTTGGAATTTCAAACAAGGTGGATCTGGGGTGAATTAGTGGGGGTAGAAAAGATCAAGGTTTTGGATGGGGGAAGATAAGAGATGGTGGTGAACAGCTGTTTTGAAGACCTGGAGGGAGGAGTGTGATTGAAGTGAGTGTGGGAGTTTGTTCCAGAGGCGGGAGAAAAGAGGAATGAAAGAGTGAAGGTGAGCAGAGAGCCGAGATTTCGGCAGTTTAACCATCAGAGGGTGGCTGGCAGATCTTGTGCGACCTGTAGGAATATTTGGGGGACAGAGCACAGAGAGAGCTGGGGGAGCAAGGCCGGAGAGGAGTCGGTAGAAGACAGAAAGACCACCTACCTGCCTGCGGTGAGTGAGTGAAAGGCCCTCAGAGATAGCTTCATCGCGGGAGATTCCAATGATTCTGAAAGCTTTGGATTCAACAGCGTGAAGCCGAGCCAGGTGTGAGGCAGGAGCACCAGCCCATAGGGGAGAACAGTATTCCATTGAGCTGCGGATGAAAGCCTTGTATGTGGTGAGGAGCTCAGGTGTGCCTAGGAAGGACTTCGCACGACGAAGGATGCCCAGTCGGCGACTGGCTTTGGAGGCCAGCTTGGAAATGTGGTTTTCCCAAGAAAGATCATGGCAGATGGTGAGACCCAAAAGCTTGAGCGACAGAACTTCTTGGAGAGGATTGTTGAGAAAGTAGATGGGAGGGTTGTCCAGTCGATCTTTTCGGAGAGACATAGTAAGAGTGTGAGATTTGTCAGGATTGAAAGACATGTTCCACATGTTTGACCACTCTGTGATTTTGTCCAGGTCTTCAGAGAGTGAGGAGGCTGCAGACTGCCAATCTGAGGGAAGAGGAATGGAGCGGCAGAGAGTGGAGTCATCAGCAAAGAGATACAGAGGATTTTCCAGAGTCGGAGAGATCATTGATAAAGACCAGAAAAAGCACAGGGCCCAGCACACTGCCTTGGGGAACTCCAGCCTGAACGGGAAGGGGAGATGAGAGAAATCCATTCAGGGCCACACGTTGACTACGACCAGAGAGGAAGTCCGCAAGCCATGCATGGAGATTTCCATGGATACCATAGGAGGAGAGTTTGGTGAGCAGAGCTGGGTGCCAGACCGTATCGAAGGCACGTGATATGTCAAGGGAGACAGCTCTGATTTCCTGTTTGGCATTGAGGACCTCCATCCATTGTTGAGACAGCAGAAGCAGCATGTCCAGAGTAGAGTGACCTGGTCTGAACCCAAATTGATGATCAGAGATCAAGCCATTGGAGAAGAGGAAAGATTTCATATCCGAAGCAATGATGGATTCCATGACTTTGCTGATAATTGGGAGCAGGCTGATTGGTCTGTAGTTGCAAGGATCTGTTTTTGCACCTTTTTTGTGTAAAGCGGTAATGTTTGCTGATTTCCAGGATGCTGGCAGATGACCTTGAGCAAAAGATAGGGTGAAAAGAACAGAGAGAGGGTGAGATAGAGCGGCAGAGCAGGATTTTAGGACCCGTGGGCTGATGCCATCTGGTCCAGTTGCAGAATCAGAGTCGAGGTTTGACAAAAACTCCTCCACCTTGTCAGGAGAGAAGGTCACAGAGTCCAGGAGCAGTTTGGTTCGACTGGGAAAGGTGGGAACAGAGAGAGATGGGTTTGGGACTAAGGAGTTTGAGGCAAACACAGAGTTGAGGCATTCGGCTTTGTCACGTGCGATGTCAACTGTGTGGCCATTTGAGGTAAGGGAGGGGATGGAGGGGGAACAAACACCAGAAACGGATTTGACCAGACGCCACCAGGATTTGGAGGAAGGAGACAGGTTTGAGAGTTCATTCTTGAGTGAGGAGAGATAGTGCTTCCTGGCACTCCTGAGGGTAGACACACACTTGTTCCGAGCTTGGTGGAAGGAACTGAGATTTCCTTCAGTTGGATTAGCCTTCCAAGAGGCAAAGGCAAGTTGTTTCAGGGCAACTGCCTCACCACAAGATTCAGTGTACCATGGACGGGAGGAAGGGTAAGACAACTGAAGGCGAGATGGGATAAATCTGTGCATGAGAGAGATCAGTTTGCTTTGGAAGAATTCCCAGGAAGAATTGATGTCAGAGGCAGTGGAGATGGGAGACCAATCCAGACGATTGATGGCTGCTTGAAGACCGTCCCAGTCGGCCTGAGTGAAATGCCAGACTCGTCGACGCTGAGGAGGCTCTCTGAGAATGGCCAGAGAGATGTCCACTTTGACAAGCACATGATCAGAAGAACCGATTGGAGCAGAAGAAGAGCAGCAGACATTAGCAGGGAAGTTAGACATAACCAAGTCTAGAAGAGAAGATACTCCATTGGCTGAGATCCGGGTCGGGAAATTGACAGATTGTGTCAATCCCAGTGAGTCACAGAAGTCCTTTGCTGAGGTGCCATGACTGGTGAGAGAGGAACCCACACCCAACCAGGTGGCATGATGACAATTGAAGTCACCACATATGAGGAAGAGAGAGTTGGGATGAGTGGATAGAAGTTGGTCCATGTTGTCAGACAGTGAAATGTAGATGGAGTCATCACTGTTTGGGGGACGGTACAGAACACATATGAACAAAAGGTGGGAGCGGAGAGGAAGCCGTAGCCAGAGGTACTCCTGGGGGTGAGGAGGAGAGAGGGCAGTGCAAGGAGAGTGAGGAAGAGAGTTTTTGATAAAGATAGCCACCCCACCACCAGGCCGAGGCTCAGGTCTATCATACCGGAGGAGGGAGTAACCAGGAAGAGATATTAAGGAATCAGAGACATCTTGAAGGAGGAAAGTCTCTGTTAAGCAGATCAAGTCTGGATTGTCAGAAGCAACCTGTGTGGAGAGATCAGTCAGGTTTGAGCGAAGGCCCCGGATGTTTGAGGTCCATACCGTTAATGAAGAGAGAGGGGGAGCATCGGGTACAGGACAGGGGAGGGGAGGAGTAGGGTAAGATGAAGGATGAGAGGGGGAGGTAGGGAGAGCAGTTGTTAGTGTGTCAGCGATTGCAGAAGAGTTCCAAGAAAGGGAAGGATGAGGAGGATGAAAGGTTTGAAGGTGAAGGGATGAGGCACAGAGAGGGGTTGTTTGAGGGGGGGCAGAGGAAAGAAGAAGGTTGGGGGGGGGGGGGGTGGAGGTATGAGATAGAAGGGAGACGAAGTGGGGAGGAGGCAGCTTTGAGGAGGAGGGGGGAGGAGGGAGAATTGGAGAGGAATGGTATGGGGGGAGATTTGAATGGGAGGGGTTGGGGGGGAGTTTTGAAGGGGAGGAGTGAGGGGGGAGTTTAGGAGGGGAAGGGCAAGGGGGGAGTTCAGGAGTGGAAGGGCAAGGAGGGAGTTCAGGAGTGGAGGGATAGGGGGGGAGTTTAAGAGTGGCCGGGCAAGGGGGGAGTTTAGGAGTGTAGGTGCAAGGGGAGGGATTTGGATGGGAGGGGCAAGAGGGGAGTTTAGAAAGTGGATGATTAATGAAAGACGAACATTGATAACAAATTGGGTTTGTTGTGATTTTCAAGTTAGCAATCCGGTTCAGGATGATGGAGGAGGGATGGAATGAATGTGAATTTAGACCATGTAGTGAGGGAGACGTATAAGATATTGAATTTCTTTTTTTTGAAGTGGAATGAGTTGGAGAGGAAATTGAGAAAAGCCTTTTAAATAGGAAGAAAAACAGCGTGTTGTAAAATACCACTGAGTAAAACACTGAAGGGGAAAGGTTATACATATTTAAATAATATTTAAACAGAACCGTGAACAATCTTATGTGCACAAAAATACCAACGGGGGGAGAGCCGAGAGGGACCACCATGAGTCACGTGAAGGGCAAACGGTGGATGGCAAGGAGTTAATGGGGGCGGGGCGAACAGCACACCTGGACAGAAAATACAGGATGAGTCAACAGTACACGTGGAGAAAGGAAAATAAATGTTTTTTTTTTTTGTTTTTTTTTTGGTTTTTGGGGGTGGGGGGGGGGGGGGAGGTGGGGATTTAGAACGTTAGACAGAGTATTATGTTCGGGGTAGAAGGGAAAAAAACTAAGAGCCAAGCAAAACACGATTAAGATAACAAACACCGACGGGGGTACAACTACAAGGCCGCACACGAGGAGCAGAACACGATTAAATAATTACAAGTTACAGGAAATTCAAAGCAAAAGTAAATATAATCAAAACAATAACGCATGGACGATAAAATAACGAGTTGAAATTTGACAATCTATCTGGGGAAATGGGGGAGAAACACGTGGTCGAAGAACGATCGACCGAACGAATAAGAATGAATAAACGAATGAGAACAGAGAAGGAAATGTTTTTTTTTTGGATTTTTTTGAGTTGTGATTTACACAAGGAAGAGGGCTATGGGGTGAAAAGATTGGGAAAACAGAGAACGAAAGTTATTGGATCACAAAAACACGGACCGCTGAGAGAAAAACAAAGCCTCAAGGTTGTACAGTGTTCACTGTACAACTACAAGGCCTCAAAACACGACCCGAATTAACACGATTTTCAATACAGGTATGAAAGATTTGCACCGAAAATCTTCGTCGGGAGACAATATATACACCATAAAATAAATAGTTATAACGAAAATACAAATGGGAACAATTACTTAACTTCGATTTCGATGGATAGCATGGAGAGCTGAGAATAAACGAACCCTCGCCAGCAAGACCGGAAACGGAAGTGATCAGAAGTTTGCGATGCAAACTTATGTTTGCGAGAGGTGACAGTTTGTCCAAGACTGATGAGGAAGGAAAAAGGAAGAGAGGACAGAGGAGTATTGATGAGGAGCGAGAGGCAGTTTTTATTGAATTCTGCGAATGGTTAGACTCAGAATTAGAGCATGGGGTAATGAACATGGACCAAGTCCATGAAAAGCTGCAGGAGTTTGATCAGTCACCAGAGAAGAGCCTTTCTTATTCAAAGCATTGGCTAAAGATAAAACTTCTAGAGAAATACGAAGACACCTTGTATTTCACAACACAGGAAAGAAGGGCAGATGTATTCTGTCTCAAAGATGGCACCGACAATATTCTGCGAGTGCATCATGCTAATCTTGACCATGGAGATGAGAAGACTCAGATCATAAAGACGGCACTCAAGTTCATATCCAATGATATTGCCTTGATTGATTTAGGTCCAAAGTCGTACCCCACCACACACAGTATGACTGACATCGATAGTCAGCTGACACTTGTTCCTGCAAGCCTTCAGATGTTCTTGAGACCGATTGTCAAGACAGACGAAAGAGTTGCCGTTTGGGGGCAGAATTTTATTAAGGCCTGTCGACCTCGGTCTGGAGTATTGCCACACCAAATGGGGCTTGCCATACAACTTGATCATAGATTTGGGTCAAAATGGATGCTCAACAAGCTCCACCGGCTGGGATACACTGAGTCTTACACGGAGACACAAAACTACAAATACTGCTTCCTTAATAGTAGGAGTGGAGATGATGTTCCAGATACTTCTGGCACTCTTGACACCATTGTGGAGGAAACCGATGAACAGATCAATGATGAGGTTGCGGTTGATGCTGCGCTTGAGGATCAATCAGTGATGACAGCCAAAGTGCCAGCCAGTGAAAGTGAATTGTCAAGTAATGATCAGGTGGTCTTTATGGAGGTTGGGGAAACAAACAATGCAGTCACTCAGTTTGTTGGAGACAATATAGATTTAAACATTGTCTCTATTCACGGAAACACTCCCTTTCACTCAATGGGTTGGTTCGAAGTCACCTCTCCGGCACCACCTTTGCCAGATCCACAGACAACAGCAGCTTTCCCCCGGGTGATCAACAATCAACTCAGAATCATGAAAAACCCTTATTTGACCCCTCATAAGTTACTTAAGGGCCGATTTAAAAAAATAAAAATTCTCGAAAATAATTTTTCGGTACCCGAATTCAACAGCTTTTTTTCTGGGTTTCCCACAGGAGTTGACCTTCAACATTTTAACACATGTTATTACACACCTTTACAAACATATTGGTGAAGAAATTTTTTGGTAACAATTTAGTTAACAGATTTGTGAAATATCTCATAAAATGCCCTTACTATCCAGCCAGCACCGTGCCTTCCTCCCCCTCCAGCCACCCACCTCCTTCCAGCCAATCCACTCTGCAATTCCCCGTGTGAGGCCGTCTTTGTTTGTTCTGTCCAGGGTATTAATTAAGCCTGTTTAGATAAGCTAGCGATTTTCACTGTGTCTCTTTGATTTCTTCTGTAAATTATTTTATTATCCTTCCTTCTCCTTGGT
This sequence comes from Myxine glutinosa, assembly GCF_964187855.1. Taxonomy (NCBI): domain Eukaryota; kingdom Metazoa; phylum Chordata; class Myxini; order Myxiniformes; family Myxinidae; genus Myxine; species Myxine glutinosa. The sequence goes on along the minus strand of NC_136272.1, from coordinate 11,435,630 downwards.
TACTTTTGGTTGTAAATAGCAAATAAATTATATTCGTATTCCCTACTTCTGTCTTCCTCTTCTTCACATCCGTGTCTCCTTTGTCTTTTCCCCATTGAATATCTGTGGCACGATTTGGCCCACGTTTAAGGGATCGGGTCTAGTCATTGTAAAAACAGTTCGGGCCGCGGCGCCATCCACTCGGCAAATTAACATCTTATCCGCGGTCCGTAACAATTGGTGCCTGGGAGTGAGATTCGAACCTGGAGCGCGAATAGCGCGCTCAAAATTACGGGTGGCCCAAAAAGAAATTTTGTTTTATTTAAAATCTTAAATTTGGAAGTCGTGCCATGGACAATCAAGGCGATCGGATGCAGGTGGGTGAGCTAGAAGAGGGGTTAGGGGTAACGCAGGACCACAGGGAAGAAATAGAGGAGAGCAATGAAGAGGTGGTTGAGGGAGTATCAGGTGTGCAAAATGGCGCCCTCGCGCACGTGGTTACAGCGGCACCAAATTTCGCCACGCCCGCGACCGTAGCAGCGCCGCCAATGGATTGGGGCCTATTCATGCTGCAAATGCGGGCCCTCATGGAAGAGAACAGGGGGCTGGGAGACCAAATTGGGGCAATGAAGGACGAAGCGAGGAGTACTAGTGAGCAAGTGGGAGCAATGAGGGACGAAGCGAGGGGTACTAGTGAGCAATTAAGAGCCGGGTTAAACAATATGGGAAATAAATTTGAGGGTTTAGACAATAAATTTGCGGGGTTAGACAATAAATTTGCGGGGTTAGACAATAAATTTGAGGGGTTAGACAACGGGATAAAAGAGGTAAAGAATGGGTTAACGGGGCTAGAAGATAGGATGGAAGGCAAATTGCGGGAGATAGGGGAGCAATCCGCCCGGGAAATCAAACGGATGGGGAACCAGATAGAGGAGGTGAAAATCGGGTTAGACACTAAATTGGATGCTCAGAGGGATGAATTAGAGCAGATGAGGGCGGCATCTACTAAAGAGATGGGAGAAATGAAGGAGGAAATAGGACGAGGTGTAAGCGAGGAGGGCTCGGGGGTACGCGAGGAGGTAAGGCGAGGTGAGAAGCGTATGGAGAAGGAGGGGAGGAATAATACGGCTAGGTTACAGGGGGGCATAGAAGATCTGACGCAGGAGGTGGAACAGCTGACGGTGGGACAGACGGAGTTAGTGGAGCAGGTACAAAGGAACACTGCGGTACTAGGAGGGTTAAAGGCGACACAAAAAGAACTAAAAGACGACTTGATAGCGACGAAGAGGGAATGTCAGATGGTACGTGAGGGACTGACAACGAGGTTGGACGAGGTGACAGAAGTAATGGAGACAAAGGACCGGGAGGTGAGGACGCACATAGAAACGGTCAAGGTAGCGTTAGAGGACGAAATTGAGGAGACGCACCGGGAAATAAAAGAGGTGAAGCAAAAGTTAGAGGAAGTGGAAGAGGGGGTGAGTGAAATTAAGAAGAGACGGAGGGAAACTAAGAGGGAGATAAAGGAGGAGGTGATGGAATATGTACAAGGTCGGTGCTCAAATCATGATGGTGTGCTTGCTAACCAAATAAAGAGTTTGCAGGTGGCGAAGGAGGTGCGGAGACGAGGTGCCAAGGTGAGTGGCGATATATTCGGAAATGTATATGATGTGAGGGGAGCTTCAGTCGGCTTGGGGGTTGATTTGGATCCGGGTGTTCGTGAGAGGCCGTTGGTGAAGTGTGTGACAGGTACGGTGTGCGAAAGAGGAGGTGTGCGAGAATGTCCGACTCTGGGGTGTGTGAGGAAAAAGTGCGCGCCGAGGAGTGAGTGTGCTGGCGAGAGTGAGTTGGTCGTAGCGCGTGTGCGAGGGGGCACATGGAAGTGCGTAGTGGGGAGTGTTACAGAGGATGTAACGAGAGAGTGCACACCTGTGGTGAGTGTTACAGAGGATGTAACGAGAGAGTGCACACCTGTGGTGAGTGTTACAGAGGATGTAACGAGAGAGTGCACACCTGTGGTGAGTGTTACGGAGGGTGTAACGGGAGAGTGTGCGCAAGAGGATGCGCGAGAAAGGTGTGTAACGGACGGGTGCATGAGGAAAGAGTGCGCTGTCAAAAGTAAGGGTGAGTGCGCGACCGAGTGTGGAGGTGAGAGTAGTGAGAGTGACACGGAGCGTGAGTTGGTTGTGGCAGGTGAGAGAGGATGTACACCTGGAATGGAAGGATGCACACCTGGAATGGTAGAGCGCGTATGGGAATGCACGCTGGAGTTGGTGGTGAGGCACGTGGTTGGGTGTGCAAGTGAGAGCACACCTGTGGTTGTCACAGAGGAGGTGACCGAGGAGGGGGCACGAAGAGGTGTGTTGGTGAGGTGTGCGAACGACGAGTGTGTGCAAAGGTGTGCGATGGTCACTGGTCAGGTGTGTGACCAAGTCTGTAAGCGGAATGAGTGTACCTGGGTGTGTCAGGGAAGGTGCAATGACAAAGAGCATGGAGACAGCTGGATGTATGAGCAAGGAACGGGCTGCGGGGTGTAAGCATGCAAGTGGAGCATCGACGGTAACCGGGTTAGCGGTTAGAGCGACGTATAGCCGAATCGGGCCCTCGGTGCGTGCCGGGCAGCTTCGTGTGCTGCGGTTTCGAAAGAACCACCGTGCGGGATCCACGCCGGCCCGCGCTTTGAACGGCCGCGTCCGTGCTCCACTAGGCGGAGCGGGCAGCCCGATAGGAAGGGTCGTCATGGCGACCCCCTTTTGTTGAGGCGTTCCGGCAGGGCGAGATCGGGCCATTGGACGGCTCTGTGCCGAGATGGTGCGTGGGATCTCGGCCCGGGTAAACCTCCTTCCCTTCACCGAGTGCCGGACGCATCCAGCCGCCGGCACCAAGCAACCCGCATTCATTGCTCGGCTTTACGAAGCTGAGCTTTGGAGATGAATTGGCGCACCGAGAAGCACTAGTGAGTAGACTGTGATGATGAGGATAGTGTTTTGGCCCCGAAATTAGAAAAACAAAATTTGATGATTGGCAAAGGATTGGCAGAGTGATGATTGGTAATGGTAGAGTGATTGGTAGTGATTAGCAAATTTTTAATTGGCTGGAATTTGATGTGCTAAATTGGTAGTGAGAGATACCCGATGTGAGGGGATGGCAACTCTGCCATCCCTCATAGCGGGGGCAAAGGAGCACTAGGTTATGGGGTTTGGCAGTGAAAACTAGCCCGGGAAGGTTAGGATAATGATAGGGATCTAGAGAAGATGACAATAGGTAACGTTAAGATTAGGTAGTGACAATGATACCGGTAGTGGGGACGCAGGTAGCTTAGTTTGGATGATAATGACATGGTATGTGCTTAGTTTAAAGGGAAGACGGGGAGCACTAAGTTAGCAGGGCAACAGGGAGTTCAGATGATGCCGTGTGTGTGGTTAAAAGGTGTGATTGCACAGGTGTGCAACTGGACAGGTGGATGGAGCAGTGTATGAGTGAGTGATGGTGACGTGTGTTGTGTTGACCAAATGGTCCAGGGAGGAAGGCGGGTGCAGGTGGCACCAGGTGTGATTGCACAGGTGTGCAACTATAGGTGAATGGAGAACAGGTGTATGGAATAAATGGTCTGGAGTATATGGAGTATTGGAATGGATGGTCGTGGAGTGAGTATGGTGGAAACTGTGGAGTGGAGTGGATGGTGCGAAGGTGTGGATGGGGGAAAGGAGGATGGACCCCATCACGAATACCTGGGGAGGGTAGTTTAAGAGTTAGGTAGAGGGTATAGGTAAATTGTGGTTGGATATTGGCATCTGTGGTGCGTGGTGGAAGAATGATGGTTAAACGGGTGCATTAGTGTTGTGGAAATGGCTGGGCGTGTAGCCTGTTAGTGTGTGTAGTTGGTTGGGCACTCCACCACTGTGAGGATGTCGGCCAGGTGAGGCCGCAGGTGGGCTCTGGGAGCCGGTAGAGTTGTGGATGGGGCCCGAGGATCCGGAGGACGGACCCGGGTAGCCCAGTGCCAGAGGGCACCGAGGGGTGACAGAGCCAGGAGGGGCCTTCCCCAATTAGATAGGTTAGGGTGAGGAGCTAGGTAAGCTCGGGTGGCAACTGCAGTGGTGGAGGTGTGCAGGTGGGTAGGCCTGCTGGGAGAGCTACACGCCCCAGTCCTGAAATTGTGCAAGGGCACATGGAGTTGCATCGGGGGAGTGACACCCCAAATTGAGGAGGCACCACAGTTTGGTCAATGGGAATTTGGTTCTTAAAACCACATAGAGTAAGATGGCCAATGGTTTGGCAGGGCAAGACCCCGGGTAGTGTAAAGTGTGTTAATGTCATTTCGAGGATAGTTAGGATGGAGATCTTCTCGCACCATCTGCATCCACTCACCTGAGGTGATGGTACTCCACACCATGCCATGGTTTGTTGGTTTTTATTATTTTATTGTGCAAATGTTTGGAATGTGAGATGCATCATGACGTGGGTGTGACATTGTGCTGATGTTCCATCTCTCCCTCCTTATGAGGATTGATGATGAATTGGGTGATGGCAAATTTGGTTAGAGGGATTGTGGGGACGAATTTGGTATAGGAGAGATATGGGGAGACGTGACAGTCGTGACGAATTTGTAAAGGTGTAGGTTTTTGTAAATATGGGGCAAGGGTAGAGTAGGTGACAGGGGGGGGGGGTGACGTACGGTAGGGACGAGCTTTTCTCCACTCCGTCTCCATACGCACCTCGCCTTGCATTGCCTTTATTGATGTGTACCCTTGTGACCTTACCCCTCGCTCATCTGTCTTTTCCTCCCTTGTCTCCCACATGAGGACTGTGCGCCACTGGGCGCCGAGGGGAGCGTGCGGGAGTCCGCCATTGTGCGCCCGGAACTCCCAGAACCAGCTGTCTGCATCGATGCACCACATTATGGACCACATGTCTGTGGCTGAGCACCACTTATGGACCCCATGGGTTGGGGCATGGCCCCTCTGCTGGAACCGGCCATGAGGGCCCGAGATCTTGCTGGCAGACCTTGGTCACAGGGCACCTATGCCGCACAGGTGAACCACACATAGTCGGCCCTGTGGGCCATAAATAAATCAAAAAAAAAATGGACACGTTTTGTGCAAATTTTATTGCAAATAGGCCACCAGCAAAGAAGATGACAACAACTGGAAGAAAGCATTAGCCAGCAGAGGGAGCCGAAGAGCAAGACACCACCAAGGGTTTGTTGTTTTTATTTTTTATGAACTATGATGACTGTGCACCGAGTGGTGCTTGAGGGTGCTTTGGTGCGTTTTTGGGTGCTTTCATGGTGCATCGATGCAGGGCAGACTGTCTCCCCCCCCCCAAAAGAACGATCACAGGTCCTGGGTTGCGTTTTGTAAATAAAGTAGTCATTGTAAATAATGTGCCCCCACCGTAAGTGTTTTAGTTTGAAGACCATTCCGCAATTCGGTTAGCTGTGGGCGTGAATCTGTTAGGCAGGGTGCAATGGAGCAGCGGGACATATTTATTTATGTTTTAAAACGGTCGCACTCAAGGTCAGGTTAAATGTAGAGGGAACTACACCTACGTGCCACACTAAAAGCTAAAGTTCATAGGCCCGGGACGTGCCTAAGGGGAGGAGGGTGCAGTGTTGTGGATATGAGAATGTTGTTTTTTTTTATTGTGTAATGAATTGTTGTAAAATGTCACCCTCCTTCCTGCATTTGTTGTTGTATAAAGGTCAAAGGGCGTTCCCGTAGTTAATTCCATAAAACATACACGAAGGACACCATATATCCCTGTTCAGTAGTTATATCCTTATTATGTGTATTAGTGTAAGGCTGTGTCTTCCATTAATTTAAATACTCCATTGCACCAAGTGAAATAAGAGTAGATTCCCTTCACATTCCCCTTCCAACAATTGCCAACTGTTCCCTCCGCGACTCCATTCTCCACGAGGTCGGCTCGGAGAAGAAGGGGGAGGAGCTGCCGACTCCTGGGCGTGCCCGCCCATCGTCATCAAGGGTGGAGCCAGAGGGCCGTGCCGACCAATCAGGGCCGAGGCGAGCTCACCGATGGGCGTGTCCTGGACACCAGCGGCTTGATCGCCTGAGGCGCTATAAAGAGCGCGCGAAAGCCTTGAAGTAGTTGGACTAAGAAAGAGAGAGGAGAGAAGGGGCGAAGCGAAGCAAAGAGAGCAAGAGTCGAGGAGGGAGATCAGATGACAGACAAGCCAAAAGAGAGTCCTGGAGTTTGTGAGAGAGGGAGAGATAACCCGTCACGCCAGACCCCCCACCAGCAGCGTTGGCTCCACCAAGCAGCTCCGACCCGTTACCCCGCGCACACGACAGGATCGGTGGCATCGGCGGCCGTCGAGGTCCAGCCCGACGTCCTGTGCGGGATCAAGCTCCAGCCAGCTCCGTGCCTTCCTCCCCCTCCAGCCACCCACCTCCTTCCAGCCAATCCACTCTGCAATTCCCCGTGTGAGTCCGTCTTTGTTTGTTCTGTCCAGGGTATTAATTAAGCCTGTTTAGATAAGCTAGCGATTTTCACTGTGTCTCTTTGATTTCTTCTGTAAATTATTTTATTATCCTTCCTTCTCCTTGGTTACTTTTGGTTGTAAATAGCAAATAAATTATATAATCGTATTCCCTACTTCTGTCTTCCTCTTCTTCACATCCGTGTCGCCTTTGTCTTTTCCCCATTGAATATCTGTGGCACGATTTGGCCCACGTTTAAGGGATCGGGTCTAGTTATTGTAAAAACAGTTCGGGCCGCGGCGCCATCCGCTCGGCAAATTAACATCTTATCCGCGGTCCGTAACAATATATATATATATATATATATATATATATATATATATATATATATATATATATATATATATATATATATATATATATATAGATATATATATAGATATATATATATGCATCGTTCAAAGTGACGGATTATTTTCTTTCACAATCTCGAGAGATTCCCGAAATTCCTCGGAAAAAGACCTCATAATGACATGGGTTTTTAGCCATTTAAGAGGAAATAATTGGAAAGAAGAGCAATGACCTGCAGTGAAAGCCCTTGGAATAAAGAATGGCAGTTATTTGTGTGGTGTATAAAGCAACAGACCGCTGCCTCGATGGCTCCAAAAATAAAAAATATCACTCAGGCTTGAAGCAAAAACATGCCCACTGGCTATTGCATATATAATACATCATTGTTATATAGCTCGGATAGACACCAATTGCACTGGCCGATACGTTGACATCAGAGGCTTGAAGCCTGAGGCCTATACTTACCCTACCACTCTGCACGATGCCTGTTGCCTCCAACCTTTTGACATTTGATGATCCTTTTAACAGTAACTTTGGTTGTTTTACACTGAACGGAAAATTTATAGGGAGGGCATGGAGTTTTTGAATATGATCGCTCCAAAGATGGTTTTGGCATCACATATCACCAAAGTGGTGGCCGTATGATTTTTCAGGTTACAGTTGTGGGTGGAGTCTGGCAAGCCGTCCAACCAATGGGTGGAAAGAAGATTTACACACGGACGAATAAGCGGATTATTACATAGATTTATGGTTCACACTCAGCGACGAGTGCATAGCACAATAATTTGCGCGATGACTGACTCACCTGAGTAAGTACAGTGGCTTCCACTCGTTGGAGTTGGTCCAGGCCTAGTTTGGTCTGCCGGAGATGGCATATTTGGGGCTACCTCCAGCAATTGGCCCCAAGCATTGTCCACCTTGATAGACAGCTCTGTCTGTGCATGCGATGCATCAGAACATTCTTGGTAAAAGTTATTTCATCCATCCCTCGTCCTCTCTTGATGAACAGATCATAACATGCCTTGTTGATGTCCTCTGCATCGTTCTCTATGTGAAGGACCACACTCTCACTATCTCTCTCTGAAAGGACCGTCTGGCAACCAACTGCCCACCCATCGACCTTAACAATCCTCTCAAGAAAGTTCAGACATTCAAACCCCTGGGTCTCACTATCAGCCACGATCTTCCTTGAGCAATCCACATTTTAAAGTTGTCCTCAAAAGCTGCCACCGGCAGGGCATCCTCCATCATACAAAGTCCTTCCTTGGCACACCTGAACTCCTACCAGCTACAAGGCCTTCATCTGCAGCTTGAGGGAGTACTGCTTTCCCCTCTGGGCTTGCTCCCCTGCCCCACATCCTGCTCAGACTGATAACATGAAAACAAAGGCCTTCAGGATTATTGGAATCTCCCTTGTTGAAGCTCAGTGTGAGTTTATCACTTCGCCATTGCAGACAGGTCTTTGGTCTTCTACCGCCTCCTTTCTGGTCTTGCACCCTCCTCTCTTTCCATGCCCTGTCCCTCCAGATTTCTGCAGGGCACACAGGGTCCAGCATCATCCTCTTTCTGGTGAAACTACCTAAATTCAGGATTGAAAGACATGTTCCAAGTGTTTGACCAGCTTGGGATTTGTTTTTCAAGATATGAAGAGAGGGAAGAGATGAGAGCATCCTGTCTGAAGGATGAGGGATGTCACGGCAGAGGGTCGAGTCATCCGCAAATAAATAAAGGGGATTTTCATGAGTCGATGTTTTAGTGGGGGGGCCAATGTAGCAGATTGAAATGCCCGGTGAAATTGCTTGTTAATTTTTGGACACTGGTTGGGCTGTCTTTAGGGATGATATAAGTTCTAGAAAAAATATGTCTCCAATTGTTTCAAGTTCTTTATGGCGGCCATTTTGGATTTTCAAAATGGCGGATGTCGAAAACGTAAAATTCCATTATCTTGGCTTCTAAATGACCTAGAGTTTCGATTCTGGTGTCCAGTTGTACATTTTTGGGGATAGAGAATTGAATGAAACCTTCTTTAATAACCTACAAGGGATAAAAATAGGTTTTTATGGCACAGCCGAACCAGTGTCCAAAATCTAACTTAATGCACATCTATCTTAATTGTTATTTGTTATTTGTATGTTCCAGATTCGTGACCCTGAGCTATGATGGAGCCAAAAAGCAAGAAAACCAAGAAAGAAACTGATTTCACACTTTGCATTCAGTGCCAGGATCCCCAAGGTGCACTAGTGACTGAGCCAGCACTGGGCTCATATGCAAAGTTTCTCCAGTTCATCCAGGAGAGGGCACGATATGGTGATGCCGACTTCAAACAGATCAGCGAACGATTAAGCTGTTTCACTGCCACTGACTTGAGGAACAATAAAGCAAAGTGGCACCGGGCATGTTATGGATCTACATGCAACACTGCTCACCTGGAGCGTGCTAGAGTTCGCCACCAGAAAGCCTGCGAACATGGCGACACCCAGCATCTTCATAAGAGGTGTGGACGTCCTTCTTCTGCACCTGCCGCTGCAAGTACCTCAGGTTCTACGCAAGACGAGACTCTTCGCTTCACACGTTCATCATCAACTCCATTCAACAGAGACCTTTGTTTCTTCTGTCAATAGGTCACTAAGGAAAGTGTACATGTTGTATGCACGTTCAACGCAGGTAAACAGCTGAAGAAAGCTGTTGAAGAAGGCAGCAACCACAAGTGGAAAGTTCAGCTGAGTGCTGCCATCAGTGCACATGATGCTCATGCGATCGACGTCAAGTATCATCTCCCATGCTGGGTGCAGAATGTCCAACGTGCTCCCAAGAGTGGGACATCAAGTGATGACAAAGAACACATACTGCAAGAAACTAATGTTATCAAAATAGCCGCAGACATTGAGTTTGTCAGCCTTGTTCGCTCTCTACTCCAAGCTGGTGAAATTCTCAACATGTCTGACCTGAAGTCGGTTTACTCCAGGATTCTTGACAATAATGGTGTGCACAATGTCCCATCACCTACTACCCAAGGCATGAAGGAGAAAATCAACTCTCACATTGATGACGTTCACTTCATGAAACCAAAACGTCGAAACGAGTCAGACTGTGTATTCTCCACTGCCGTGCGTGATGCAGCTGTCGAAGATGCAATGACGAAGACAAATGAAAAAAACATCGAACAACTGTTTGAGAGTGCCTCTGTTCTCCGCAGTGCCATTGCTTGTCAGAACAAGCACCCATGGCAATTTGAAGGAGAAATGAACACTGATGATGCTGAAAAGCATGTACCCAAAGTACTCTATGCTTTCCTCCGCTGGCTACTGGAAGGACCAGCCACGAGCATTGAGCCAGAGACTATGCGCTCAGCCACTATTCATCGAGATGTTATAACCATCAGTCAGAACATCATGTACGGCTACAAGTCAAAACGCCAAGTCACGTACAAGCCCAAAGAGCCAGATGCACCATTCCGCCATCGCTTAGAATGGCCACAGCAGCTTGCCGTTGCCATTGTAGTCCATCAGTCCACCAGAAACAAGAAGCTTCTGGATTTCCTGCATGGGTTCGGTCTGTCTGTTGATTATAGTCGGATCTTGCGGTTGGAGACACAGCTGGCCAACTCAGTCATAGAGTCTACGACAGAACAGGGTGTATACTTTCCAAGAACCATGCGCATAGGGACGTTTGTCTTCTTTGCAGTGGACAACAGTGACTTCAATGAAGACACACCTGATGGGAAGCGGACACTCCATGCTACAGCCTGGGCACTCTACCAACGACGGGAACATGCACCCTCCACAGATGAACATAGAACACTGACACTACATGACCGAAAGGCCAGACACCGCTCACTCAAGGTTCTGACTGCTCCAGACTTTGTTCCTTGCCAAGCACCAAACAAACAATCTGCCACAGGTACCACGTATAGCTTCAAGACACGGTCAAACCCAGATGTCACCAAGCCGTACTCTGCGACGGACACAGTGTGGCTACTTTCACGCACAATCATGCGAACAGCTGAAGCTGAGGACATACAAGACGACATCATCCCACCAGATGACCAGCTGCAAGCTGCAGAACCCCAGCATGCTGACCCTGTTGGGTCACTCGTCCACGATCCAAAACAACCACCTGGCAGTAGGATCAAGCATCACGATATCCCAACTTGGACAGCCTACAACTCACTGCTCTCCTCTTCGAAGCCTCTGACAGAGGTCAACGCCCTGCCATTGGTAGCAGCACCAGCCCATGAATGGCAAACACTGATAACAGTCTTGAAACAGACACAGCAAATCAACTGCATGGTCATGGGTCCCGATAGGAAGACAGTGATCACCTTAGACATGGCCCTGTATGAGCGAGCCAAACAGCTGGAGATGACCAGAGATGACTGCAAAGGCAAGTGGGTACTGCGACTAGGGGAGATGCACACTGTGATGGCTGCACTGAGGGCTGCTGGGAATGCCATAGAGGACAGTGGTCTTGACGAGGCTTGGTCTGAGGCTGATATCTATGGCCCAACAACGACCAGACAAATACTGGAAGCCAAGCACATGAAGAGGGCTTTGGAGGCCCACATCACCACTGTCCAAGCCCTCTTCGACCTCTATGTGGACGAATTCTTCCAAGAGCATCCCCATCTGAGGGGCCCATGTACCCAGTCAGCACAACAGGTTGCCCAGAGCTGTCATCTACACAACCGAGAGGAGATGACAAGCGCGCAGAACAACATGCTAGCTGTCCTCGAGTCAAACGAAGTCCTGGAGGCCATGGCAAAGTTTGATGAGAGGAAAGAAGCCAAGAGTCCACTGTTCAAGTTTGTGCGACGCTACATGCGGATGATAATGCTGATATACACATTCATCCGTGCCACCCGTGATGGACAATTTGAGCTTCACCTGTCTTCACTGGATGAGATGTGCATATACTTCTTTGCACATGACAAACAGAAATATGCCAGGCTGACTCCCCGGTACCTTGCAGAGATGAAGGCCCTGAAGATGACAGATCCAGGGATCTACCAAGAGTTCATGGATGGGAACTTCAGTGTCCATAAGAATGAAATCCCCTTCTGTGCTGTAGGTGTGGACCATGCACTGGAGCACATCAACAGGATCATGAAGGTGACAGGGGGTATTGTGGGCATTACCCAGAATGCCAGTGCCCGCGAAAGGTTCTTTCTGACAGCACCAGAGCTGAGTAGGCTTGCTGAAGAAGCCCGTCAGATGGCTGGCTCACAATCAGCTACACGCAAGGAGCACCACGACCTATCAACCACAGTCTGGGCTCGGCAGGAAGACAGCATTCGTCGACTGAAGAATGTGATCAGAGAGTCCATGAATCCCATGACGCATGAGGGTGAAGACCTGACGACTATCATCACCAAGGTGGTGATGCCAGCTGAAGTACAGAAGGATGTCTGCAACCAAGATGAGATTGGTCAGAAAGCGTATAACACGTTTGTTGCAGAGCGCATCAACACAAATGAAATCAACCTTTGGGCCAGAATGGGAAAGGTCAAACTGAAGATGTGGAAGAGTGCCAGGAAAGCTGTGAAGCACAAACTGGCAGACAAGGTTGTAGAGCTGAAAGACGACAGGTCACTGTTTGCGCGCATGCTGATCGTGGCCCGCTCACGACCAGAGATCAACTTGAAGGATGCCATAGGTCAATATGAATTCACCGCGCTTCCACGAACCCTCTTTGCAATGGCTGGGACACTACTACCATGCACAGACAAAAGCAAGCTCATGGGCATCCTAGAAGATCTACCCAAGAAGTCAACTGGCACTGGTCAGCAGCCAGACGACGACAATCCTGAACATACTCCACCCCCTCCCAAGAAGCTGACTGTCATAGACGGCATGGCATTAGTGCAAGCAATGGGTAAGCCACAATGGGTCAAAACATGTGCCCAGTGGGCTGGCCATTTCAATGCAACACTGGACTGCAAGACCAACGGGTATGATGAAGTCCACCTCGTGTTTGACCGATATGATCTGCCAAATTCACTGAAAGAGGCCACACGGGAGAGGCGCCAAGGTGGCAAGCCGCCCACTGCTTACCACGTTCAAGACAGCACCCCGATTGGGAAACTGACAGCAAAACAGTTCCTGTCGCACACCAACACCAAAGATGAGCTAACTGTCTATCTGGCAAAGAAAGCTCTGTGTCACTTTGAGGGGACTACCAAGGTCTTCATCGTCACTTCAAGGCAGGATGTCTTCTCCAACTGCATGGATGTACAGCATCTCCGTAGCTCCCAGGAGGAGGCTGATACGAGGATCTTTCTTCACAGTCTAGATGCCGTCCGAAGAGGTGCAACACAGCTGTACATTCAGTCACCTGATACTGATGTATTCATCCTAGCACTCCACCGGTACCATGAACTATGCAAAGACACATACTTCATCACGGGTGTGGGGAATAAGAAGAGGCAAATCTCACTGGAACCAATAGTACATGAACTTGGTGTCAGGAAGGCTGCAGCCCTACCAGGATTCCATGCATTCACGGGAGCAGACCAGACTGGTCGGTTTGCCGGCAAGGGAAAGCTCACATGTTGGCAAGCCCTCAATAGGTGCTCTGTTGAGGTGGTATCTGCGTTTCATGACCTTGGGGCCTCTGAGGAGCTGAGAGCTGACACAGAAAGTGACATTGAGGCATTTGTATGCCAGCTGTATGAGCCTCGTACTACAGTTGTGGATGTGGGCAAGCTGAGGTGGAGACTGTTTACCAAGAAACAGCTAGAGGCACAGAAGCTGCCACCAACACGGGGAGCTTTACATGAAGCCATTGCTCGTGCACATTTCCAGGCCATGGTGTGGCATCAGGCTGATGTACCGGACCCCCAGCTTCCACAACCAACAGAACATGGATGGAGAGCAGAAGGAGATCAGCTGGTGCCCATCACAACCAAGGACCCTCCAGCCCCAGCTGCCATCACACATCTAATCAAATGTAACTGCAAGAAGACCCAATGCATGTCTCACTGCTCATGCAGGTCTCAGCATCTCAACTGTTCTGAGATGTGTATGTGTGGGGCAGATGAAGAGGTGTGTGGTAACACGGGTCAGGAGCGCCCCATGGGAATCGATAACACTGATGATGAGGAGGATGGAGATCCTTCAATGTAACAATGAACACTGCCAACTAAAAATATTGCACAAAGACATTATAACTGTACATTTGAACACTAAAGTCCAGCCTTTATGTGATTTAGAAGTGAAAATGATGGAAAAAAATATATATATGTGTTGGCATAAGTGCGTGAAAATCCAAGATGGCTGCCATAAGAACCCTTTTGATCATATGTAGGTGTATAAATGTGTGTTTATTGGATTAAGTATCCGCAAATATGTACATTTGGACACCAAAATTAACACTCCAGGTCATTTAGAAGCCAAGATAATGACAATTTCGGTTTTCAACAAACGCCATTTTGATAATCCAAAATGGCCGCTATAAAGAACTTGAAAAAAATGGAGACATATTTTTTCTACAACTTCTATCATCCCTAAAGACAACCCAACCAGTGTCCACAAATTAACATTTGAATTCAACGGGAAAACATTGGCCCCCCCACTATTATATCTATTGCAACAATTTTGAATCTCGATCGTCACCCCAGTGTGGAAAATTCACCTCAGAAGGATAATCACGTGCCTAAAGGTTGGTGCATGATGTCACAATTTAGTGGCTAGAACCACGCATCCATGGTGAGCACGGGGAGTGAAAGTAACTGCCTCAGCCATCTTCGGAGCTTGCTCTGGTGGAATGAGGAACAGATATCCCAAATTGGCTAAAGGGAGTCGAGACCGGTTCGCAACTGTAATGTTGGGTCAAAAATGTAAACATTGCATTCGAAGAAGCCAACATTCCAGAGAAAATTCAATGTTTTGAGAAGTCAAAAGTTTCCAAAGATTTATTCAGCAATCATCGGGATACTTTGTCATACATGATTTAAAAAACATTTTTTCTGCATCCAATCTATGGCATTACAACCGACTCAACTTGATCTCCAAAAAACCAATTAAATACAAAAGGACATTCAGAAAGATTTACACCTGACCTATTCAATGATACGTTAGGACCCAACCATTTTTACACATCGTCGTACTGTACTTGTGAATTGATGCATGTATGTGTAACAGACTTTTGTCCATGTTTGCAGGACCTGAATACAAGTAATAGTGTGAGACAGAGTTTTGGAAAATGGAGGATGTCATGAGGTAACTCAGTAAGAAAGATTAGGCCTCGAAAAAAATCCATAAAGGCATTTTGGCAAATCTAGGGTGGGATGTCCCCTTCATATGCAACAGCAGCAAGAAATAATAAAAATGGGAAGCTGAATTTACGCTTGGAAGAACCAGCACCGGCGACGAAGACACTCCTTTTACATCTTCAGACGCATCGGGCTCTGCCGAAGCAGTTTCCTAGGCTCGTGGGCACAATCCTGGACAGGTCACTCGAATGTTTCACTCTTCCCAGTAAGCTGGTACTCATTTTGGCGACCTCGGAAGGATAAAAGGCTGAGCCAACCCACCTGGTGTTAATCAACGGCAAGACAGGGATTCAAACTCAAGACTCCAAAAATATTTAACCTTAACCGGTAAGCGAACACCAGGCTTTACCGGTGATGAACAAGGTCAGAATTCCCCAAGGAGACACCATACCACAAAGAGTCGACGCAGTCAACAAGATTGATGTCGGTCATACACCTGAAACATTGCGCACCGATAATGGGTCAATACAATCCATCTGCACCGAAACAATGGGCACGAAAAATGTTATGGGTGCCCAGAATGTTGGCTGCTCATCAGACTGAAGCTTGACTTCACGCACACACATATCCCCCTCGAGGAAGTTCAGGAAGGCATCGACTGGAAACATTGTTGTCACTTTTGTGCGACGTGTGAACGTGAATGCATGTACTGTACATACATGCACAGCACCTGGATTTCTACCCCCACGGTCTGCAATCCGATGGGTCTGACCCAATCTGAGCTTGCCAACCTGGATCTCCGCTAATGGCACGCTCTCCCTCTCTCTGATTTGACAATGGCCGACTGACATCTGACAATGCAACTTCTCCTGTTCCTCCTTCACCCATGCAACTTTTCTGACTATATTCATGACAAAGTAAAAAATTATCTGGTTGTTATTACAAAATATTCCACATAATCTGGTTATTCACCTAGGCCGGATGGCAGAGGGAATCTAGTAAGGTCAGACTCCCTCCTGGACATTAGTCCTTTTCACCAGAGGAGAATCTAGTGGAGTCAAAAGGTGACAGGTTATAATTTTGGAGTTAGTCTAAGCTGTGCGGAAAAAAAATATTCCAGACATTAAGCTTTCTCATGTGAATGGGGAATGTCAAGTTGCTTCAGCTTCTGCAACAATCTATTCATTGAAGATGAAGAGGGAGGGTCTCCATTGAAGAGAATGCTCTTAGTCTGGTGTACATGTGTATAAATGTGTTTAACAAGAGTGAGGAGAAGAAGAAGCAGTCATCAGTTGCACGTCATGTATCACTCGTGTTTTATCTTTTAAATATTCAAGTTTGCACTAGACCCGCCTGCCGGTTGGACGTCGATCAATAAAATACTTTGGGTTTTCTGACAACTGTCAACATCACTCCAATATACAATTTGTTGCACAAGTTAGTTCGCTTAATTCCATGTTTGATGTAGTATCTGATCAAAGTCAGTAGAATTCAACATCCGAGTCAACATTGTCTTTCCTTTTTCAAAATGGCTTCATCTCTGACCATCAATTTAAATTCCATCCCAGCCACTGGAGGAATGCTGCTTCCTCCTCCTCTTTCCCTCATATATATATGTATCTCTAAATATAATTTCAGTTCTCCAGCTTAATGATTCCATATAATGAGTGGATACCAGAGATAATGTGCCGTGTGGCAGGCAGTGCTTATCGCTCCCATTAAGGTACAGCGAGAGCTGGATGGGATACCTTAATGGCGGTTCACCACAAGTGGTATGAAATTGTATAACTGATGTATATATATATATATATATATATAATTAATTGTGTATATATATATATATATCTCTCAACGTACAAAGGGAAGTCTTTGTCCATAGCTTGAAGTTGGGCTTTTCCCTTTTGGGCAGGTATCCCCACTTCGCACCTGTTTCCTGGATGTTATAGGTCTCAACATCATTGGCATCTCCCACAAGTAAAGTGAAAGGCCTCCTTGTTCATCCCGATATTGCATGCACATGTCGTCTCACTGTCAACGCGTTGCCTTCCAACCTTTACCACCTTGCTCTTCAATGAGCCGAGACTTCATCAAATAAATAAAGATGCTGTTTTCCATGTCAGGTCAGAAATTTTCTGAATGTCCCTCGCATATAAAGTAACATGAACCGAGGAATCCTGTGAGCATTAATTAAACAAATGTTTAACCTCCAGAACTAAATCTAGCGACGCAATACAAAATGGATCGCGTATGAAACCCCAATCCGGTTAAGGCAAAATACAGGAGGTTGTATTGCTTGGTAGGAAGCTGTCTCCCAGGTAAAACACCTGATTGTGTGTGGTACATCGCCCCTCCACAGAATGACTCGTTCATTTTTACTTTTCACACGATGGGTTGAGCAAATACTGTTAGTTTTAAAGTTTTTGTTTCATCTGAAGCGCCAAAAAAAAAAGAAGGGCAATTTCCTGATATGACAAATGCTTTCGTGACCACTAGGTGGTGTGAACACAGGTGTTGCTCGTCTAGTCCTCGTCACTATCATCCTTCCACCGATTGCCAGTGCTGCGCAAGGACCCCAGCAGTGCATCAGGAATCTCCTTCCGTGGGTTTTCTTCCAAATCGGTCTTTACAACTCCTGCCTCTGCCAACTGCCATTCCAGGTCTGGAACATGATCGAGAGGAACGGGCAGAGGTGGAAAAGATGGACGGGGGTGGAAAAGAGATCGGATTACACACCAAAAAGTGAGAAAGAAGTTTATCTCACAATAATTGCAACAATTATTTATTTCATTAAATAGAAAAAGCTTAATCAAGTAAAGCAGAATGACAAAAAAAATACATGACATGATTATCCATAAATCACAATGATGTCTGATAATAACAGGTTATACTGACAGCAGCCACCACCACCACCACCACCACAACCACTATTCCTATTCTCACCTTCTTGTGGGGTCAGAAAGGGAACGATTTTGCCCCAAGTCTTTCACGAATCAGCTGACCATGCAAGCTCTGACATGTATGATATAGGGTGGGCAGAATGTGGTCACGGTGCCGGTGATAACTTGACTACTCTTTGCAAAACATTGGGGGGCATTTAACATTCAACAACTAATGCTAGCAGGTGGACGTTAAAGATCCCATGGTGTCCTTCGTGAAGAGGAGGCGAGCTATCACCGGCACCATGAACAAATTACAAATTCATGCCCAAACCAGCAGAGGGCATTGCATCGGTGGCACAGCCGTGCCCTCGGCCATTGATGTTCCCCACAGCCTTGTGCTGCATACAAACGAAGAAGAACTACGACTACCAATATTTTACAGGCCACAATTATTCCAACCTTTTTGTGAGATTGGCCAGTTTTTGATGAACTGACGAGCCAAGCCTGAGCAGTGGTGGATTTATCATTGAGGCAACTGAGGCAGAAGCCTCAGGCCCCATGTTTGAGGATGTAACGGACACAAAAAAAATTCATGCCGTGAACAAACTTTGGTGGTGAAGGTTGTGGTCAAGTTTCATCAAAATGGTGTGTGTAGTTTCAGAAAAGAAAGCAAATTCCTATTTTGTGGGTTAAACCCACAGTTGGCAGTTGGCTGGCGTTAGCTGGCGACGGTTCGTTTTTTCGCAGGTCTCCACGCTCTCCATCGAAATCGAAGTTAAGTCATTGTTCCAATTTGTATTTTCGTTATAACTGTATTTCTTTTATGGTGTATGTACGTATATTGTCCCGTCAAAGATTTTCGGTGAAAATCTTTCATACCTGTATTGAAAATCGCGTTAATTCGTGTCGTCTCGAGGCCCTGTACAGTGTACACTGTACAACCTTGAGGCTTTGTTTTTCTCTCAGCGCCTGTCGTTTGTGATCCAATAACTTTCGTTCTCTGTTTTCGCAGTCTTTCCACCCCAAAGCCTACTTCCTTATGTAAATCTCAACTCAAAAAAACAAAAAAAAAAAGACATTACCTTCTCTGTGCTCATTTGTTTATTCTTTCTTATTCGTTCGTTCGTTCTTCGACCACGTGTTTCTCCCCCATTTCCCCAGATAGATTGTCAAATTTCAATTCGTTATTTTATCGTCCATGTGATATTGTTTGATTATAGTTAGTTTTGGTTTGAATTTCCTGTAACTCGTATTTAATTAATCGTGTTCTGCTCCTCGTGTGTGGCCTTGTACTGTAGTTGTACCCCCGTCGGTGTTTTGTTAACTTAAGTGTGTTTTGCTTGGCTCTTGGTTTTTTCCCTTCTACCCCGAACATAATACTGTCTAACGTTCTAAATCCCCACCCCCCCCCCCCCCCAAAAAAAAACCAAAAAAAAAACCAAAAACATTTATTTTATTTTCTCCACGTGTACTGTTCTCTCATCCTGTATTTTCTGTCCAGGTGTGCTGTTCGCCCCACCCCCATTATCTCCTTGCCATCCACCGTTTGCCCTGTTCATGTGACTCGTGGTGGTCCCTCTCGGCTCTCCCCCCGTTGGTATTTTTGTGCATATAAGATTGTTCATAGTTCTGTTTAAATATTTTTAAATATGTTTAACCTTTCCCCTTCTGTTTTTTATTCAGTGGTATATTACAACACGCTGTTTTTCTTCCTATTTAAAAGGCTTTTCTCAATTTCCTCTCCAACTCATTCCACTTCAAAAAAAAGAAATTCAATATCTTATACGTCTCCCTCACTACATGGTCTAAATTCACATTCATTCCATCCCTCCTCCATCATCCTGAACCGGATTGCTAACTTGAAAATCACAACAAACCCAATTTGTTATCAATGTTCGTCTTTCATTAATCATCCACTTTCTAAACTCCCCTCTTGCCCCTCCCATCCAAATCCCCCCCCTTGCACCTACACTCCGAAACTTCCCCCTTGCCCCTCCACTCTTAAACTCCCCCCTTGCCCCTCCACTCCCCCCTTGCCCTTCCCCTCCTAAACTTCCCCTTTGCCCCTCCCCTCCTAATCCCCCCCCCTTGCCCCTCCACTCCTGATCTCCCCCCTTTCCCCTTCCCTCCAAAACTCCCCCCTTGCCCCTCCCCTCCTAAACTCCCCCCTCACTCCTGCCCTTCAAAACTCCCCCCCAATCCCTCCCATTCAATTCTCCCCCCATACCATTCCTCTCCAATTCTCTCTCCTCCCCCCTCCTCCTCCAAGCTGCCTCCTCCCCACTTCGTCTCCCTTCTATCTCATACCTCCACCCCCCCAAACCTTCTACTTTCCTCTGCCCCCCCTCAAACAACCCCTCACTGTGCCGCATCCCTTCACCAGCAAACCTTTCATCCTCCTCATCCTTCCCTTTCTTGGAACTCTTCTGCAACATCTGAAACACTATCAACTGCTCTCCCTACCTCCCCCTCTCATCCTTCATCTTACCCTACTCCTCCCCTCCCCTGTCCTGTACCCGATGCTCCCCCTCTCTCTTCATTAACGGTATGGACCTCAAACATCCGGGGCCTTCGCTCAAACCTGACTGATCTCTCCATACAGGTTGCTTCTGACAATCCAGACTTGATCTGCTTAACAGAGACTTTCCTCCTTCAGGATGTCTCTGATTCCTTAATATCTCTTCCTGGTTACTCCCTCCTCCGGTATGATAGACCTGAGCCTCGGCCTGGTGGTGGGGTGGCTATCTTTGTCAAAAACTCTCTTCCTCACTCTCCTTGCACTGCTCTCTTTCCTCCTCACCCGCAGGAGTACCTCTGGTTACGGCTTCCTCTCCGCTCCCACCTTTTGTTCATATGTGTTCTGTACCGTCCCCCAAACAGTGATGACTCCATCTACATTTCAATGTCTGACAACATGGACCAACTTCTATCCACTCATCCCAACTCTCTCTTCCTCATATGTGGTGACTTCAACTGTCATCATGCCACCTGGTTGGGTGTGGGTTCCTCTCTCACTAGTCATGGCACCTCAGCAAAGGACTTCTGTGACTCACTGGGATTGACACAATCTGTCAATTTCCCGACCCGGATCTCAGCCAATGGAGTATCTTCTCTTCTAGACTTGGTTATGACAAACTTCCCTGCTAATGTCTGCTGCTCTTCTTCTGCTCCAATCGGTTCTTCTGATCATGTGCTTGTCAAAGTGGACATCTCTCTGGCCATTCTCAGAGAGCCTCCTCAGCGTCGACGAGTCTGGCATTTCACTCAGGCCGACTGGGACGGTCTTCAAGCAGCCATCAATCGTCTGGATTGGTCTCCCATCTCCACTGCCTCTGACATCAATTCTTCCTGGGAATTCTTCCAAAGCAAACTGATCTCTCTCATGCACAGATTTATCCCATCTCGCCTTCAATTGTCTTACCCTTCCTCCCGTCCATGGTACACTGAATCTTGTGGTGAGGCAGTTGCCCTGAAACAACTTGCCTTTGCCTCTTGGAAGGCTAATCCAACTGAAGGAAATCTCAGTTCCTTCCACCAAGCTCGGAACAAGTGTGTGTCTACCCTCAGGAGTGCCAGGAAGCACTATCTCTCCTCACTCAAGAATGAACTCTCAAACCTGTCTCCTTCCTCCAAATCCTGGTGGCGTCTGGTCAAATCCGTTTCTGGTGTTTGTTCCCCCTCCATCCCCTCCCTCACCTCAAATGGCCACACAGTTGACATCGCACGTGACAAAGCCGAATGCCTCAACTCTGTGTTCGCCTCGAAATCCTTAGTCCCAAACCCATCTCTCTCTGTTCCCACCTTTCCCAGTCGAACCCAACTGCTCCTGGACTCTGTGTCCTTCTCTCCTGACAAGGTGGAGGAGTTTTTGTCAAACCTCGACTCTGATTCTGCAACTGGACCAGACGGCATCAGCCCACGGGTCTTAAAATCCTGCTCTGCCGCTCTATCTCACCCTCTCTCTGTTCTTTTCACCCTATCTTTTGCTCAAGGTCATCTGCCAGCATCCTGGAAATCAGCTAACATTACCGCTTTACACAAAAAAGGTGCAAAAACAGATCCTTGCAACTACAGACCAATCAGCCTGCTCCCAATTATCAGCAAAGTCATGGAATCCATCATTGCTTCGGATATGAAATCTTTCCTCTTCTCCAATGGCTTGATCTCTGATCATCAATTTGGTTTCAGACCAGGTCACTCTACTCTGGACATGCTGCTTCTGCTGTCTCAACAATGGATGGAGGTCCTCAATGCCAAACAGGAAATCAGAGCTGTCTCCCTTGACATATCAAGGGCCTTTGATACGGTCTGGCACCCAGCTCTGCTCACCAAACTCTCCTCCTATGGTATCCATGGAAATCTCCATGCATGGCTTGCGGACTTCCTCTCTGGTCGTAGTCAACGTGTGGCCCTGAATGGATTTCTCTCATCTCCCCTTCCTGTTCAGGCTGGAGTTCCCCAAGGAAGTGTGCTGGGCCCTGTGCTTTTTCTGGTCTTTATCAATGATCTCTCTGACTCTCTGGAAAATCCTCTCTATCTCTTTGCTGATGACTCCACTTTCTGCCGCTCCATTCCTCTTCCCTCAGATCGGCAGTCTGCAGCCTCCTCACTCTCTGAAGACCTGGACAAAATCACAGACTGGTCAAACAAGTGGAACATGTCTTTCAATCCTGCCAAATCTCACTCTCTTACTATGTCTCTCCGAAAAGATCGACTGGACAACCCTCCCATCTACTTTCTCAACAATCCTCTCCAAGAAGTTCTGTCACTCAAGCTTTTGGGTCTCACTATCTGCCATGATCTTTCTTGGGAAAACCACATTTCCAAGCTGGCCTCCAAAGCCAGTCGCCGACTGGGCATCCTCCGTCGTGCGAAGTCCTTCCTCGGCACACCTGAGCTCCTCACCACTTACAAGGCTTTCATCCGCAGCTCAATGGAATACTGTTCTCCCCTATGGGCTGGTGCTCCTGCCTCACACCTGGCTCGGCTTCACGCTGTTGAATCCAAAGCTTTCAAAATCATTGGAATCTCCCGCGATGAAGCTATCTCTGAGGGCCTTTCACTCACTCACCGCAGGCAGGTAGGTGGTCTTTCTGTCTTCTACCGACTCCTCTCCGGCCTTGCTCCCCCAGCTCTCTCTGTGCTCTGTCCCCCAAATATTCCTACAGGTCGCACAAGATCTGCCAGCAACCCTCTGATGGTTAAACTGCCGAAATCTCGGCTCTCTGCTCACCTTCACTCTTTCATTCCTCTTTTCTCCCGCCTGTGGAACAAACTCCCACACTCCCTTCAATCCCTCTCCTCCCTCCAGGTCTTTAAAACAGCTGTTTACCACCATCTCTTATCTTCCCCCATCCATAACCTTGATCTTTTCTACCCCCACTAATTCACCCCAGATCCACCTTGTTTGAAATTCCAACTTATTTCCTGGAAATCCTGGCAGTGTCCATATGTTTATACCTCTCCCACCCCCCCCCCTCCACATGCCTCCCCCCCTTCACATGCCTCCCCCCCTTCACATGCCTCCCCCCCAAAGCCCTCTCCCTCCCACAGATCTCTCGATGTCTCCATGTCTCTCGGTCCCTGCTCTCAAATGTGTGTTTGTGTCCTTCCCCCTCTCTCCCCATCTTGTCTACCGCTCCCGATGTTATTTGTTTTATGTGTCTGTTTGTCTTTCTGTGTGATTAATGTTCGCTCTTTCACGAGCCTCGATCTTGTATACAAAAAAAAACAAAAAAAAACCCAGACCCACTTTGACCCCGTAAACCCCCTTAGACCCTGATTTTTTTTTAATGCCGTGAACAAACTTTAGTCACAACAAAAAATATCATTTGTGCCAAATTTGGTCACAATCCCTTCAGCGGTTTTGGAGAATAAGTTTCAAGTGTTTACGGATGGACAACGTACCATTGCTGCATACAAACTCACTCAAACTCATTTTGCAAAAAATGTTCGTTTCCCATGAAGCGTACACTTTTCAAAATCCAATCTCACCCCTCCCCTCCAAATCTTCCCCATCCCCCCTTCCCTCCAAAACTTCCCCATCCCCCCTCCCCTCCAAAACTTCCCCATCACCCCTCCCCTCCAAATCCTCCCCATCACCCATCCCTTTCAAATCTCCCCCCTTGCCCCTTCCCTCCCCTCCCTCCTAAACTCCCCCCACACCCCTCCCCCCCCCCGAGACTCTCCCTCGCTCCTCCCCTCCTAGACTCCCCTCTCACCCCTCCTCCTCAAAGCATCCTCCCTGCTTCTTCCCCCTTCCAACTTTCACCATCATCTCCCCCAACCTTCTGCCTCGCTCTTCCCCCTCCTCAAATAACACCTCACTGTGCCTCACCCAATCTCCATCAAACCTTTTATCCGCCCCATTCTTCCCTTTCTCCAACCTATTCTGAAATCTCTGACACACCTTCAACAGCTCTCCCTTCCTCTTCCTCCTCTTCCACATCTTACCCTACCCCTCCCCCCCCCCCCCCCCTGTTCTGTACCCATGCTCCCCCTTCCTCTTCATTAACGGTATGGACCTCAAACATCTGGGGCCTTCTCTCAAACTTGACTGATCTCTCCATACAGGTTGCTTCTGACAAACCAGACGTGATCTGCTTAACAGAAACTTTCCTCCTTCATGATGTCTCTGATGCCTTGGTATCTCTCCCAGGTTACTCCCTCCTCCGGTATGATAGACCTGAGCCTCGTCCTGGAGGTGGGGTTGCTATCTTCATAAAAAACTCTCTTCCTCACTCGCCCTCCACTGCCCTCTCTCCACCTCACCCCCAGGAATACCTTTGGCTACGGCTTCCCCTTCGCTCCCACCTTTTGTTCATATGTGTGTTGTACCGTCCACCAAACAGTGATGACTCCATCAACATCTCGCTGTCTGAAAATATGGACCAACTTCTATCTACCCATCCCAACTCTCTCTTCCTCATATGTGGTGATTTCAATTGTCACCATGCCAGTTGGCTGGGTGTGGGCACCTCTCTCACCAGCCATGCCTCTTCAGCAAAGGACTTCTGCGACTCACTGGGACTGACACAATCTGTCAATTTCCCGACCCGGATCTCAGTCAACGGAGCATCTTCTCTTCTGGACTTGGTTATGACTAACTTCCCTGAAAATGTCTGCTGCTCTTCTTCTGCTCCAATCGGCTCATCTGATCATGTGCTTGTCAAAGTGGACATCTCTCTGACCATTTTCAGAGAGCCTCCTCAGCGTCGACGAGTCTGGCATTTCACTCAGGCCAACTGGCACGGTCTTCAAGCAGCCATCAATCATCTGGACTGGTCTCCCGTCTCTACCGCCTCTGACATCAACTCATCCTGGGAATTCTTTCAAAGTAAATTGCTCTCTCTCATGCACAGATTTATCCCATCTCGTCTTCAGTTGTCATACCCTTCCTCCCGTCCATGGTACACGGATTCTTGTGGTGAGGTTGTTGCCCTGAAACAACTTGCTTTCGTCTCCTGGAAAGCAAATCCAACGGAAGGAAATCTCTTTTCCTTTCACAAAGCCCGAAACAAGTGTGTGTCCACCCTCAGGAGAGCCAGGAAACAATATCTCTCCGTTCTCAAGACCGAACTCTCTTATCTGTCTCCCTCTTCCAAATCCTGGTGGCGTCTGGTAAAATCTGTTTCTGGTGTTTGTTCCCCCTCCATCCCCTCCCTCACCTCAAACGGCTTAACGGCTGACTCCGCACGTGAAAAAGCTGAATGCCTCAACTCTGTGTTTGCCTCTAAATCTTGTGTCCCAAACCCATCCCTCTCTGTACCCACCGTACCCAGTCGTACCCAGCTGCTCCTGGACTCTGTGTCCTTTCCTCCTGACAAGGTGGAAAAGTTTCTGTCAACCCTCGACTCTGATTCTGCAACTGGTCCTGACGGCATCAGCCCACGGGTCCTAAAATCATGTTCTTCCGCTCTTTCACTCCCTCTTTCTGTTCTCTTCACCCTCTCTTTTGCTCAAGGTCATCTGCCATCTGCTTGGAAATCAGCCAACATCACCGCTTTGCACAAAGAAGGTGCAAAAACAGATCCTAGCAACTACAGACCAATCAGCCTTCTCCCAATTATCAGCAAAGTCATGGAATCCATCATTGCTTCAGATATGAAATCTTTCCTCTTCTCCAATGGCTTGATCTCTGATCATCAATTTGGTTTCAGACCTGGTCACTCTACTCTGGACATGCTGCTTCTGCTTTCTCAACAATGGGTGGAGGTCCTCAACGCCAAACAGGAAATTAGAGCTGTCTCCCTTGACATTTCACGTGCCTTCGATACGGTCTGGCACCCTGCTCTGCTCACCAAACTCTCCTCCTTTGGTATCCATGGAAATCTCCACGCATGGCTGGCGGACGTCCTCTCTGGTCGTAGTCAACGTGTGGCCCTGAATGGGTTTCTCTCATCTCCTCTTCCTGTTCAGGCTTGAGTTCCCCAAGGTAGTGTTCTGGGGCCTGTGCTTTTTCTGGTCTTCAGCAATGATCTCTCTGACTCTCTCGAAAATCCTCTCTATCTCTTTGCTGACGACTCTACTCTCTGTCGCTCCATTCCTCATCCCTCAGATCGGCAGTCTGCAGCCTCCTCACTCTCTGCAGACCTGGACAAAATCACAGACTGGGCAAACAAATGGAACATGTCTTTCAATCCTGACAAATCTCACACTCTTACGATGTCTCTCCGAAAAGACCGACTGGACAACCCTCCCATCCACTTTCTGAATAATCCTCTCCAAGAAGTTCTGTCACTCAAGCTTTTGGGTCTCACTATTTGCCATGATCTTTCCTGGGAAAACCACATTTCAAATCTGGCCTCCAAAGCCAGTCGACGACTGGGCATCCTCCGTCGTGCGAAGTCCTTCCTTGGCACACCCGAGCTCCTCACCACATACAAGGCTTTCATCTGCAGCTCTATGGAATACTGCTCTCCCCTCTGGTCTGGTGCTCCTGCCTCACACCTAGCTTGTCTTCATGCTGTTGAAACCAAAGCGTTCAGAATCATTGGAATCTCACGCGATGAAGCTAACTCCAAGGGCCTTTCACTCACTCACCGCAGGCAGGTTGGTGGTCTTTCCGTCTTCTACCGACTCCTCTCTGGCCTTGCCCCCCCAGCTCTCTCTGGGCTCTGTCCCCCAAATATTCCTACAGGTCGCACAAGATCTGCCTGCAACCCTCTTATGGTTAAACTGCCAAAATCAAGACTTTCTGCTCACCTTCACTCCTTCATTCCTCTTTACTCCCGCCTCTGGAACAAACTCCCTCACTTTCTTCAATCCCACTCCACCCTCCAGGTCTTTAAAACAGGTGTTCACCACCATCTCTTATCCTCCCCCATCCAAAACCTTGATCTTTTCTACCCCCGCTAATTTCGGTCCCCTTGTGTTTTATACCTCTCCCCCCCCCCTTCCCACGCCTCCTCCCCCCCCCCTTCCCACGCCTCCTCCCCCCCCCCCTTCCCACGCCTCCTCCCCCCCCCCCTTCCCACGCCTCCTCCCCCCAAGCCCTCTCCCTGCTCTCAAATGTTGTGGTTGTGTGCTTCCCCTTCTCTCCCCATCTTGTCTTCCACTCCCTCTTTTTGTATATTTTGTCTGTCTGGTTGATTTGTTTGTGAAATAAATGTTAGCTCTTTCACGAGCCTCGATTCAGTATACAAAAAAAAAAAAAAAAAAAAAAAAAAAAATCGCATAAGCTCACCTGAACTTCGTTCCAGGTGAGCTAAAAATCATAGAAAAAGGCTCCCAAAATACAATTAGCCTGAAGCCCCAAGCACAGTTAATCTGCCCCTGGGCCTGAGGGTCAACTGAAGGTTGCTGAAACTTGGGCTGTTCCAGTGATGGCTCACCTTACTTATCCTCTCCGTCCCACTGGGATATAAGGCTGATAGCTCACCTACTTTTCACCAAATAGAGTAGGGATCTATAACGTCCAATGTCCTTCAAAATGTATTGGGAATAGCTATGACTTGTGCAAATAAACAAATAACTTTTGAAGTCATGATGTGGTCATTTATCAGACTTACTGCTTACACAATGAAAGGTGTTTCCATTATTTAATTTTTTAAAAACCTGAACGTAAATATGGTAAAGACATGTCGCAAAGAAATCCTTCTTTGCCAAATAATGAGCGACACATTGGTTGACCACAAATGATCAGGCCCATCTCATACCACACCTTTGGAGGCTGCTGTCCCTCAAGACATCGTCTTCAAACCTTTCCCATTCTTGGTTTATATTAATATCTCGCAACCTCTTTTGAAAAACCTCTCAATTACTTTGAAGATGAGACAATATCACTTTGTGCTGGAAAGTCCAACACCGTCAATATAGTCCGAGAGGCCACAGCCTTTAAATTAGACTGTCACACGCAAAAGGTTTGACCTATCGAGGGTATAAATGGTGATGGTTTAATTCAAGAATGTGGATTCTTCCATGTCCTGGCATAGACTCAAGGGGTGCTGGCACATTTAAAAAGGGCGCCAAAATCGGTCTTGATTTGAGTTTCGTGCACAAGGATATAGTTCGCACCACATGATAGATCTCGTAGTCCCATTCAAAAAAAATGTATCATAATGTACGAGTATTACTGTAGACCCAAGAAGTTCAAGAACAGCGCTAATTAGCATTACTTCGCATTTTAATGAGACTTTCGAGCCCAAGGATGAAATGAATGGCAAAATATCCTCCGATCTCATGCCAGTCAGAATCGACCATGCAAGAACGAAGAACGATTTCACTACGACTTAAACTGATCTGAGTGGTATATGAAGGAACTGGGTTAATTTGCCACAGCAATGTATAGAAGGCGAGAAAATGATTTAGACCATGCAAGGTATTGTTGCGTTCGGAAGAGCATTCAAACATTCACGTCAAACAAACCCGCTGAAGAAACACTGAAGGGGATAGACGGGAGCAATCTCCTGCCATGTGAAACGAGCTACACCAATGTGCTCAGAGCGCCGCATGTGGGCCATGGCAGATACACACTAGAACGGCACTCGGTAGAGCGCACACCTCCGTCAGGCTGAACAGTTTATGTTTTGTATCCCAGTGATCGGCCGGATCTGGATTCGGACCTGAACCAAAATCGAATCGGCTTGTTCTTGTCACTGAACCAACTCGTCCACCAACTTTAGTCATAAATCGTCCAGAACTTTTTTAAAAATATCATGTTATATATCGATTTTCACCTGATCTCTCAATGGTGAAGAATCACTTAAAAATTAAATAATTATTGTAACCGAATACATATTCAGATCTTCACCAAAATCGAATCTATTCGTCCTCGTCACACACCCAATCTGGCCACACCAGGTTTTGTCTGAAACCGTACATAACTTTTTGAGATATCGTGCTATGCATCGGTTTTAGCCCCATCACTCAACGGTGAAGAATCACTTACAAATCAAATAATTCTTATATCCGAATCCCTATTCAGATCTAAACCAAAATCGAATCGATTAGTCCTTTTCACACACACAACCTCTCCACTAACTTTCGTCCAACTCCGCCCACAACGTTTTGAGATATGGTGCTATACGTCGGTTTTGGCCATATCTCCCAATGGTGAAGAATCACTTAAAAAATTATACTTGCTGGATCCGAATCCGGATCTTCGCCAATATCGAATCATTTCTTCCTGATCACATACACGACCTCTCTGCCAAATGTCTTCCGAATCCGTCCACAACTTTTTGAGATATCTTGTTCACAGACAGACAAACAAACAGACAAACAGACAAACAGACAGGAGTGAAAACATAACCTCCATCCACCTTCGGTGGCGGAGGTAATCAGATAATTCAGGATCCAGATAAAGGATGGAAGATAAAGGGTCGAGCATATCGAGTCGATTCGTTTAAAAGGCAGAAGACCCCTGCATCACTTGAACCCAATTCTGAACCCATTGAAGACAATAACAGAGATCCGGTCGACCCTGAAAATTCTACTTCGTCAGATGAAGATAATGAGGACGACGTGTAGTCAGTGAGCATGCTACCAAGGTTGGGATGCACGTTTTGATTAAGTTTTAAGAGACGTAATATAACAAATCAATCGCCGGCACATTCCAGATGCCCGTTTATGACGCATGTTTATGTCAATCTTCTAATCATCAATGATATTGATACAATGTTCATGCCGGCCTATACTATGCACTGTTCCATGAACCACCACACTATACGTGCGATGGAAGACAGAAGCCATCCTTCGTTTTGTTCATTGTATCATTCAATGAATGAATCCCAGCTGATATACGATCTGGATACATGTAAGGGGTCTAAGGTCTTGAATCCCTTTGGCCTGTATGGACACGTTATTTAAACATTATACTCTTGTTTAAAAAAAAATTGGCGCCTTGCATGTTCGGGAAAAGGCGATGTGTTAACTAGTTCCCAAGAAGGGCTTCTTGATCAGTTTCGGTCGAAGTGAAATCGTTCTTACATGGTCGATTCTGACTGATATGAGATTGGAGGATATTGTTGCGGATTCGGGGGTCGGCGCTCCCCTTATCAAGGGGGGAGGGGGGGGGGGTTAATCCCCTTGTCTTTTAAGCTGGCCGTCCCCCAATCCTGGAAATTATGACGCTCCTCCCGGTCGGTCTTGGGTAGGGTGATTGGTCAATTTGGCGTCCCAAATACCTAATTACCAACCCCGACCGCAAGCAGGGAAAATAACTCCCGCTCGAACCACGGATGTGATGGTAAATGCCGAGCGGTTAGCAAACCGCGGTTCGAGCCGTTAACAATAAAACTAAACCCGATCCTGAGCGGTTCCTATCATGCCACAGGTACTCAATTGAAAGAAAGGACGCAAACGATCGAATAAGAGGAAACCCAGAAAATAAGAAGAACAAAGAGTGGGTTTATTAATTATATACAAAAACCCAAAGAGGAAACGAAAGTAATATACAGAAGAAGAAGAGCAAAAGGACACAGGGCAATCTTAACTATACAGTCTTACTTTCAACCCCAGACAAACAGACAGACTCACACGGGATGGTAGTGGTAGGGGAGGAAGGTCCAGGCAGATGGTCCAGGCGATGGGATCCGGTCCAGGCTCCGGGTCCGCGGCCGAAGAACGGCAGGCAGCTTCGCGTGTCGTTGGCGCACGACCGGACCTTACATATGCGAGGGCTGGAATGCCGCGTACGTATATTGTGCCAAACGCTCTCCCTCTCTCTCTCTCTCTCTCTCTCTCTCTCTCTCTCGATCACTCGATGTCCGTATCAAATGGAGCGCTCCCGGATCAGTACGTTAACAAAGGCTCGTGGCGCAGTTCGTTACGAAAGGAGGTCGTACAATGCAATCGAGCTCTCCCCGTGCAGTCCTCTCAATAATGGAGCTCCCTCGTGCAGTCCTTTACGAAAGGAGGTCATACAATGCAATCGAGCTCTCCCCGCGCAGTCCTCTCAATAATGGAGCTCCCTCGCGCAGTTCTCGCGCTTGCGCTGATATAACGCGCTTTGAAATCAATGCGCACTTCAAAGAGAAACGCCCACCAGTGAGCTCACCTCAGCCCTGGTTGGATAGCGAGGGCTCACAGGCTCCGCCCCTGACGGCTCGTTGACAGGGCCACGCCTCGTTCTTGGCGCTCCGCCCCCTTCTTCTCCAAGCTTGACCACGTGCGTAATGGCGTTTGGAGCGAACGCTGAGGCGGCTGCGGCTGACAGAGGCGCGTAATACAATTTGGAGAGAGAGACTGGCAAAATGGACGGAATGGGGCCTATCTTATTTAATTAATGCAACGCAGATGCAACTATTGGGAACACAGCCTTATCTGAAACACATATTAAGGAAATAACTGAAAGTCCTATGGTGTCCTACGTGTTGCATATGGCCTAACTATGGGTGCGACCTTTTGTAAATATCTCATCATTTAATGAGTTATTATTTACAAGTATTTACAAGTGAGGGGTTCTCAAAACCGCAACAATATTTTGCCATCAATTTCATGCTTGGGCTCGAAAGTCTAATTAGAATATGCTAATCAACGCTAATTAGGGCTGTTATTGAACCCTTTCGGTCTGCAGCAATACTCGTACGTTATGATACATCTTTTTGAATGGGACGACGAGATATATCAGGTGGTGAGAACTATATCCTTGTGCACGAAACTCAAAGACCGATTTTGGCGCCCTTTTTCAATGTGCCAGGACCCCTTGAATCTACGTCGGGACACGCAAGAATCCACATTCTTGCATTAGACAATCACCACTTATACCCTGGATAGGTCAAACCTTTTGTGCACGAGAGTCTAATTAAAAGCCTGTGGCCTATCGGACTGATGTCCTTCCCTGTCTATCTCAAGAAAATGAGAAGCTGGTCAATCACCAGGAATGTCATTCAATGCCTTAAAGTGCCGCACAATCTCTACATAAACACCATGTGGCAAACCTTCCAATTTACTTCTGCAATCCACAAATGTCAGAGGTGCAGTCTTTGGAGCTGCTCGGACGAACAATGTACCAAGATTTTTTGTGGGCCGATCATATATCGAAGCTGGCCTCTCGGGTAGGGAGTAATCTTGGAATTATCAGAAGAGCCAAGTCATTTATTTGTTGCTCTCAGCTCCAAAAAGTGTTCACGGCCTTCATACAGTGACATTGATCATGGCTCCCCGTGGGCTGGTGCTGCCAGAACTCGCCTTGTACCCTCGGAAGTGCTCAAATCCAACGCCCTGAGGGTAAACGGATTCTAACAACAGAAATCCGAGAATCTGGGCCTGGTCATCTTCCACTGCAGGCAGATCAGTGGGCAAGCCATATATGGTTGTGTCCCACATGTTCCATTGCCTCATATATGGTCATGTCTCACATGGTCTCCAAGTCATTTCACGCCATTAGATAACACCAGGTGGGTTGGATTTAACCTGACACCCTTCCAAGGTCGGCAAAACGGGTACCGGCTTACTGTTAACAGGGGGCACTGCATCAGCGGTGCAACTGCGCTCCCAGAAATGACGCAACCAGCAGCTGTAGGCTGCATATGAAGTAAATAATATTTTTTTTGACGTCTTTTCTCTCAACTGTGAAATCATCACCCAAGTTTTCCAAGTTGTGTTCTTCCCTCCACTCCTTCAAAATGGCGTACCATTGCCATCTCATTATATCTACTATTCCCGTTTTCAGCTTCGTACTGACTTTCACGTGCAGTTTCCCACCTGCACTCTTTTCCACATTTACCTCGTTTGTCAGCCTTTCCACTCTGCTTACATCATTTGTTTTCTTATCCACCTCTGTCTGTATACCAGACATCTATCTATGCGCAACAAAAGGAGTTAATAGAACTGCGAATACTGTACCTCATATTAGATATCAAATTATTAATCGCCTGCAGAATCTTCAGAAAATAAAGACACAACTACTTCTACTACTTCTACTACCTTTACGAACATTTTCCAGCATTCGGGAGTTTATTGGCAGAAAATAAAGACACAACTACTTCTACTACTTCTACTACCTTTACGAACATTTTCCAGCATTCGGGAGTTTATTGGCAGAAAATAAAGACACAACTACTTCTACTACTTCTACTACCTTTACGAACATTTTCCAGCATTCGGGAGTTTATTGGTAGAAAATAAAGACAACTACTTCTACTACTTCTACTACTTCTACTACCTTTACGAACATTTTCCAGCATTCGGGAGTTTATTGGCAGAAAATAAAGACAACTACTTCTACTACTTATACTACTTCTACTACCTTTACGAACATTTTCCAGCATTCGGGAGTTTATTGGCAGAAAATAAAGACAGGAAGGAGAAAGAGCTGGGTCTTTGTAATTCTTAGTTTTATTATCTATATATATATATACTACATATGCAAGAATGGCAGACTTTCTTTTCCCCCTCATCTTCCTCTTCATCTTTTTCATCCAATTTCCATCCTACTTTCCCCTATCTCATACCTCTTCCATTCTTTCCCACCCTTTCTTATTTTATTCACCATCCTACCTCTTTTCCCCTCCCAATGCCCCTTGGTCATGTACAAGTAGATTAAACTTTTGGGCAGGGAATTTTTTTTACACATTTATTTGTGCAGAAGTGGATAAAATAAATGTGACTCATCAAGCATTTGTCAACTGAAAGCGTTGCGGTTTTAGCAAAATAAATAGAGAAATGAAAAGGGCCAAGATGCCCGATGCAAAGCACACCATTCGACCTGTGATTGTTGCACTCGGACCATCTCGCGTATAAGGAAAAACAAACTCACCGTCTCTCGTGAGCTTCATGCCACCAAACATGAGCGGTCCCACAAACTGCACACGAATGTTCCCTCCACGGTACACAAATATGGTGGGAAGGTTCTTATCGGGGTAATTGGCGATGCACGTGGTGGAGATTGCCTTGACAAACTTTGTGGCAGGAAACTTCCGGGCAAGCTCCGACAGGTACTGATTGATGAGGGTACACAAAGGGATCCTAGAAGTCAAGTCAGACAGGAGTATTAGGAGCTGTCATTGGTCAGACAGTTATGAATGGTATGACAGAGTCAATGTAGACCAAGCACACCAATCAGATTCCATGTATTTGGTAGAATCTACTATGCTATTCCACCAGAGTGTGTTTAAAAACAGGTGTGTAATTAGTTTGATTAGTGCAGGAAGTGTGCATGTCAGGTTGTAACGGGGAAAGCCCGTTTGATAGGATAAACAAACAAAACAAAAAAACCACCTTTAGAGGCCATTTTTTTCCCCGCAAGCGGGGGTTGGCCTTTTTCGGGGACCGTGGTTGTTGTTTTTCGGTCCCCTTTTTGAAGCAATGTTTTACGGCCGGATGCTCTTCCTGCCACCAACCCTTTTTGTCGCCTTTTACGACAAGCAGGGAATTACCAGTGAACTGGTACTCAATTAGCCGACCTCGGAAGGATGACAGGCTGAGTCAACCCCCCTGGCGTTAATTCAGCGATCGACCGGGATTCGAACCCAGGATCCTAGGATCCTAAGCTGGCACCCTAGCCGCTAAGCCAACACCAGGGCTTTGATAGGATAAAAAATAAAAATAAAAATAGGATAAATGGTCGATATTTGATAGGATAAATGGTCGATATTTCATGACGTCAGCTTACCCCTGTTTGTACAGATGTAAAACCACCCACAAGTCTGCACCGGCTTTGGTGATTTCATCAACGTAATCAGGTCCGGAGATTTCAAGCACCGAGCCGAACACAGCCTTCCGTTGGTTGGATTGCAACTCTGCCAGTCGTTGGAGCCTGTAGTGGGAGGAAGGGATCATGGAGGCGGGTACTGAGGACAAAAAGCAACCCAACAAATCCTGGTTCACGAAGGTGCGAGCATT
Source organism: Myxine glutinosa (assembly GCF_964187855.1). Taxonomy (NCBI): domain Eukaryota; kingdom Metazoa; phylum Chordata; class Myxini; order Myxiniformes; family Myxinidae; genus Myxine; species Myxine glutinosa. The sequence continues at coordinate 11,400,486 of NC_136272.1, read as the reverse complement.
ATCAAGAGGTAGCAAGGGTATTGTTAAGAAAATGGTGATTTTTATAACGTAGTATGGTTGAATCGTTTATATTAATTGAATATAGCTGGAACAAGGTGAAACCCAAAACATGGATTTTCAGAAATGTACCATAAATACCATCAAAACATCGAATGGAAAGAAATGTATCAAATGGTGTGCGCCACCACACCACCTTTCCAGGAGCAGTCAAGGAAGGAAATTGGGAATTTGACCGATATAACAGCAAACGAAGGGAAGGAAATTGGGAATTTGGCCAAGGTAACAGCAAATGAAAGGAAGGAAATTGGGAATTTGGCCAGGATACCAGCAAACAAAGGGAAGGAAATTGGGAATTTGGCCAGGATACCAGCAAACAAAGGGAAGGAAATTGGGAATTTGGCCAATATAACAGCAAATGAAGGGAAGGAAATTGGGAATTTGGCCAGGATACCAGCAAACAAAGGGAAGGAAATTGGGAATTTGGCCAGGATACCAGCAAACAAAGGGAAGGAAATTGGGAATTTGGCCAATATAACAGCAAATGAAGGGAAGGAAATTGGGAATTTGGCCAAGACAACAGCAAATGAAGGGAAGGAAATTGGGAATTTGGCCAAGATACGAGCAAACAAAGGGAAGCAAATTGGGAATTTGGCCAAGATAACAGCAAATGAAAGGAAGGAAATCGGGAATTTGGCCAAGATACCAGCAAACGAAGGGAAGAAAATTGGAAATTTGGCCAAGATACTAGCAAACAAAGGGAAGGAAATTGGGAATTTGACCAAGATAACAGCAAACGAAGGGAAGGAAATTGGGAATTTGGCCAAGATAACAATAAATGAAAGGAAGGAAATTGGGAATTTGGCCAGGATACCAGCAAACAAAGGAAAGGAAATTGGGAATTTGGCCAGGATACCAGCAAACAAAGGGAAGGAAATTGGGAATTTGACCAAGATAACAGCAAATGAAAGGAAGGAAATTGGGAATTTGGCCAAGATACCAGCAAACAAAGGGAAGGAAATTGGGAATTTGGCCAGGATACCAGCAAACAAAGGGAAGGAAATTGGGAATTTGGCCAGGATACCAGCAAACAAAGGGAAGGAAATTGGGAATTTGGCCAATATAACAGCAAATGAAGGGAAGGAAATTGGGAATTTGGCCAAGACAACAGCAAATGAAGGGAAGGAAATTGGGAATTTGGCCAAGATACCAGAAAACAAAGGGAAGCAAATTGGGAATTTGGCCAAGATAACAGCAAATGAAAGGAAGGAAATCGGGAATTTGGCCAAGATACCAGCAAACGAAGGGAAGAAAATTGGAAATTTGGCCAAGATACTAGCAAACAAAGGGAAGGAAATTGGGAATTTGACCAAGATAACAGCAAACGAAGGGAAGGAAATTGGGAATTTGGCCAAGATAACAACAAATGAAAGGAAGGAAATTGGGAATTTGGCCAAGATACCAGCAAACGAAGGGAAGGAAATTGGGAATTTGGCCAAGATACCAGCAAACAAAGGGAAGGAAATTGGGAATTTGACCAAGATAACAGCAAATGAAAGGAAGGAAATTGGGAATTTGGCCAAGATACCAGCAAACAAAGGGAAGGAAATTGGGAATTTGACCAAGATAACAGCAAATGAAAGGAAGGAAATTGGGAATTTGGCCAATATACTAGCAAACAAAGGGAAGGAAATTGGGAATTTGGCCAATATAACAGCAAACAAAGGGAAGGGAATTGGGAATTTGGCCAATATAACAGCAAACAAAGGGAAGGAAATTGGGAATTTGGCCAATATAACAGCAAACGAAGGGAAGGAAATTGAGAATTTGGCCAAGATACCAGCAAACAAAGGGAAGGAAATTGGGAATTTGGCCAATATAACAGCAAATGAAAGGAAGGAAATTGGGAATTTGGCCAAGATAACAGCAAATGAAGGGAAGGAAATTGGGAATTTGGCCAAGATACCAGCAAACAAAGGGAAGGAAATTGTGGATTTGGCCAATATAACAGCAAATGAAAGGAAGGAAATTGGGAATTTGGCCAATATAACAGCAAAGGGAAGGAAATTGGGAATTTGACCAAGATAACAGCAAACGAAGGGAAGGAAATTGGGAATTTGGCCAAGATAACAGCAAATGAAAGGAAGGAAATTGGGAATTTGGCCAAGATAACAGCAAACAAAGGGAAGAAAATTGGAAATTTGGCCAAGATACTAGCAAACAAAGGGAAGGAAATTGGGAATTTGACCAAGATAACAGCAAATGAAAGGAAGGAAATTGGGAATTTGACCAAGATAACAGCAAATGAAAGGAAGGAAATTGGGAATTTGGCCAAGATACCAGCAAACAAAGGGAAGGAAATTGGGAATTTGACCAAGATAACAGCAAATGAAAGGAAGGAAATTGGGAATTTGGCCAAGATACTAGCAAACAAAGGGAAGGAAATTGGGAATTTGGCCAAGATACCAGCAAACAAAGGGAAGGAAATTGGGAATTTGGCCAATATAACAGCAAATGAAAGGAAGGAAATTGGGAATTTGGCCAATATACCAGCAAACAAAGGGAAGGAAATTGGGAATTTGACCAAGATAACAGCAAACGAAGGGAAGGAAATTGGGAATTTGGCCAAGATAACAACAAATGAAAGGAAGGAAATTGGGAATTTGGCCAAGATACCAGCAAACGAAGGGAAGGAAATTGGGAATTTGGCCAAGATACCAGCAAACAAAGGGAAGGAAATTGGGAATTTGACCAAGATAACAGCAAATGAAAGGAAGGAAATTGGGAATTTGGCCAAGATACTAGCAAACAAAGGGAAGGAAATTGGGAATTTGGCCAAGATACCAGCAAACAAAGGGAAGGAAATTTGGGAATTTGGCCAATATAACAGCAAACAAAGGGAAGGAAATTGGGAATTTGGCCAATATAACAGCAAACGAAGGGAAGGAAATTGGGAATTTGGCCAAGATACCAGCAAACAAAGGGAAGGAAATTGGGAATTTGGCCAATATAACAGCACATGAAAGGAAGGAAATTGGGAATTTGGCCAAGATAACAGCAAATGAAGGGAAGGAAATTGGGAATTTGGCCAAGATACCAGCAAACAAAGGGAAGGAAATTGGGGATTTGGCCAAGATACCAGCAAACAAAGGGAAGGAAATCGGGAATTTGGCCAAGATACCAGCAAACGAAGGGAAGAAAATTGGAAATTTGGCCAAGATACTAGCAAACAAAGGGAAGGAAATTGGGAATTTGACCAAGATAACAGCAAACGAAGGGAAGGAAATTGGGAATTTGACCAAGATAACAGCAAATGAAAGGAAGGAAATTGGGAATTTGGCCAATATACCAGCAAATGAAAGGAAGGAAATTGGGAATTTGGCCAAGATACTAGCAAACACGGGGAAGGAAATTGGGAATTTCACCAAGATAACAGCAAATGAAAGGAAGGAAATTGGGAATTTGGCCAAGATACCAGCAAACGAAGGGAAGAAAATTGGGAATTTGGTCAATATAACAGCAAACGAAAGGAAGGAAATTGGGAATTTGACCAAGATAACAGCAAATGAAAGGAAGGAAATTGGGAATTTGGCCAATATACCAGCAAACAAAGGGAAGGAAATTGGGAATTTGACCAAGATAACAGCAAATGAAAGGAAGGAAATTGGGAATTTGGCCAAGATACTAGCAAACAAAGGGAAGGAAATTGGGAATTTGGCCAAGATACCAGCAAACAAAGGGAAGGAAATTGGGAATTTGGCCAAGATAACAGCAAATGAAAGGAAGGAAATTGGGAATTTGGCCAATATACCAGCAAACAAAGGGAAGGAAATTGGGAATTTGACCAAGATAACAGCAAACGAAGGGAAGGAAATTGGGAATTTGGCCAAGATAACAACAAATGAAAGGAAGGAAATTGGGAATTTGGCCAAGATACCAGCAAACGAAGGGAAGGAAATTGGGAATTTGGCCAAGATACCAGCAAACAAAGGGAAGGAAATTGGGAATTTGACCAAGATAACAGCAAATGAAAGGAAGGAAATTGGGAATTTGGCCAAGATACTAGCAAACAAAGGGAAGGAAATTGGGAATTTGGCCAAGATACCAGCAAACAAAGGGAAGGAAATTTGGGAATTTGGCCAATATAACAGCAAACAAAGGGAAGGAAATTGGGAATTTGGCCAATATAACAGCAAACGAAGGGAAGGAAATTGGGAATTTGGCCAAGATACCAGCAAACAAAGGGAAGGAAATTGGGAATTTGGCCAATATAACAGCACATGAAAGGAAGGAAATTGGGAATTTGGCCAAGATAACAGCAAATGAAGGGAAGGAAATTGGGAATTTGGCCAAGATACCAGCAAACAAAGGGAAGGAAATTGGGGATTTGGCCAAGATACCAGCAAACAAAGGGAAGGAAATTGGGGATTTGGCCAAGATACCAGCAAACAAAGGGAAGGAAATCGGGAATTTGGCCAAGATACCAGCAAACGAAGGGAAGAAAATTGGAAATTTGGCCAAGATACTAGCAAACAAAGGGAAGGAAATTGGGAATTTGACCAAGATAACAGCAAACGAAGGGAAGGAAATTGGGAATTTGACCAAGATAACAGCAAATGAAAGGAAGGAAATTGGGAATTTGGCCAAGATACCAGCAAACGAAGGGAAGGAAATTGGGAATTTGGCCAAGATACCAGCAAACAAAGGGAAGGAAATTGGGAATTTGACCAAGATAACAGCAAATGAAAGGAAGGAAATTGGGAATTTGGCCAATATACCAGCAAATGAAAGGAAGTAAATTGGGAATTTGGCCAAGATAACAGCAAACGATGGCCTATATATGGAAATGCTGTTGAAAAGCCACCGTGTGAAAGTTAATGTCCAAAACCTAGCGCTATATTTCGAGTTTGATACATTTGAACGAAACCTTTCATCTAAAATGTTACACAGTCTTTGGCTGGGATTGCATATTCATGGACGACTTCATACGACATAATAGATAGCTGATGCCGTGATGTCATACGATTGTCTCCCAAAACGTGCACCCTAAACGAGTTTGCAAACACGGACCGCATTTACAAAACCCGATCGGTCACGACGTCATTATTCAATGTTGTGTGCATTTTCCAACAGACAAAATGAATTAAAGAAAATCATGGGTATTCATTTTCCAACAGCTCTAACACATAAACTGCCCAATGCTGGACGAACCAGCAATAAAAAAACGGAACTTTTGTCAAGGGGAGGTAATTACGCAACTACGGATTATCCCTCCTTATTTTAACACAACTCGATAAATACCATATTTCCACACATTATACAAAGTATAACTTGTGACCTGATTGACAAGGAAATTCATTAAATAGGAGACGTTAAGGGTGTAGTACTGGTGAACAGGTGATTTTTTTTTTTTTTTTTTTTTTTAGCTGAACAGTTTCCTTATAGTCTTATAAACAAGAACCATGCTATTAGAGGTTATAGAAGTACCCCTAATTATTGTTATCTTTACACGCAATTTACAAGAAATATAATATTTTGCATGAAATTTGTTATAACTTTAATATAATTCCAGTAATCTCTGTGTGTATGTGTGTGTGTATGTGTGTGTGTCGTTTGTCTGTGACCGCTGTTTCTCGACAACCACGGGTCCGATATACTTGAAACTTGCCAGGTATATTGCTGGGGACCCGAGGATGTGCCTTTTCAAGGTTTCATATTAATCGGACAAGTAGTTACCGAGCTATGGCGATTTATTTACCAAACTCCGCAAGCCGTTCGCTTTGGCTTTGCGAATGGACCAAACCATTTCATGTAAATAGAGGGGGGGAATTGTCACCGTACTCGCAAGCCGTTCGCTTTGGCTTTGCGAATGGACCAAACCATTTCATGTAAATAGAGGGGGGGGGATATAATTTTAGATATATATATATAGTACGGGCATGCCCTAGTAACTTTAAATTTGCATCATTCTTTTGGGCTGAAATTTGGACAGGATATTCAGAATATCACTTCCTTTAAAATGATGAAGGCTTTTGTTTATAGGAGAAGCCATTGTGGATTTATTGAAGGACAACCAAGTTTTATCTGGTAATTGGCATAATTAGCTAATTAGTGAACATTTGACATAATTTCACAAAATCCTCTCATCAGGTAGAAGAGTAACACATGTATAATACATGTACCAAGTTTTGTGTGAAAAGAATGATAGATGACATAGAAGATAGAAGTAGAAATGTGTTCTTTGTTTTTCCTTGTTTTTTATTGACGGTCTAATTTATGCAAATTATATGCATGTAATATGACAAAGAAGCGTTGAAACTGGTCTGAGTTAAAGCCAAGATTGTATATTTCAAGAAAAACTGAAAATTAGATATTAACTTGACTTTGTTTTTGTGTAAAGGCCTCTCAAAGGTACCTATATAGTTTTCTCAATTTTTCACCAGTACAACACCCTTAAATTGTTACGATGGAGGATATCATCTGGTATGTTGTCCATGGTCTCACCTGTACATTTCAAGTACTCTCTCATCTTCTTCATTCAAATCATCAAGTTCCTCCAGCTCATCCTGTGTCATTTGCTCATAGGTCTTGACTGCAAGTTTGAGATACCACAATTACTTGCGAACACATGCACCACAACTTCATAAAACGGAGGCATAACAACATGACATATACTATTCTTAGCAGTCATGGAACACAATATTTTTATGGATATGTACAAGCCTTGGTTCAGGGCCGTTTAATATATTGTAGGGACTCTCTCTGCCTTAATCATAGCTTAAATCTTTACTCGAACATGTGCTACCCATTTTTGATCGGTAAACGGTGGGACTCTATCCCACTCATTGCAAAATGCATCTGCGAGTTCTCTTATACGTCAGGGAGAACCAAAAAGCAAATGGAGGCGAATGGATGGGCTACACACGCCAGCGTGCCGGGGCCCTCCGCGCCAGCGTTAAGCTGTGCAATAATTACACTTGAAAGGTTTGTGTGCTGTTCTTTAGTATACCACATAATCCAAAGCTCCCTTAAGAAACAGTGCTGTTGTTTGCTTGACCTCCCCATGACCTCTTAATTGAATGATCGTTTTAAAGCCATTTTCCCCACTAGAGCAGGGGTTAGCCTTGCGGGCCCCATGACAATCATGGTTCCCTGTTTGAGGCAATGTTTTTATGGCCGGATGCCCTTCCTGACGCCAACCCTTGGTCACGCTCTTACGATGCGCAGGGATACGGTGTACCTATTCTAAATCGGGGTACACACCGTGATCATTCATCCCAGCAAGCTGGTACTCAATTTGCCAACCTCGGAAGCATGACAGGCTGAGTCAACCCCCCTGGCGTTAATTCAGCGATCGACCGGGATTCGAACCCAGGATCCTCGGATCCCAAGCCGGCACCCTAACCGCTAAGCCAACACCAGGCTTAAGCTCTTTTAAGCTCTTTAAGCCTATATTAAGCTCTTTCATATTATTCCATCCAATAATACCTCACAGGAATCTTTTCACTTCCGAGGTCATTTTCAATGGTCGGGCAGATGGATAGCCATTTAGTGTTGCCTGTCGTCTTCCACTTCATTATCACATTCACCACAGTTGTTTTGGGGGTGTCTCAGGTGTGTACTGTCATCCTCTTGGACGTGTCCACATTTATGAAAGCAGATTCAGATTGCAGATTCATGAAAGCTCCCTCTCGGATATGATGCTCAAACTGGACGACGAGATGTTCCCTATTTATACTGTCTGCACATTTATTCATCATTATGCAAATGAGAGACATGAACGAGCAATATTTGGAACTACAAAAGGTGTGTCATGTCCTTTTGTGAGATGGTACACATATACTACAGCGGATAAGCTCTCATATTTTAACAAATTGTGCATTTTTTGAGAAAAGCATGAAATTTCTAGCATAGTTAGTATATACCATAAGGTTTATTTTCAGATGTGGAGGGAAGTCAGATTTGACCTCTGAGGACCGTGAGAGGTCAAATCCAAAATGGCCACCAGTCCACCGGGTCTAATGTTCAAACGCGCTTATAGGTGTCATTTCCAACTAAATTGGGGATGCCCATTCATTTGGTGATACTTTTGAGATCGCCAGAACTCAAGGACATGCATTTAGGTCACGGTCAAGGTCAAATTACGTTAAACATCTATTTTCATGATACTGCAGTTGGAACTGCTATTGGAAAAAGTTCATTTGAACTTTTAAAACTTTATTTTTTCAGGTACAGGGATAGGTACAGAACACCTAAAGACCAGAAATGATGAAAAAAAAAGTGTTTACACTGCAAGGAATGATGCAATAACCTCTGAAAAATAACTGTAGTTAACCAAGTATGTCCACCAAAGCTTACATTAAATCAAGTGCAAAGATGAAAATTGGTAATGATCTAAATCTAACAGTCTCCAGAACAGAAGCACAGTGCAGTGCACTTGAGTGCAGCTTTGGCACACTTGCAGCGTCCAGTGCACCCTTTCTTGCAGCCACAGTCGATCAATTCATGGCACGATTTTGATGCTTCAGGAAGAGTGCTCCAAAGAGGCTGCCACCCAGTTGTCTCCTTTGTCCAGCCCCAGTCAGATGGGTCTGGCATCTCTGGATCCATGACCAATGCCTGGTTCCAACAGTTGGCCTGGTAGCAAGTGCGCTTCATGTGCTGCTTGAGTGTTGCCTGGGTTGGAGGAATGTTCTCTAGAGTTCTACACTTCTGTGTGAAGAGCTGTTTCCTGGCATCATTCACTTCCGTGCTCCCACTGGTTCTATCGTACATCAGCACCACAAATCACTCTAGCAGTAACATTGAGCCTTCACTGACCTCACTTGGCATGCCTAGGAGTTCATTGAAAGCATCATTCACCTCTGGGCATCCCAAATTTAGTTGGAAATGACACCTATAATGTTTTTCTACACTATTTGGTTCCAAAATTAAGCGCGTTTGAACATTAGACTCGGTGGACTGGCGGCCATTTTGGATTTGACCTCTCACGGTTCTCAGAGGTCAAATCTGACTTCCCTCCACATCTGAAAATAAACCTTATGGTATGCACTAACTATGTTAAAAATTTCATGCTTTTCTCATAAAATGCACAATTTTTGTGTTTATCTGCTGCACTAATATTATATATATATATAAATGATTATTTTTTTAAAATGCTGTAGATTCTGACTTTGAGAGGTCATGTATTGTACTAAAAATGAAACTTCAAAAAAAATTTAAATACAATATGTCGTCGTGAAAGAATCATGCAACGTATGTCGAACCACGCCAGCAAGATGGGGGTGGAGGGGGGGGTTAAAACCATGCGTTTCAGAGGCAATGTCTTTGCAGTCATGTCGTATGGTTTTATGGGATTGATATTTTATCATTTTGCATGCCAAGATGTACACACAGTGGGGTGCAAAATACGAGTGCAGTAGGAAATTTATTAATTGAGACATGATAAAATAAATAATTGTAACATGAAACGAAAAAAGGACTTTCAAGGGATTATATAAACTCTTAAGGATACAACAACACTTATTACAACAGGAAAAAAAATAATCTAATTTCTTTACACATAATAAATAAATCAGTGTGAACCCCTTTTGCCTTGAGAACTGTCTCAAACCTATTTTGGATCGATTTCATTATCTCCGCCACCAAAGGTGGATGAAGGTTATGTTTTCACCCATGTCTGTCTGTTTGTTTGTGAGCAGATCACTCAGTGTTGTGGACGGATTCAGATGAAATTTGGAGAAGGGTTTGGGTGTGTGACAAGGACGAATTGATTAGAGTTTGGTCTGGATCCGGATCCAAGAAGTTTCTAAATGATTCTTCACCATCGAGGATAGGACTAGAAACGATATAAAGTATAGCTTGATATCTCAAAAAGGTTATGGACGGATTATGACCAAACCAGGTGGGCAGGTTGTGTGTGTGACGAGGATGAATTAATTTGGTCTTGGTGAAGATCTGAAGCAGGATCCAGATGTGAGAATTTTTAAAAGCGATTCTTCACCATTGAGAGATGGGGCTAAAAATGATATACAATTTATACATATATCATGATATCTCAAAAAGTTGTGGACGACTGATGACAAAGCTTGGGGGATGAGTTGGGGAGTTGACAAGAACAAGCCGATTTGATTTTGGTTCAGGTCCGAATCCGGATCAGACCTTATTTATTCCTCTGCAGTCTGTGACTGCATGGCTACATCATTTTCTGAGGGTGCTGCTGTGTCGCTGATGCAGTGCCCCCTTACCAGCTAGCTGGTACTCATTTTGTCAACCTCAGAAAAATGACAGCCTGAGTCGACCCACCTGGTGTGAATTCAACAGCATGACAGGGGCTTGAACTCATGACCCAAGGGTCTTAAACCAACCACCTTAAATGTTCAGCCAACACCAGGATTCAGATCTGACGTATCAGTGGAGGTATGCGCTCTACCGAGTACCGCTCTAGTTGTCATATGAAGCCAAAAACACTTTTGAAGGGATTTAGAGGAACTTCCAGTGCTATAAAACACTTATTATAATAGGAGAGAAAATCTAATCTGTGCTTGCGTTTAATCAATAATAAATCAGTGTGAGTTCCTTTGAGCTCGAGAACGGCCTCAACCCCAGTTGGAATCAATTTAATGGATTATGTTTGAGTAAATTTTTTCCCCGCCGTGGTGTAATGCACTCCATAGCATAGACAGACGACAACAACAACAACAACAACAACAGGCACTTTAAGGCCATTTTCCCTGCAAGAGCGGGGGTTAGCCTGGCGGTCCCCATGACAATCTTCTCCATTTTGCCCTATTTTCTGCATCTCCCCTTGTTAACCCCCTTGCCCGCATTTCTTCTTCGACCATCTTTAGCCAAGTCTTTCTCGGTCTTCCCCGTCCTCTACTTCCTTCTACATTCATTTCCATCACTCTTCTCAACCAGTCACTTTCATTATTCCTCAACACATGACCAAACCATCTCAACCTGGTCCTCTTCACAGCATCAATCACAGGCTCTATTCCCATCATCTTTCGCAATTCATCATTTGTCTTCCTCTCTCTCTCAACGATACTCCACACATCCACCGAACCATTCGCATTTCCACCCTTTTCAGCCTTCGTTGCTGCTCTACGTTCATTACCCATGTATCGCTCCCATAAATCATAACACTTCTCAGACATGCAGCATACACCTTTCCCTTCAGCTTCAATGACACTCCCCTCCTCGTCAGCACGCCACTCAGTTCCCGAAACTTCTTCCATGCACATCTCACTCTAGCAAACGTTGCCGAGTCTGATCCGCCTTCTCCATTCAGCATGTCTCCTAGGCAACAAAATGTTTTCACACCTTCCAGCTTCACGCCGTCTCCAAGATCCAACTCAACATTTCCTCCATCTGCAGCTCCCTCTGTGCACACCTTACACTTGAATGTAGCTGCCACACTGGTTAATGACCCTCTGAAACCACTACATTTTTGATGAACCCACTCAGCGCACATTGTACATTGAATTGAATTCACTCCGACACCCTTCCTGCACACAGCACACGGCCACTTCCCAGTTCTTTCCACCTCACCACATGCTTTACCACTTGCCATCACCTTCGTTTGTCCGATATTCACCTTCAGACCTTTTGTCTCCATACATTCCTTCCACTTGTTCATCTTCTCCTTCAGTCCATCCATACTTTCTGCAATCAACACCAGATAAATCTGCATACAACAACTCCCACGGTAAACCCTCCTTTACGTTCCGAGCCAGCACCTCCATCCCAGCTACAAATAGTAGTGGATTTAGTACCGACCCCTGATGCACTCCCACCTTCACCTCAAACTCACCACTGTTCCCGTCCTTCGTCCTTACAGCTGTGCGCGCTCTTTTGTACATTGCCATCACTACTCTGATCAACCATTCCTCCACTCCCAACTTCCTCAATGCCCATGTCACTACTTCACGTGGAACCCTATCAAATGGTTTCTCCAGATCAACAAACCCAAGAAACAACTTCTTCCTCTTCTCCATGTACTTCTCCTGCAACTGCCTCACAATAAAAAGCGCATCTGTCATTCCTCTTCCTGGCATAAATCCAAACTGCATTTCGTCAATCTTCACTTTCTTCCTTATCCTCCTCTCCAGCACCCTTTCCAATACCTTCATTCCATGCTCCAATAACTTTATCGTTCGATACGAGCCACAGTCCAGAGGGTCACCTTTCCCCTTGTATAGAGGGACGAGGGTACTCAGTTCCCAATCCACTGGAATGCGGCCTTCTTTCACCACCAGATTGCAGATCTGTCATTCTCTTCATACCCCAATTTCCTGCTGCCTTCAACATATCTCTCACAACTCCCGTCGGCCCTCCCGCTTTTCTACTCTTCATTTATTTTATCACTTCCTCAACTTCCTTCTCGGTTATCTTCTCTGCCAGTCCTAAAACTGGGTTACTCTTTATGTTGCCATCCCATTCATTCTCTGCATTCAACAGCATTTCCATATATCTCTTCCATCTTCCTTTAATTCCATCTGGGTCCACAACGATTTGTCCCACTTCATCCTTCAAGCCACTCACCCCTATCACAGACATAGACAGACTGATCAACATTAATAATTATATCTATCTTTCTCTCAAGTGTATTCACCCTTCATTTATTTATTCTGTTAAAACAAAGTGTCAGTCAATAATAACTATAATAAGCTGGAACTGCACTCTGTAGAGCGCATACCTACACCAGGCAAACAGTTTATGTTTTGTATCCCACCGATAGGCTAGATCTGGATCCGGCCCTGACCCAAAATAGAATCGGCTTGTTCTTGTCAACAACCCAACTCACACCAACTGAGGATACACACCAACTGACTGCACTTTTGTTAATTCCTCATCTTCCTGAAGACTCTTGTGGTCCGTTCCTTCAGCTCCCTGCCGCTTTGGTATGATGCCATGTTTCCGCAATGCAGCGTTCCATTCCGTATCTTCATTTTGATCCTGGGAAGGATAAAAACAACAAACAAGAATATATCAAAAACCTGGATCGAAGTACCTTTTGTTTCTTGTATTCTTACCTGGTGATGTCCAAGTGTCAGAAATAGTTTCCAAAAGTGTATTTTCCTTTTTTGAGGAGATGCTGTGGTCCTTCCATACGTTATTTATGGATTTATTTTTAAGCAGTAAATTTGTATTATGCTGTCCCATTCTCTACCTTCCAATACAAGGATATCCAAGGAGCGTGGATATAAGAGGACATTTGGCCCATCATATATGCACTCTATCAACACCACATTATTTATAATATCAATTTATCTCCTTAATTTCACCCAGGGTGGGGTGGGGTGGAAACAGGGACATCTCCGAGATGTTTAATTATTATTTTTGTGTTTGTGGTGTGGATGGGGTGGTGTGGGGGTAAACAGGGCCGTCAGAGGAACAAATAAACACCAACAGCACATTCACTTTATTATGAGACCCTCTAACAAACATCACAATCACAACTCGTGAATGCAGGAACAGATCCATACCTGGGCTATAGATTTTGAAGACGAATCGGAACATGAAAAGGAAAACAAGTTTCTCGCATTACCGAACCTTGGCTCTGATTTCGTCCCGATCACACAAGCGCAGAGAGGAGTGAAATAATATTGTTGCGGTTCTGAGAAGTGTACATATTGATCATTAAAGGTTAACGGTTTGCCCCCATAGTTAGTCCACATGCAACATGTAGGCCACCTTAGAACATTAGTTATGTCATAGTATGTGTCAGGATAAGGCCATTCCCATTAGTGATACCTGCGTTGTGTAAAAGAAATAAGCTTAGGTCCCGTTCATTTTGCGGCCCACCCTCCAAATCGACCTCGTTGGGCAGCATCCATCACGCGCCCTGATTCGGCTAATCCACCTCCTTTGCCAGCAGCGACTCGAAACCAGCCAAATGCCACGAGGTAGGCCTGGAAAGGGGGAGGAGCGCGAGGTCAGGGTGTGGCCACGTCAAGCAGCACGTCAAAGGCAGACCTGGTAAGAGCCAACAACCAACCAGGGCTCGGGTGAAATGGCGTGAGGGGCGTGGTAAAGGCGCGGCTGGCAAGTTCCAGAGGGTTCGCTGGGCGGCGCTATATAAACGCGCGTACAAAGCCCTTCCAGAGGACTTATTGGCGAGGACTCGTGAGGAAAGCGCATGGTAAAAAGGACTTATTGGCGAGGACTCATGAGGAAAGCGCATGGTAAAGAGGACTTATGCGAGAGGACTTATGCGACGTGGCTGTGCATAAAGGCCTCATGAGGAAAGCGCATTGGAAGAGGACTGCAGTGGATACGCGCTTTGAAAGAGCACGTATGCTATTGAACTTGCATTAGGGAGCGCCTATTGAGCGGTATTGGGAGCGCATATAGCGCCAGTGCATCTAATACGTACGCGACCGTGGTCGCCAGTAACCGCCAGCCAGCCTTGCCTTTCGCCCAGTAATTGTCCGCTCCGCGTAAACGACCCGCGGGGAGCTTCTGCTGCCCTGACCATCTGCTTCGCGGTACAAGTCGGGGACCGGAGCGACTGCCTGGACGCCATCATCCCTGGACCATCACCCTGACCTTCTACATCCCCGTGTGAGTGTGCCTGAGAGTGAAACGGGCCCGTGTCCTGGGATAAGTTAAGACTGTATAAGCTTCACTGTGTGTTCTTCTTCTCCTTCCTGTACAAATTGTAATAAATAGACCAATCTGTTCTTCCTGTTTTTCCTGATTCGACCGTATCAGTCCTTTCCTCCATTGGGTAAGCATGGCACGATTCGGAACCGCTCAGATCGGGTTTAGTTCCTGTTAACAACTCGGCTCACGGCTCGCTATCGCTCGGCGTTTCCACTACAACCGTGATTCGGGTGGGGTTATTTCCTTGCTTCCTGGGAGGCGTTGGTAATTAGGTATTAGGAATTCGGCCTACGACCCTACTCAACGCTGACCGGAAGGAACGTCATAGCCCCGGATCACGTCGGCGAGTAAAAGACAAGGGGACTAATCCCCCCTTGGTAAGGGGAAAGGCCGACGTTGAGATCCGCAACAATATGTTTACTCCGCCTCTCTGCCTGGGACAGTCAAACTAAACTGAAAAACATTCCAACCAGGATGCTTACTGTTTTAAAGACGTTATAAAATGACAAAAAAAACAACAGGCACTAAAAACTCAAGTAACATGTTAAATAAGGTGGTGTAATAGACACTGGGCAAAATGGTGGTAAAACCAGGAATTAATTTCTTTATACCCCTTTAACTGCGTATTCATGGGTCATAACATGTGACCTGCTTCTACATTTGCGCTTCGCGTATTCGAGTTTAAATATATATATATTGTTACAGACGCGGCTTAGATGTTATTTACCGAGCGGTTTGGTATGACCACGTCTGCACAAGTTACCCGATTATACCCGAACGTTGACTAATCGCGCTACGCTAGATCAATGAAGGAAAAGACACACGGCTGGGATTAAAATGACACGACACCAGGGATACGGTTCTCAAGACCTCCGGAGGAGATTATATTAAGGCGGAAGGTTAGATTACAACTACAAGAGGGACATCATAGAAAGACAGGCACTTAGACACACTTATATTAACCCCAACAGACGACAGATAAACGGGACAAAAGGCTGACTCACACGGGGATTGATGGCAAGGAAAGCGGGTATCGATGGCTCAAGGTGCACTCTTGGCTCAAGGACAGGGTACTGTACGGTCCAGTAGATGCAGGGAGGTCACAGCGCTCGGAGGTCACGACTGGTTCTTCCTCTTCAAGCTCGGGGCGCATCTCACGTCACGTCCGGTACGTGGCCGCGTATATCCGGCGGGGAGTGACACGCCCTCGGCTCGTTAGCTCCGCCCCAGATGGAATCGGCACGTTGCTTCTCCTTGGGTGCGTGCTGGGGGGGGGGGTTACCGGCTCCGCCCTTGACGAGGGGCTGACAAGGAGCCCCTTCGTGGTAACCCCGTCGGAGCGCATCGTCAATGGCGGCTAACCGAGCCGGTGTGAGGACGCACACTCCTCCGCGCAGCGCCGTTGTTGTTGTAATTGTTGTTGTAGTTGTAGTTGTAGTTGTTGTTGTTGTTGTTTGGGGAAGAAGACGGGAGGAGGCATGGGAAGGTCCTAAACTCACTACTGGTGCCATATAATCACATTCTGGTGCAACGAAGAGTCGGAATTAATGGAAACGAGTCCTTAACTGACATAGACTAAGAATAACTAGCAAGATGTCCGAAAGTTGTCTACGTGAGATGCGGTGGACCTGGGCACGACATTTAATGGGGGAAAAAGGGGAAGGTCGGTTCTACAGAGTGTTGTTTACAGACAATGGGACTAGGGAATGGGGGATTGGGGATAGTTGGGGAGTATTGGGGAAATAGGGGAATATTTACAAGCGGATATGGAGGCCAAATTCCATATTCGCAACATTGCACCCTTCTCTACCCTCGGGGCGTCCCGACCCGATAAATTTTTACCTAGTTTAGTGTGGCACTCAGATGTAGTTCCCACTACTATTAACTCTACCCTGAGTGCGACAGTTTTACAGATATTCACAAATGAGTAAATATGTCCCCCTGCGACGTTGCACCCTTCTCCTCTCAGAAACACACCCACAGGATAACCGAATCCGGAAAGAATTCGCAAACTAAACATACAGCCGGTAGGGAGCATTATTTACAAGACTACGCTGCTATTTACACTACGATCCAGGACCTGTTTCTGGAGGAACACATGCAGATGTTATGCATAGAGAGAGCACGCATGCCAGCATCGATACACCAACCCACGAGTGCTCTGTGGCCTACGGCCTTTAATAACGTGCAGAGCACCCTTTCCAAACACCAAAAGCACCACCCCATCACACAGTCAGCACCATCCGGTGCAGTCACCATTGTTCAATGAATAAAAATAAATTCAACAACCCCTAACCCTGCAGGTGTCTCTTGCTCTTCGTGTGGTGCACTTGGCCTTCTGGCTTCTTTCAAAAATAAAGAAAGGCGCCAACCGCGTCCATTTCTGTATTGTGGCCTTCAGTGGTGTCAACTAAAAGTGGTTCACCTGTATGGCATAGGTGCCACGTTGACCCATAGGTCCATCCACGGGTGGTGCTTGGCCGCAAACGAACTGCGGTCCATTGTGGGTGGCCACCAAAATTGCGGTCCATATGGTGTATCGATCCAGGCAGCAAGCAGCGAAAGTGCAGGCCCACAACTGCGTAGCCAGCACCTCTCTCTCCTCTCTCTCTACCCCAAAGCCAGATCCTCGGAGGTGGGAGACAAAAGAAGCAGACAAGTGAGTAAGGTGGTAAGGGCGCAAAAGTGCACGCAATACAAGATGATGCACACTGGGGGCACATGGGAACCAGGTGAGACAGGTACGTTCCTATCGTACGCTTTCCCCCCCCCCCCCCCCACCAGGTAGCCTACATGGCCCCTCCCTTACCCCTTACTGTATCCACAAAACACAACACTACCCATAAACATCTATTTTACAAATCAACAAACATCCCTACTGTCTTCCCCGTTCCTCCCATAAACCAAATTCGTCTTCTCTCCCTCCTAACCAATCAAATTTGCCATTTTCAACTCTCATCAAAATTTGCCATCTCCAACTGAACATCACAATTTGCCATTACCAATTCATCATCAGTCCCTCCTAAGGAGGGAGAGATGGAATCACCCCAATGTCTCATCCACGTCGTGATGCGTCTCACAAATCCAACAGCAGTCCTTACTTCCTGCAACACAAAACAAAGAAAACACAGGTGTGGAGTCATCATCATCACTACAGGTAAGTGGCTGCGTATGGTGCGACAGGTTCATCAATCCTAACTATTTCCTAATTGACTTTAACAACTTTACACTACCCGGGGTCTTTCTCCGGCCAAACCATTGGCCCTCTTACACTATGGGTTCTAAAAACCAATTCCCATTGGCCAAACTGTGGTGCTTTTCAATTTGGGGTCTCACTCCCCCGATTCATCTCCCGGTGCCCTCGCACAATTTCTGGGCTGTGGCGTGTACCTCTCCCAGTGGGTCTACCCACCTGCACACCTCCACCACTGCAGTTGCCTCCGAGCTTACCTGCTCCTCACCCTAACCTAACTACCTGGGGAAGGCCCTCTGGCGCTCTCCCCACTCGGTGCCCTCTCTGGCACTGGGCTACCCGATCCACACCCGGGATCCTCAGGCACCCACTCACAACTACCGGCTCCCAGAGCCCACCTGCGGCCTCACCTGGCCGACATCCTCACAGTGGTGGAGTGCCCAACCAACTACACACACTAACAGGCTACACGCCCAGCCATTTCCACGACAATAATGCACCCATCCACAACACCATTCTGCAACCGCACCACAAATGCCAATATCCAACCACAATTTACCTGTACCCTCTACCTAACACTTACACTACCCGCCCCGGGTATCCGTGATGGGGGTCCACTCTTCCCCCATTCACACCTTCGCACCATGCACACCACTCCGTACCACTTACTCCAACTCTCTCCACACACCTGTACTTGCACACCTGTGCTCTCACACCTGGTGCCACCTGCACCCTTCTCTCCCCAAGTGCATTTGCGCTGATCCACACACTCACTACTCACACACTGCTCCACACACCTGTCCAGTTGCACACCTGTGCAATCACACCTGTTCAATCCTCACACACACGGCATCATCTCAGCTAACTACTCCCTTCTGAAACTTGCGCTTCCCAGTCGTCCCTTTAAACTATTGCGCTCCCTCGTCATTATCATCCATACTAATCTACCTGCGTCCCCACTACAGGTATCAGTCACTAACTAAACTTAACGTTACCTAATGTCATCTTCGCTAGATCCCTACAATATAACCTAACCCACCCGGGCTAGTTTTCACTGCCATACACCCCATAAGCTATTGCTCCTTTGCCCCCCTTGGGCAGGGTGGCAGGGATGCCACTCTTACCCACCGGGCACATCGCTCCTCAATCCCCCAGTCCTCTGGCACTAATAAGCCCCCCTTATTCAGAGGTACTGGGTCCCGCCTCGGCATCTAAAGCCGAGGCAATCCACGGGGGCGCCTGCTCGCCGGTGTAAGGTCTTATCCGGTCGGCGTGGACGATCCGAGGGAGGGCTCGTGGCCCCATTTTGATCTTAATGACCACGTCACAGATTTGCGACAGGACGACTCCTGGGCCTTGCCAGGGGGAGGTGAGTTTTGGGCACCTTCCCTTCCGCCTCCGGGGATTAAAGAACCAAATCTTCATCCCCGGAGCGTATTGACTCCCCTGGCTCCGGTCGTCGTACCTGCGCTTCATCTTTTCCCCCGCCAGATGGAGTTGGCGGCGGGCGAAGGCATGGACTAGCTCCATGCCTTCCTCTAGGTGACGTGCGTACCCCTCCCTCGGCGGGTTAACCACTGTGTCTGGCACGGGACCGCATAGCAAGTCGGCGGGAGCCCGTAACTCCCGCCCATACATAAGCAACGCTGGACTGCATGCGGTGGCCCCGTGCTGGCTGGTTCGGTAGGCCATGAGCAAGTAAGGGAGATGTTCGTCCCAGTCATCCTGACGGGTGGCGGTGAACAGTGCCAGTTGTTGGATTAGAGTTCGGTTGAATCTTTCCACCATCCCGTCAGATTGAGGTCTTAAAGGCGTTGTTCTGGTTTTCCGAATTGACAGGAGACTGCACACATCTTTTAGCAATTTGCTCTCAAAATTTCGTCCCTGGTCGGTGTGCAACTCCTGTGGAATCCCATGCCGGCACACAAATCCTTCCACGAAGGCCTGCGCTACCACCCCTGCTTCTTGGTTGGGGAGGGCGTAGGCCTCCGGCCACTTGGTGAAATAGTCCATTACAACGAGGATATACTTATTACCTTGGCGGGTGCGGGGCAGCGGTCCTAGAATATCCATAGCCACCCGCTCAAGGGGGGCCCCCACCTGATGTAATTGAAGGGGGGCCCTCATCCTCCGTGCTGGTCCCTTTTTGGCAGAACAGGCGTCGCATCTCCGACACCAGTCCTGTATGTCGCGCCCCATATTCACCCAATAGAACCTCCGGCGGACCCGAGATATTGTCTTTGTCCTGCCCAAATGGCCGCCGGAGCGGGTACCATGCACCTGTTGCAATATGACGTTCTTGAATTTGTCAGGGACTATCACCAGCCAGGAAGTTCTATCAGAGGGAACCTCCACCCACTTGCGATACAAGATGTTGCCTTTCAATTCCAGGGTCTGCCACTGAGCCCAATACGCCTTTGTTTGCGCCCCGAGGGGGGTGACCTCTTCCCCCTTTGGTCTTTGCCCCAATTTGACCCATTGGAACACCGGCCCCAGAACAGGATCCTCCTGCTGGGCCGTGCTCCAAGCCAACTCTCCAAATTCTTCGTCCGCGGTTAGTGGCAAAATTGGCCCTCTCACCCGGGTTGCCCGGACAACGAGGGTCGGGTCCGAATCGCCCAATTGCTCCCTCTCCTCGTGTCTCGCACAAAATTTACAGTTTTCCCCCAGACAAGGACGCCGAGAGAGTGCGTCCGCATTACCATGGGCCTTCCCGGCCCTATGGGCCACATCAAAATCGTACTGCTGCAACTTTTCCAACCACCTTGCAATTTGGCCCTCTGGTTCCTTGAACCGAAGGAGCCATTGCAAGGAGGAATGGTCAGTTCTAACCAAAAATTTCCGCCCGTACAAGTACGGGTGGAAATGGTTCATGGCAGCCAGCATAGCCAATAACTCTTTGCGAGTGACGCAATAATTTCTCTCGGGCCTACTTAAGGCCCGACTATAATAACCAATCACTCTCTCCACGCCCTCCTGTGTCTGAGACAAAACTGCGCCCAATCCTTCCTGGCTCGCATCCGTGTCCAGGGTAAATGCCCCGTCGCTAGTGGGGTAAGCTAGAAGGGGTGCGGATGTTAGACACCCCTTCAATTTTTGGAAGGCCTCGTGGCACTCCCGTGTCCAATTAAATCGCGTCCCCTTCTCCGTAAGCCGGTGGAGGGGACGGGCCAACTCCGCAAATTTCGCCACAAAGCGCCGGTAGTAGGAGCAGAGTCCCAAAAATCCCCGCACCTCCTTGATGGTACGTGGTGCGGGCCACTCCTCTACCGCTTTAATTTTGTCTGGGTCCGTTTTTACCCCCTCGCGGCCGATCACGTGACCTAGATAGGCCACCTCTCTTGCAAACAAAGTGCACTTACTCGGGTTCAGCTTCAACCCTGCCTGTCTGAGGCACCCGAACACCTGGTCCAAATTAGCTACTGCCTGGGGGAACGTTTGGGCATGTACCAGGACGTCATCCAGGTACACCAGGCATGATTGCCATGGCATGCCGCCCAGTACATGCTCCATCAATCTTTCAAAGGTGGCGGGGGCGTTACACAAACCAAACGGCATCACAGTAAACTGATACAGTCCCTTACCTGTGGAAAATGCCGTTTTCTCCTTCCCTGCCCTATCCATCTCCACCTGCCAATACCCACTCTTGAGGTCCAAAGTTGTGAACCAATTTGAGCCCGCAACGGCATCGAGGGTGTCATCAATCCTTGGCAGGGGATATGAGTCCTTGAGTGTCACGTTGTTTAGCTGGCGATAGTCCACGCAGAACCGCGTGGTCCCATCCTTCTTTTTGACCAGCACAACAGGTGACATCCAAGGACTTCCCGAGGGCTCGATCACACCTGCGTCGAGCATTTTTTCAACCTGCTCGTCAGCTTCCGCCCTCTTGCTCCAAGGGAGCCGTCGGGCGGCCTGACGAATAGGCCGGGCCTCACCGGTGTGGATCTGATGTTTCACCAGGCCCGTACGTCCAATATCCTCGGTGGACAGGGAGAAGAGGTCCAAATGGGACCCAACCAGTTTGTGCAAGGCCTCCCTCTGGGTACCTCCCAACTCTACGCTACTACGATTTACCATCTCGCAAATGGGATCGGGCCAATTCCTACTTGTTATTGAAGGCTCCCCCCGGGGTCGGCTCGGCTGGACGTTCTCGCCCCTCACTGTCGCGACTTCCTCAACTGGGGTGCAGCCAGCTACCCTCGTGCCCCTTACTATAGTGCGTGGTTCTGTACTCATATTTATTACTCGGACGGCCACTACCGGTCCGTCCGTTTTTACAAGGGTGCGGCCCACGATTAAACCCGGTATGGACTGCGCTGCCACCGGTTCGACCAGGCCGCAGGACTCCTGCCATGTTGGGCGAGCTGCCCACCGGGCCGGCACTATCGCCTCGGCCCTTGGGGGGATGGTCACGGCCTCGGAAGCCTCCAGCTCCGCTCTCTCGGCCGTGCTCACTCCCCCTAACGGCAGCTCTTCTACTCCCACCTGCAGGATCCCCCGGCACAAGTCGATTTTACAGCCGCTGGCAGTCAACAGGTCCAACCCTATTAAACATGGGTCGCACACCTCCGCCACCCAAACATCTATCTCCCTCCTTACCGACCCTAACTTGAGGGTCACAGAACCACGCCCTATGATCGGGGCCGTTACCCCGGTAGCAAGCTGCAAACTATAATTTTGCAGGCGCTGGATCTTATCCCAGCCACCTGCGCTCGAATCAAGGACCACAGGGCTGATGATCGTGGCGCTAGCTCCTGTGTCCACTACGGCGTCTACCCCCACGCCGGCAATTTTGCATCTAATTGTCAGGCTACCGGTTCCAATTTGGCCACAATAAATGACCTGTCGCGTCAATGAGGGCTCTCCTCCATCCTCTGCTGCCGAACACCGCCCTACGTGCCCGACACCTTCTAGTTTCCCGGGGTCTGGCGGGGGGGTGTCTGGGGTCGGCTAACCCGCTCCCCCCTGGGCGGAGTTGAGGACCTCAACCGCCGGGGATCATCCCGGCGCGCGGCTCGACAGTGCCGCGCCAGGTGACCCAGACGGTTGCAGGTATAGCACCTCACCTGATAAGGTGCTTGCCTCCGGAATTCCAAATTTCCCCCCCTGTAGGTCCGAATTGGATTACCCGCTCGTGGTCCACCGCGGCCACCTCCGGGGCCGCCTGCCATGGTCCAGGTCCTGCCAGGCGCTGGTCCACCAGCCTCCGGACCATGCCCGCCAGGTCAGGACCCACGTCGTGGGCGGGCCCCCTAAGGGGTCCGCCCTCCATCGGGGGTCCCACCTGGCGGAACGCCATTGCGAGACGCTCGCCCCCCCGGGCCAGGGGCCTCGTTGCTTCCCAACGGGCCGCAGCGTCAGCCGCCTGGCTCAGAGTCTGCGGGCGCCACATGGCGAGCTGTTGCCGGAGCTCAATGTCCGGGAGGGCCTGGATAAAATGGTCCAGCGCCAGGCTTTCCCGGGAATCCGCTGCCATGCTAGCATGTGCGATCCCCACTGCGCGGCGAATGTCGTGGGCAAGTTCCCCGATGGCTTCCTGGGGCTTGCGCTTTCGCAGCGCGAGCTGAGCTTTAACAAGCTCGCTCTGCTGTTCTATGCCGAATCGATTAATTATGGCGTCGCGGAGGGCTGGCAGGGTGAGAGCACCCGCTGGTAATGCCGTCAGCACCTCCGCCGCCGCGCCGCGCAATGCGGCCACCAGGTGTACTCCACCTTCGTCCTCACCCCAACCGTTGCCCTTACACACACAGTCGAACTGCGCCAGGTACGCGCGTAGATCACTCTTGCCGTCATACGGCGCGAGTGGGACCTTGTGGGACCACCTCGCATGCGAGTCGTTGCCCGCCTGCCGGACCCCGTGCGTCGCCCCTTGCGGGGTCAGCGCGGGGCCGAACCGGCCGGGCCCCCACAGTACATTACCCCCAAGGGGCTCTCGTGCCTCCCCGGTCCCTCCAACAACTACCCCTGTTGGTGTCGATGCATGGGTCACACCTCCGCAACCCGCTACCCATTCCATACCACCACAACCTTGCTCACCCACACCTCGCACCTCTCGTTCCATACCCTCCGGACCAGCCATACACCTCACTCGTGGCCTCTCACGAACATCCGGGTCTATCTCGACCCCCAAGCTTATTAAATCACCTGGCGCATCATACGCACGACCATATTGGTCACCACTTACACCGGGTCCTCTTTCTCTTCGCTTCTCCTCCATCACCTGCGAATCCCTCATCCGGTTAATGAGCACATCATCACGATCCGAACACAGACTTTGGACCAATTCTTTTACTTCCTCCTTTATCTCTTTCTTATCCTCTCTCCGTCGCTTCTTAATTTCGCTCACCCCTTCTTCCACTTCTTCTAATTTCTGCTTCACCTCCTTCATCTCTTCGTGCGCCCCTTTAAGTTCTTCCTCTAACTCCACTTTATTTTTTTCTATGTGCTCCCGCACCTCCCGCTCTTTAACCTCCATCACCTCTACCACCTTGTCCATTTTCCTCGTCAGGTCCTCATGTACCGTCTGACACTCTTTTTTAATTACCCCTACGTCCTTTTTCATCTCCTTCTGTGTCGATTTTAAACCCTCTATTACCGCTGTGTTCTTCTTTACCTGGTCCCCCAACTCCTTTTGTCCCACTGTCAGTTGTTCTACTCCCAGCGTCAACTCCTCTATACCCCCTTGCAATTTTACAGTCCCCTTTCTCACCTCCTTCTCCATGCGCTCCTTACAGTGCCTCACCTCCTCGCGCACTCCTCACTCACTCCTCTCCTGATCTCCTCTCCCATCACTTGCATCTCCTGCCCAGATGCCACCCTCATCTGCTCCATTTCCTCCCTGTGAGCATCCAGTTTGGCTTCTACCCCCATTCTGACCCCCTCTATCTGCTGCCCCATTTGGTTAACTTCCCTTTCCGCTTGGTCCCTCATGTCCCTCAATTTGCCTTCCATGGTGTTTTCTAACCCCTCTAACCCTTTTTGCATCCCTTCCATTTGATTCTCTTGAGCGGCCATTCTGTTTTCTACCCCCATTAACCCCTCCTGTATTTCCCCTAATCTATTGTCTAATTTCCCAAATTTCT
Source organism: Myxine glutinosa (assembly GCF_964187855.1). Classification (NCBI taxonomy): domain Eukaryota; kingdom Metazoa; phylum Chordata; class Myxini; order Myxiniformes; family Myxinidae; genus Myxine; species Myxine glutinosa. The sequence continues at coordinate 11,375,604 of NC_136272.1, read as the reverse complement.
CGTCTAATCCCTTAAAATTATTGTCTAATCCCCTAAAATTATTGTCTAATCCCTCACCAGTACCCCTCGCTTCGTCCCTCATTACCCCCATTTGGTTTCCCATTACCCCCAATTGCTCACTCTGAGCCCTCGCTTCGTCCCTCATTACCCCCATTTGGCCCTCCAATCGCTCACCCTGAGCATCCATCCGGTTCCCCAACCGCTCACTATCAGCCCTCATTCGCTCACTATTCTGGGCCATAAGGGCCTTCATTTGTATAAAAAAAAGGTTCAAATCCACCAGGGGCGCTGCCACGGTCGCGGGCGTGGACGCCGTGGCCATCTGCGAGGCGCCATTTTGCGCGCCCGCTACTTCGTGCGTGACGGCGCTACTTTGCGAACCTGCTACCCTCACTGCTTCGCTCTCCTCGCGTCCCTCAATTTGGTCCTGGACCGACCCTGCCTCACTCTCCACTACCGGACCCCAGCTGTCTTGGTCTGCCATAGCGCGACTTTCAAAATTCGGGTTTTTATTTTCGTATAACAAATTCAAATTTCGCCGTTATAATTTCGCGCGGGAAACGCGCTCCGAATCGATTCTACTACAAATTTGGGCCTAATAAATTTAGTCCCGGGTCCGAATTCCACTCCTCGACACCAATTGTTACAGACGCGGCTTAGATGTTATTTACCGAGCGGTTTGGTATGACCACGTCTGCACAAGTTACCCGATTATACCCGAACGTTGACTAATCGCGCTACGCTAGATCAATGAAGGAAAAGACACACGGCTGGGATTAAAATGACACGACACCAGGGATACGGTTCTCAAGACCTCCGGAGGAGATTATATTAAGGCGGAAGGTTAGATTACAACTACAAGAGGGACATCATAGAAAGACAGGCACTTAGACACACTTATATTAACCCCAACAGACGACAGATAAACGGGACAAAAGGCTGACTCACACGGGGATTGATGGCAAGGAAAGCGGGTATCGATGGCTCAAGGTGCACTCTTGGCTCAAGGACAGGGTACTGTACGGTCCAGTAGATGCAGGGAGGTCACAGCGCTCGGAGGTCACGACTGGTTCTTCCTCTTCAAGCTCGGGGCGCATCTCACGTCACGTCCGGTACGTGGCCGCGTATATCCGGCGGGGAGTGACACGCCCTCGGCTCGTTAGCTCCGCCCCAGATGGAATCGGCACGTTGCTTCTCCTTGGGTGCGTGCTGGGGGGGGGGGGGGGGGTTACCGGCTCCGCCCTTGACGAGGGGCTGACAAGGAGCCCCTTCGTGGTAACCCCGTCGGAGCGCATCGTCAATGGCGGCTAACCGAGCCGGTGTGAGGACGCACACTCCTCCGCGCAGCGCCGTTGTTGTAGTTGTTGTTGTAATTGTTGTTGTAGTTGTAGTTGTAGTTGTAGTTGTTGTTGTTGTTGTTTGGGGAAGAAGACGGGAGGAGGCATGGGAAGGTCCTAAACTCACTACTGGTGCCATATAATCACATTCTGGTGCAACGAAGAGTCGGAATTAATGGAAACGAGTCCTTAACTGACATAGACTAAGAATAACTAGCAAGATGTCCGAAAGTTGTCTACGTGAGATGCGGTGGACCTGGGCACGACATTTAATGGGGGAAAAAGGGGAAGGTCGGTTCTACAGAGTGTTGTTTACAGACAATGGGACTAGGGAATGGGGGATTGGGGATAGTTGGGGAGTATTGGGGAAATAGGGGAATATTTACAAGCGGATATGGAGGCCAAATTCCATATTCGCAACAATATATATATATTGTTGTGGTTTTTAGAACCCTCCACTTGGTAAATTTTGGTAAATGTTCCCTTATAAATAATCCCCTGTAAATACTCCCATTGTTGGTGTAAAGGTCAAAGGTCGCACCCTAGTTAGGCCACGAGCAACACGTAGCACACCATAGGCTTCTTCTTTAGTTATTTCATTAGTATGTGTTTCACGTAAGGATTTGTTGCCAATAGTTTGACTCTGCGTTGTATTAATCAAATAACCTAGGCCCTTTCTCAAATTCCCATTCCATTCATTTTGCGGCGTAATCTGCCCTCCAAATCATATTGCACTACTCTACCAGCCGCAGCCGCATCAGCGCTCGCTGCCTTTTGGTTTGTTCCTGCCCACCGCCATAAGCCACGTGGCAGAGTGGGAGAAGAAGGGAGGAGCGGCCAGGAACATATAATAGGCGTGGCCCCATCAACGCGTCACGAGGGGAGGTACCAATGAACCCTCGCGACCAATCCGGGCCGAGGCGTGTTCACCGGTAGGCGGAGCGAAGCGGACGCGGCTTGATACGCAAGGCAGGTAATAAAAGCACCGCCGCGAACTACTTCAAGAGATCGGCAGAGAGGAGGGATGATCGGCAGACGAGGAGAGAACAGCGCACAGACGCGGATGATAAGAACATTGCGCGGAGGATCGCTTGGGACGATCGTTTGACACGAAATGCCATTGGTTTTGAGAGCATTCGGCACGCCATACATATGCAGCATTCCAGCCCCTCGCATATGTAAGGTCCGGTCGCGCGCCAACGATACGCGAAGCTGCCTGCCGTTCTTCGCCCGCGGACCCGTAGCCTGGACGGATCCCATCGCCTGGAACCATCTGCTTGGACCTTCCTCCCCTACCAACTACCATTCCGTGTGAGTCTGTCCGTTTGTCCTGGGATCGTGATAAGTTAAGACTGTTTAGATAAGCTTGCCCTATGTCCTTTTATTTCCCTCTTTTGTATATTCTTCTTGCCTTTCGTTTCCTCTTTTAGGTAGTTAATAAATCATATTTGTTCTTCCTTCACCCTTCTTATTCTTTGGTTCCTCTCATCCAATCGCTTGCGTCCTGTCCCCAATTGAGTACCTGTGGCACGATTTGGCCAACCGCTTTAAATCGGGTTTAGTCCTTTTGTTAACGGCTCGGATCGTGGATTGCTAAACCGCTCGGCAATTACCATCACATCCGCGGTTCGAGCAGTGACTCATCTCCCTGCTTTGCAGAGAGATTGGTGAAGGTATTTGGGAAACCTTTGACCAATCACCCTGGCCAATCTCACCCCACAAAGGAGCGGGATAGTTCCAGGACCGGAGACGGCCAGCTTAACAAGACAAGTGGATTAACCCCCCCCCCCCCCTTGCTAACGGGAGTGCCGTACTCTGAGATCCGTAACAATATATATATTGTTGCGGATATGGGATTTGGCCTCCATCCATATCCGCTTGTAAATATTCCCCTATTTCCCCAATACTTCCCAACTATCCCCAATCCCCCATTCCCTAGTCCCATTTTCTGTAAACAACACTCTGTAGAACCGACCTTCCCCTTTTTCCCCCATTAAATGTCGTGCCCAGGTCCACCGCATCTCACGTAGACAACTATAGGACATCTTGCTAGTTATTCTTAGTCTATGTCAGTTAAGGACTCGTTTCCATTAATTCTGACTCTTCGTTGCACCAGAATGTGATTGTATGGCACCATTAGTAAGTTTAGGACCTCCCAATACCTCCCCGCATCTCTTCCTCATGAAACAACAACACCAACAACAACAACAGCGGCGCGGAGAGTGCGCGTCCTCACTCCGGCTTGGTTAGCCGCCATTGACCATGTGCTCCGACGGGGTTACCACGCAGGGGCTGACTGTCAGCTCCTCGTCAAGGGCGGAGCCCGGTAACCCCCCGCACCCAATAAGAAGCGGCGGACCGATTCCATCTGGGGCGGAGCTAACGAGCCGAGGGCGTGTCACTCCCCGCTGGACATGCGCAGGAAGACGGAGGTGACGTCAGATGCGCCTCAGCTACGAAGAAGAAAGGACGCCACCTCCTAGCGCTGAGAGATACCTCCCGCATCTCTGGACCGGACCGAGTCGATTCTGCCCCTGAGCCAAGGTGCACCTTGAGCCATCGACTACCTGCCCTTCCTTGCCATCAATCCCTGTGTGAGTCAGTCTTGTCCCGTTTGTCTGTGGTCTGTCGGGGCTAAGATAAGACCGTGTCTAAGTGCCCACCTTTCTGTGCTGTATCTCTTGTGCCGTGTAATCTAAACGTTCTGCACACCCAATATTATATCCTCCTCCGGAGGTCTTGAGAACTGTACCCCTGGTGTCGTGTCATTTAACCCAGCCGTTGTGTCCTTTCCTTCATTGATTTAGCATAGCGCGATTCGGCCAACGTTCGAGTGTAATCGGGTAACTTGTGCGAACACGGCGGCCATTCCGCTCGGTCAAACAACATCTAAGTCGTGTCCGTAACAATTGGTGTCGGGAAGTGGGATCGGTCCCGGAGCGCGTTTCACGCGCTCGAAATTATAACGGCGAAATTTGATTGTGTTTTACAAAAAAAATAAAAACCCGAATTTTGAAAGTCGCGCTATGGCAGATCAAGTCGGCTGGGTTCCGGTAGAGGAGAGTGAGGCAGGGTCGATCCAGGACCAAATTGAGGGACATGAGGAGAGCGAAGCAGTGAGGGTAGCAGGGTCGCAAAATGGCGTCGTCGCGCACGAGGTTACGGGCGCACAAAATGGCGCCTCGCACATGGCCACGGCGACCGCGCCCGCGACCGTGGTAGCGCCACCGGTGGATTTGAACCTTTTTTTAATGCAAATGAAGGCCCTTATGGACAAGAATAATGAAGAAATGGAAAACAGAATAATGGGGGCAATGAGGGACGAAGCGAGGGCTCGGAGTGAGCAATTGGGGGTAATGGGAAACCAAATGGGGGTAATGGGAAACCAAATTGGGGTAATGAGGGACGAAGCGAGGGGTACCGGTGAGGGGTTAGACAATAATTTTAAGGGATTAGACAAGAAATTTGGGAAGTTAGACGACAAATTTGAGGGGTTAGACAACGGGATAAAAGAGGTGAAAAATGGGTTAATGGGGGTAGAAAACAGAATGGCCGCTCAAGAGAATCAAATGGAAGGGATGCAAAAAGGGTTAGAGGGGTTAGAAAACAGTATGGAAGGCAAATTGAGGGACATGAGGGACCAAGCGGAAAGGGAAGTTAAACAAATGGGGCAGCAGATAGAGGGGGTCAGAATGGGGGTAGAAACTAAACTGGATGCTCACAGGGAGGAAATGGAGCAGATGAGGGTGGCATCTGGGCAGGAGATGCAAGTGATGGGAGAGGCGATCAGAAGAGGGGTGAGTGAGGAGGTCGGAGGAGTGCGCGAGGAGGTGAGGCACTGTAAGGAGCGCATGGAGAAGGAGGTGAGAAAGGGGACTGTAAAATTGCAAGGTGGTATAGAGGAGTTGACGCTGGGAGTAGAACAACTGACAGTGGGACAAAAGGAGTTGGGGGACCAGGTAAAGAAGAACACAGCGGTAATAGAGGGCTTAAAAGCGACACAGAAAGAACTAAAAGACGACTTGATAGCGACGAAGAGGGAATGTCAGATGGTACGTGAGGGACTGACAACGAGGTTGGACGAGGTGACAGAGGTAATGGAGACGAAGGACCGGCAGGTGAGGACGCACATGGAAACGGTCAAGGTAGCCTTAGAGGACGAACTTGAGGAGACGTACCGGGAAATAAAAGAGGTAAAGCAGAAATTAGAAGAAGTGGAAGAAGGGGTGAGCGAAATTAAGAAGCGACGGAGAGGGGATAAGAAAGAGATAAAGGAGGAGGTAAAAGAATTGGTCCAAAGTCTGTGTTTGGATCGTGATGAAGTGCTCATTAACCGGATGAGGGATTCGCAGGTGATGGAGGAAAAGCGAAGAGGAAGAGGACCCGGTGTAAGTGGTGACCAATATGGTCGTGCGTATGATGCGCCAGGTGATTTAAGAAGCTTGGGGGTCGAGATGGACCCGGGTGTTCGTGAGAGGCCGTTGGTGAAGTGTGCGACAGGTCTGGTGTGCGAAAAAGGAGGTGTGCGAGAAAGTCCGACTCTGGGGTGTGTGAGGAAAAAGTGCGTGCCAAGGAGTGAGGGTGCTGGCGAGAGTGAGTCGGTCGTAGCGCGTGTGCGAGGGAGCACATGGAAGCGCGGTGTGGTAAGTGTTACAGAGGGTGTGACGGGAGAGTGTGCGCAAGAGTGTGCGCGAGAAAGGTGTGTGACGGACAGGTGCATGGGGAAAGAGTGCGCTGTCAAAGGCAAGGAAGAATGCACGCCTGTGGTGAGTGTTACAGAGGGTGTGACGGAAGAGTGTGCGCAAGAGTGTGCGCGAGAAAGGTGTGTAACGGACAGGTGCATGGGGAAAGAGTGCGCTGTCGGGAGTAAGGGTGAGTGCGTTGTCAAGAGTGGAGGTGAGAGTAGTGAGAGTGACAAGGAGCGTGAGTTGGTTGTGACAGGTGAGCGAGGATGTACACCTGGAATGGAAGGATGCACACCTGGAATGGTAGAGCGTGAGTGGGAATGCACGCTGGAATTGGTAGTGAGGCACGTGGTTGGGTGTGCGAGTGAGAGCACACCTGTGATTGTCACAGAGGAGGTGACCGAGGAAGGGGCGCGAAGAGGTGTGTTGGTGAGGTGTGCGAGCGACGAATGTGTGCCAAGGTGTTCGGTGGTCAGGTGTGTGACCAAGTCGGTGAGCGGAATGAGTGTACCGAGGTGTGTAAGAAAAGGTACGACGAGGAGCATGGAAACGGCTGCATGTATGAGCAAGAAAGGGGTAGCGTATGCATGTAAGCATCCAGGTGAGGCATCGACGGTAACCAGGTTAGAGGTTAGAACGACTTATAGCCGAATCGGGCCCTCGGTGCGTGCTGGGCCTCGCTTTGAACGGCCGCGTCCGTGCTCCACTAGGCGGAGCGGGCAGCTGGATAGGAAGGGTCGTCATGGCGACCACTTTTTGTTGAGGCATTCCGGCAGGTCGAGATCGAGCCATGGGATGGCTCCGTGCCGAGATGGTGCGTGGGACCTCGGCCCGGGTAAACCTCCTTCCCTGCACCGAATGCGGGACGTATCCAGCCGCTGGCACCACACAACCCGCATTCATGGCTTGGCTGTACGAAGCCGGGCTTTGGACAGGAATTGGCGCACCGAGGCATTAGTAGGTAGACTGTAATGACGAGGATAGTGTTTTGGCCCCGAAATTAGAAAAACAAAATTTGATGATTGGCAAAGGATTGGCAGTAATGATTGGCAGATGAGTAGTGATTGGCAAATTTTTGATTTGGTGAAATTTGATGTGCAAAATTGGTAGTGGGAGGTGCCCGATGTGGTGGGATGGCAACTCTGTCATCCCTCACAAACGGGGGGCAAATGCGCTATAGTTTATGGGGTGTATGGCAGTGAAAACTAGCCCGGGTGGGTTAGGTTATATTGTTAGGGATCTAGAGATGACATTAGGTAACGTTAAGATTAGTTAGTGACTGATACCTGTAGTGGGGACGCAGGTAGATTAGTGTGGATGATAATGACGTGGGAGCGCAATAGTTTAAAGGGACGACTGGGAAGCGCAAGTTTCAGAGGGGAGTAGTTAGCTGAGATGATGCCGTGTGTGTGAGGATTGAACAGGTGTGATTGAACAGGTGTGATTGCACAGGTGTGCAACTGGACAGGTGTGTGGAGCAGTGTATGAGTAGTGAGTGTTGTGGATCAGCGCGAATGCGCTTGGGGAGAGAAGGGTGCAGGTGGCACCAGGTGTGAGAGCACAGGTGTGCAAGTACAGGTGTGTGGAATACATGGAGTAAGTGGTATGGAGTGGTGTGCATGGTGCGAAGGTGTGAATGGGGGAAGAGTGGACCCCCATCACGGATACCCGGGGCGGGTAGTGTAAGTGTTAGGTAGAGGGTATAGGTAAATTGTGGTTGGATATTGGCATTTGTGGTGCGGTTGCAGAATGGTAATTGGATGGGTGCATTAGTGTTGTGGAAATGGCTGGGCGTGTAGCCTGTTAGTGTGTGTAGTTGGTTTGGGCACTCCACCACTGTGAGGATGTCGGCCAGGTGAGGCCGCAGGTGGGCTCTGGGAGCCGGTAGAGTTGTGGATGGGGCCCGAGGATCCGGAGGACGGACCCGGGTAGCCCAGTGCCAGAGAGGGCACCGAGTGGGGAGAGCGCCAGAGGGCCTTCCCCAGGTAGATAGGTTAGGGTAAGGAGCAGGTAAGCTCGGAGGCAACTGCAGTGGTGGAGGTGTGCAGGTGGGTAGACCTGCTGGGAGAGCTACACGTCGCGGCCCAGAAATTGTGCGAGGGCACCGGGAGATGAATCGGGGGAGTGAGACCCCAAATTGAAAAGCACCATAGTTTGGTCAATGGGAATTGGTTTTTAGAACCCATAGTGTAAGAGGGCCAATGGTTTGGCAGGAGAAAGACCCCGGGTAATGTAAAGTTGTTAAAGTCATTTAGGAAATAGTTAGGATTGATGAACCTGTCGCACCATACGCAGCCACTTACCTGAGGTGATGATGATGACTCCACACCTGTGTTCCTTTGTTTTGTGTTGCAGGAAATGAGAATTGCTGTTGGATTTGTGAGACGCATCACGACGTGGATGAGACATTGGGGTGATTCCATCTCTCCCTCCTTAGGAGGGACTGATGATGAATTGGAGATGGCAAATTTTGATGAGAGTTGGAAATGGCAAATTTGATTGGTTAGGAGGGAGAGAAGACGAATTTGGTTTATGGGAGGAACGGGGAAGACAGTAGGGACGTTTGTTGATTTGTAAAGTAGATGTTTATGGGTAGTGTTGTGTTATGTGGTTACAGTAATGGGTAAGGGGGAGGGGCAATGTAGGTTACCTGATGGGGGGGGGGGCGTACGGTAGGAACGTACCTGTCTCACCTGGTTCCCATGTGCCCCCAGTGTGCATCATCTTATATTGCGTGCACTTTTGCGCCCTTACCACCTTACTCACTTGTCTTCTTCTTTTGTCTCCCACCTCCGAGGATCTGGCTTTGGGGCAGAGAGAGAGGAGAGAGAGGTGCTGGCTCCGCAGTTGTGGGCCTGCACTTTCGCTGCTTGCTGCCTGGATCGATACACCATATGGACCGCAATTTTTGTGGCCGCCCACAATGGACCGCAGTTCTTTTGCGGGCAAGCACCACCCGTTGATGGACCTATGGGTCAACGTGGCACCTATGCCATACAGGTGAACCACTAATAGTTGGCCCCCTGACGGCCACAATTTAGAAATGGACGCGGTTGGCGCCTTTCTTTATTTTCTAAGGAAGCTAGAAGGCCAAGCACTTCAGGAAGGCAAGACCAGCGGCAGAACATCGGCCGGCTGCGACACCACCGGTGACTATAAACACTTTATTGGTGCACCGGATGGTGCTGACTGTGTGATGGGGTGGTGCTTTTGGTGCTTGAACGGGGTGCTCTGCACATTATTAAAGGCCGTAGGGCCACAGAGCACTCGTGGGTTGGTGTATCGATGCTGGCATGCGTGCTCTCTCTATGCATAACATCTGCATGTGTTCCTCCAAAAACAGGTCCTGGATCGTAGTGTAAATATCAGTGTAGTCTTGTGTAAATAATGCTCCCTACCGGCTGTATGTTTAGTTTGAGAATTCTTTCCGCGATTCGGTTATCCTGTGGGTGCGTTTCTGTGAGGAGAAGGGTGCAACGTCGCAGGGGGACATATTTACTCATTTGTGAACATCTGTAAAACTGTCGCACTCAGGGTTGAGTTAATAGTAGAGGGAACTACATCTGAGTGCCACATTAAAGTAGGTAAAAATTTATCGGGTCGGGACGCCCCGAGGTAGAGAAGGGTGCAATGTTGCGGATATGGGATTTGGCCTCCATCCATATCCGCTTGTAAATATTCCCCTATTTCCCCAATACTTCCCAACTATCCCCAATCCCCCATTCCCTAGTCCCATTTTCTGTAAACAACACTCTGTAGAACCGACCTTCCCCTTTTTCCCCCATTAAATGTCGTGCCCAGGTCCACCGCATCTCACGTAGACAACTATAGGACATCTTGCTAGTTATTCTTAGTCTATGTCAGTTAAGGACTCGTTTCCATTAATTCTGACTCTTCGTTGCACCAGAATGTGATTGTATGGCACCATTAGTAAGTTTAGGACCTCCCAATACCTCCCCGCATCTCTTCCTCATGAAACAACAACACCAACAACAACAACAGCGGCGCGGGGAGTGCGCGTCCTCACTCCGGCTTGGTTAGCCGCCATTGACCATGTGCTCCGACGGGGTTACCACGCAGGGGCTGACTGTCAGCTCCTCGTCAAGGGCGGAGCCCGGTAACCCCCCGCACCCAATAATAAGCGGCGGACCGATTCCATCTGGGGCGGAGCTAACGAGCTGAGGGCGTGTCACTCCCCGCTGGACATGCGCAGGAAGACGGAGGTGACGTCAGATGCGCCTCAGCTATGAAGAAGAAAGGACGCCACCTCCTAGCGCTGAGAGATACCTCCCGCATCTCTGGACCGGACCGAGTCGATTCTGCCCCTGAGCCAAGGTGCACCTTGAGCCATCGACTACCTGCCCTTCCTTGCCATAAATCCCTGTGTGAGTCAGTCTTGTCCCGTTTGTCTGTGGTCTGTCGGGGCTAAGATAAGACCGTGTCTAAGTGCCCACCTTTCTGTGCTGTACCTCTTGTGCCGTGTAATCTAAATGTTCTGCATACCCAATATTATATCCTCCTCCGGAGGTCTTGAGAACTGTACCCCTGGTGTCGTGTCATTTAACCCAGCCGTTGTGTCCTTTCCTTCATTGATTTAGCATAGCGCGATTCGGCCAACGTTCGAGTGTAATCGGGTAACTTGTGCGAACACGGCGGCCATTCCGCTCGGTCAAACAACATCTAAGTCGTGTCCGTAACAATATATATATATATATATATATATTGTTGCGGATCTCAGCGCCGGCCTTTTCCCCTTACCAAGGGGGGATTAGTCCCCTTGTCTTTGACTAGCCGACGGGACCCGGGACCAACGACGTCCTTCCCGGACAGCGCGAAATCGGGTTTTAGGACTAAGAATTCGCTATTACCTAATTACTCACGCTGCCCAGAAACGAGGAAATAAGCCCCGCCCAAATCACGGGTGTTGGTGGATACGCCGAGCGGTAGCGAACCCGTGACCCGAGCCGTTAGCAATGACTAAACCCGATCCAAGCCGTTCTTATTCGTGCCACGCTTACCCAATGGAGGAAATCACAGAAACAGTCGAATTTGGAAGAAAAGGAATAATAAGATTTATTTATACAATGTACAATGATCAGCAGAAGAAAACACAGTGCAGTCCTTAAACAGTCTTTTTTTTTTTTCTTTTTTTTTTTGTATACTGAATCGAGGCTCGTGAAAGAGCTGACATTTACTTCACAAACAAATCAACCAGACAAACAAAATATATAAAAAGAGGGAGCGGAAGACAAGAGAATGGGAAGCACACAAACACTTGAGAGCACACAACATTTAAGAGCAGGGAGATGTGTGGGAGGGAGAGGGCTTGGGGGGAGGAGGCGTGGGAAGGGGGGGGGGGGGGTGGGAGGAGTATAAAACACAAGGACACCAAGGACTTCCAGGACAGAAGTTGGTATTTCAAAAAGTGGAATTTGGGTGAAATTATCAGGGATAGAAAAGATCAAGGTTTTGGATGGGGGAAGATAAGAGATGGTGGTCTTATACTTATTCCCTGGACAACGGGCCCGTTCACACTCAGACACACTCACACGGGGTTTGCAGACGAACAGGTCTATGGTCCAGGGATGGCGTCCAGGCAGCTCGCTCTCCGGTCCCCAACTCGCACAGCGAAGCAGATGAATACAGTGGCCAGGAGCTCTCCGCGTGTCGTTGGCGCGCACGGGATAACACGGGGCGAACGGGAGGGCTGGGCTTTGGCGGTTACATTGGCGTGGCTGCATACGTAATAGTTCAATATGCGCTCACAATGCGCTTCCAAGTCCTCAATACTGTCGTGTGCACGCGCGTCCTCGTGAGTTCTCCAGCAACCAATCCTCATCAGTGCTCTCCCACAAGTCCTTTTCCAGCCAGTCCTTTTCCAGCCAGTCCTCATAAGGGCAGTCCTGTTCAAGGGCTTTGTGCAGCGACTTATATAGCCCTGCCCAGCGAACCCTCTGGAACTTACTAGACGCGTCTTGCCACGCCCTATCACGCCATGCCCTCCGAGCCCTGGTTGGCTGTTGCTCCTTACAGTCATCGCCTTCTGACGCGCTGCCTTGCGCGGCCACACCTCGACCCTCACGCTCCTCTCACTTATTAGGCCTACCTCGTGTTACCCGACTAGTTTCGAGCAAACAAAGGGCAGCGAAACACACGAAGGGATCAGCCAAAGCGTAACAAACTTGAGGGATGCCAACTGGGGCGCGGGATCGAGTTTGCCCATGATGTAATTGGAGGATGGCCGCAAAAGGAAAGGACCTAAGCTCATTTCTTTACACAACGCAGATGTTACTAGGGAAATGGCCTACTCTTACACATACTATGACATAACTAATACTCTACGTGGGCCTACATGTTGCTTGTGGACTAACTATGGGGGGCAAACCTTTTACCTTTGATGATGTCATATTTACAATCTCAAAACAGCAACAATATATATATATATATATATATATATATAGTTGCGGATATGGGATTTGGCCTCCATATCCGCTTGTAAATATTCCCCTCTTTCCCCAATACTCCCCAACTATCCCCAATCCCCCATTCCCTAGTCCCATTGTCTGTAAACAACACTCAGTAGAACCGACCTTCCCCTTTTTCCCCCATTAAATGTCGTGCCCAGGTTCACCGCATCTCACGTAGACAACTTTCGGACATCTTGCTAGTTATTCTTAGTCTATGTCAGTTAAGGACTCGTTTCCATTAATTCTGACTCTTCGTTGCACCAGAATGTAATTGTATGGCACCAGTAGTGAGTTTAGGACCTCCCCATACCTCCTCCCATCTTCCTCATGAAACCACAACAACAACAACAACAACTACAACAACAGCGCGCGGGGAGTGTGCGTCCTCACTCCGGCTTGGTTAGCCGCCATTGCCCATGTGCTCCGGCGGGGTTACCACGAAGGGGCTGACTGTCGGCCCCTCGTCAAGGGCGGAGCCCGGTAACCCCCAGCACCCAATAAGAAGCGGCGGGCCGATTCCATCTGGGGCGGAGCTAACGAGCCGAGGGCGTGTCACTCCCCGCCGGATATACGCAGCCACTTACCGGACGTGACGTCAGATGCGCCCCGAGCTTGAAGTGAAGAGAACCAGTCGCCACCTCCGAGCGCTGAGAGACCTCCCGCATCTCTGGACCGGACCGGGTCGATTCTGTCCCTGAGCACAAGGTGCACCTTGTGCTGACCACCGACTACCTGCCCTTCCTTGCCATCAATCCCGGTGTGAGTCAGTCTTGTCCTGTTTATCTGTGGTCTGTCGGGGTTACTATAAGACCGTGATTAAGTGCCTACCTTCCTATGCTGTCCCTCTTGTCCTTGTAATCTCAACGTTCCGAAATATTATAACCTCCTCCGGAGGTCTTGAGAACTGTACCCCTGGTGTCGTGTCATTTAACCCAGCCGTTGTGTCCTTTCCTCAATTGATTTAGCGTAGCGCGACTCGGCCAACGTTCGAGTATAATCGGGTAAACTGTGCAGACGCGGTCATACCAAACCGCTCGGTAAACCAACATCCACAACCGCGTCTGTAACAATATATATATATATATATATATATATATATATATTGTTACAGACGCGGCTTTTAGATGTTATATTGACCGAGCGGTGGTGTATTTAACCGCGTCCGAACAGTTACTCCCCGATTAAAACCCGATTTCACCCGACGTTGACCAGATCGCCCCACGGATATTCAATCGGGAAATCTCTAAAGCGATCGCAAGAGAATGAAAAAGAAGAAGAATACGGAGGAAGAACAGATTTATTATACGCACACAAGCAAAGGATGGAAGAAACAGTGACACAGCGAATCCTTAACTTACACTATTCATTTTTACTTAGCCCCAAGACAAACGAGCAGGACAGGACGTTCACACTTACACAGGGGATAATGCAGGCAGGTAAGGCTTGAGATGGAGGCAAGGTCGGGAGGCCGCCGTTCGCAATTCCTCGCGGTTTTGGCGGGAAACCCTCCGTCGCGTATCCACTGCGGGAGACGCCACGCGCTGGTTCGGCACACCTGCTCCTTTTCTTGGGGTGGGGCCGTCTCTCTCCTTTCAGCGCGTCTCTCCAAAGCTGGTTTCCTTGCCGAGTACCTCTCCTCTTTGGCTTGGAGCGTTTCGCATCTCACCGCCTCTCTTTGGTGCAGCCTCGTTGCTCCTCTCCAGCTCATCTCGTAAAGCAGTCCCCTGCAGTCGCTTTTATCACCTCGAGCGAAATCAAGCCGCCGACTCCGAGGGCACGCCTACCGGGTCACTCACCGCGGTGTTGATTGGCTGTTAGGGCCGGTTCACTCCTTCCCTCTTCTGACGAGGTGGAGACACGCCTTTCTTCTCCAACCTTACCTCGTGGCCAATGGTGGTTGAAGAGAAAAACCGACCAAAATGCGGAAGGCAAATGGAAGGGAGGTTTTGGGGAAATTGGAAGGGCCTACGCTTATTTTGTTTGATACAATGCAAAGTCAATCTAGTGGGAAAACACATACTTAGCCTACATGGAATAAGGAAATACACTATTTAAAAGATATATCGTGACCTGCGTGTATATTCCATGCAATTAACTAGGACGCTGACTGCGACCATTATTTACATTAACAGGGTGGTACCGTACGTTTGTAACGTTCACATTGTAACGTTTTCACATTCGTTACACTTCCTCCAAAATTGTTACACTTCTCAAAAACCGTTACACTTCTCAAATTCGTTACACACTTCTCAAAATCGTTACAATATATATATATATATATATATATATATATATATATATATATATAGTTACAGATCTCGGGGGTCGGCTCTCCCCTTATCAAGAGGGGGTTAATCCTCTTGTCCGTGACTGACCGACCCGAGTCTTTAGAAATTATAACGCTCCTTCAGGTCGGTATTAGCTAGGGTCATTGGTCAATGTAGTCCCAAATACCTACTTACTAACCCGACCGTAAAGCAGGGAAATAACTCCTGATCGAACCACGGATGTGATGGTAAATGCCGAGCGGTTAGCAGTCCGCGGTCCGGGCCGTTAACAAATGACTAAACCCGATTCTGAGCGGTTCCTAATCGTGCCACAGGTACTCAATTGAGAGAAAGGACGGATGCGATCGGATGGAGAGGAAACCAGAAGGTAGGAAGAACAAAGATGGGTTTATTAATTATGTACAAAGAAAGAAAGAGGAAACGAAAGGATGTACAGAAAAGGAAGAGGAAGAAGCAGCACACAGGGCAGTCTTAATACAGTCTTACTCTACGACCTCAGACAAACATACGCACTCACACGGGGATTGTAGCTGGTAGGGTGGAAGGTCCAGGTAGATGGTCCGGTGATGGGGTCCCGGCTCCGGTCCACTCCAGTCCAGGCTCTGGTTCCGCGGGCGAAAACCCAGCAGGCAGCTCTGCGTATTGGTGGAACGCGAGCGGACCTTACATATAGCGGGGGGACTGGGATGCTCCGTACGTAATAAATGAATGGCTCTGCCAAACGCACCCTTTCCAAGGTTCTCTTATAACGCCAGCGAGTGAGTCCTTCTTGCCAATGTGCGCTCCGTATTAGGCTTTCATTGCAACCCGCACTCTCTCATCAAGTAGTCCGTTGTGCGCAGTTCTTTCAAAAGGAGTCCTCGGCCCAGTCCGTAAAAGGGCTTTGCGCTCACGCTTTTATAACGCGAGCCAAGATCACTCCGCACTCCACAAAGGCCACGCCCGTCGGTGATCTTCCCTCAGCCCTGGTTGGCTGGTGGGGGCTTACCGGCCACGCCTTTGACGGCTAGTTGACGGACCACACCTTGTTCTTGGCGTCCCGCCCCCTTTTTCCTCGGGCCGACCACATGGTTAATGGCGGCGCTAAGGCGAACGCTAACAAAGGCACGTAACAGAATTGGGAGAGAGAGGTTGGCAAAATGGACGAAAGAGCCTACTCCTTATTTGATTGATGCAACGCAGATTCAACTATTGGAAACATGGCCTTAACTAAAACAAATAATAATGAAATAACTGAGTTCCTATGGTGGCCTACGTGTTGCTTGTGGACTAACTAGGGGTGCAACCTTTAACCTTTAATGTCATATTTACAAGTGATTATTTATTTACAAAAGTGTGGGTTCTAAAACCGCAACAATATATATATATATATATTTTTTTTTAACACATCAGGACTGGTCTTGTATATCCACCACCACCGATATTAATACAGCTTGGGAATTCTTCCACAGAAAACATCCCTCTCTTATGCACAGATTCATCTCATCTCATCTCATCTTCAATTATCTTCCCCATCCTCCCACTCTTGGTAATCTGAATCCTGTGATGAGGAAGTTGCTTAAAACAACTGGCGTTCTCCTCCTGGAAGGCAAATCCAACTGAAGCAACCTCAGATCATTCCACAAAGATCGTAATGAGTCTCTGGAGAGCTGGAAAACCAGCCTGGAAACCAGAAAACCAACCAGGAAAACAACATCTGTCCAATTTCAAAAATGAGCTCGTCTCCCTCCTCTAAAACCGAGTGGTGCCTTGTGAAGACTTGGACCCTCTGTCTTCTCTGTGCCCCCTCAGGTATCTGCAGGACACGTGTTCCAGGCGCAATCCCCTACGAGTGAAACTGCATAAACCTAGATCCACTGCTCTCCTCCACTCATTTATTCCTCTTTTTCCTCACCCGTGGAACCACCTCTCTTCAATCTCATTCTTCCCTCCAGGTCTTCCAGACAGCTGTTCACCACCATCTCATCATCCACCATCCAAAATCATGATCTTTTCTACACCTGTTAAACCACTCCCCACACCTACAAAAAATTTTGCTTACATATCCATCTTGTCTACCCTTTGCGTTCTCCCTTACCCCTCATCGCTACCTGCATCCCTTGTTTAGTTTCTCCCTCCACCCCGCTGTTGGCATTTCCCCTTTCTCCTGCTGTTCCCTTTGCTGTGTTGTGTCCCGATTTGTTCTGTGTCATAATTCTTCCACGAGCCCAGACCATATAGTTAAAAATAAATAAATATATAAATTAATAAATATAAGCCCCACCCTTTCTCTCCACGCTGAACCTTCCCTTCCGCAGTTGTGCCATCCTCACATACAATGACAAAAACTGCACCAGTACACTATTTTAAATGAGGCTTTACTTTACCAGAAAATAGGGCAAAATGGAGAAGATTGTCATGGGGCCCGCAAGGCTAACCCCCGCTCTAGCAGGGAAAATGGCCTTAAAATGCCTGTTGTTGTTTGTTGTTGTTGTATCCCCCAGGAATGTTGGGGTCAGACTGTACTTCACTCTTTCCTCTGGTTAACACACCTGCTTGTGTACCCTTTCCAAGACCTGCTTCAGTACAAATGGCTGTTTGGTCGTCATCGTCATCTTTACCAATTTCGTGCACAAGTCCACCCTGGTCTCTTTCTCGAGCTTTACACCTCACTAGAATATACTCCGATTTCAGGAAGGCAAGTTTGATGATGCCGATGGCCATCTTTTTAGCTTCACCAAATCTATAGCATCTAACACTTTCCTCAAACTCTCAAAGTTTCCCTCCCTGAAATCCAATTGCCTTACTCCACTAATGAACTCGAAATCTTTTTTTAAATCCTTGCACACTCGACGTGACCTTCACGTGTCCCAAAATGGCCTCTGCTCCCCACTACCACTAAACTTCCTCATATGCTTATCAGCAAACAGTTTTTTTTTTTTGAAGCAATCCTGGATTTCATCTAGAAATTCCTCATCTGCTTTGTCTCGACCCTTTCTGTTACTAGCAAATTATGATGCAAGATAATCAATAGCCTACTCTTCATATATCCTACATATATTGTGAACCGTGATGTCTGTCTGTGTGTTTGTCTGTCTCCCATTCACAGTGGCCGCTTCCCGCGCTGCATTTGAAAAGCTCAACATTCACTTTTGAAATGACCGAACAGGCATGAATAATGTTGATGTTAAATTTTATTTTAAAATCAGGGTGTTCTACATTCTTTTCAGCCAAATTGAACCCCTGCCGCACGATGTTGCACCACCATATCGCGGTGGGCGGACAAGTAGCTGAGAACTTTGTTTCTGGGTGAAACCTAGAGTGCAACACAATTAACCTTTTTAAAGACCATGAAATAATTAAAATTTATATTTTAGTCCATTCAATAATTTAAATCGATAATTAGCTTAAGTATTTCCCTGCTTTTGCATAATAGGTCTCACTGTTCGATTCTTGCCTTTGCTTAGAAGGTAGTATTTTATAATCTCAGGACTCACAAACACGCCGTCATAAAGCAGTGCGAGTTAGCCATGGCGGTGTTGTTTGCAGCAGAATCCCCGATCGAAACGTGAACAGCCGCCCCAAAACTCCCAGGAATATCAATGAGTATTGTCGCACACCGTATTCAAATAAACTGCACACCATATACGATGGGCCGAAACGATGTAAAATGGGAAACGGTCTTGGGGAGAAAATATCCGGGAAGGACACATTCCGAGAACAGATGCGGCACCTCGATCGCTCCAAAAATGGTCACGTTCTGGGAGAGTAACCCAAGTAATGGTTCGCGCCTTACTTAACGACCCGTGTTCATTATGTTGCACAAAGTTAGCGCGATTGGCATCGTTACCTCACCATGCCTATCACGTGGTCGTTCAATTGATATTAAAACTCATTACGTTAATTTAAGAGTTGTACCAGCGAAGCCGTGAAGTGGTGAACAAACCATGCCGCAGCCGCTGGGTAAACCCTTATTCTCTAATAGTCTAATGGAATACTGTCCCGTATTCTAAATATGGTTCTCCAAATACACAAAATGCTGTGCATATCTCCGCTGTTATACCCTTACACATGATTTATCCATTAAAGGTAAAGAACAAACCTGCATGTTAAAGATCCTTCCGCTTCCGCATAACCATCCGTACAAGTCTTCTTCTTCTACCTATTCTGTCTTCTTCTTCTTCGCCTTCTGGCCGCATGACGCTTTTCGAGCCGCTTGACTCTATATACGCCACGCACTTAAAGACCACAGCAGGAAATGGATCCATTAACTTCCGGAAGACGACATTGAGTTTGCCCCGATTATTTATATGATTTGAATCATGTCTTTTAAGTGGAGGGAGCGATTAAGAGAGGTGCTTCATTCCGTTAGTAAAAATGGCTGTTGAAGTCGGATTCAAAACATACTACAACCAATGAAATGTTCAGAGGAGACCCCTGTTATGTATATTCACAATATTATTGAAACGTGTATTTCATACTTTTATTGTTACTTCTACAGTTCGACTTTCATTCTAATTCTTCAAGATCTACAAACGTTCAAAGCCCCTCCCCCAAAATGCACAGCGGTAGGGTATATAGATAAGCTTGGGAGGGAGTTCCACCTTCTTACTCCTCATTTATTTATCTTTCTTTCCCTCTTCCTCGTACTTGGTCGCCGTTGCAAACACAACAAATACGTTTGGTGAAGTTGACCCAACAGGATCGAATCAAACTGCAAACGACGGCCCGGCCATAATTTGTTGGAGTAGCATTGTTTACATGGAGACCACCATGTTGTAAAGTGGCGCCGAGCACTCCGTTCACTTTTGGTAAATTACAATTTCAAAGAAAGTGAATAAATTCACAGAAAGTTCACAGACAGACAAACAAGCAAACAATAAATATGTCGTGCATAGCACGATACTTGAAAAATCCCGAAAATACGTTGTTGGACTATGATGACCTACAAAAAGAATTGGTGGTTGAATTCAGTGACCTGGTATGCAAATCCTCTTCAAATCTCAACTTAATCGGATGAAAATTGAGGATTTAAATAATTGGCCTATGTTGACCTTTAGGTCTATGTTGCCCTAAAAAAATACTTGGTGGTTGATATCAGCGTCCAGATATAAAAATCCTCTTAAAATTTCAAGTCGATCGGATGAAAATTGAGGATTTTAGACATCTGGCGTATGTTGACCTTTTGGCCTATGTTGACCTCAAAAATAGTTTGGGGTTGAATTCAGTGACCAAATATTGGAATCCTCTTAAAATTTTATGTCAATCGGATGAAAATTGAGGATTTTCGAAATCTGGCCTATGTTGACCTTTTGGCCTATGCTGACCTCAAAAATAGTTGGGGGTTTAATTAAGTGACCAGTCATGAAAATCCTCTTCAAATTTCAAGTTAATTGAATGAAAATTGAGGATTTTAGAAATCTGGCCTATGTTGACCTTTTGGCCGATATTGACCTAAAATATATTTGGTGGTTGAATTCAGTGACCAAATATGCAAATTTTCTTCAAATTTCAAGTCAATCGGATGAAAATTGAGGTTTTTAGAAATTTGAAAATGACGTTGCCCTTTGGACTTTGGTAACCTATTGACCTTTTGACCCCAAAAACAATGGGCTTATTGCTTATGACCAACTCTACCATTTGGTGAAGTTTCATGAAGATCGGTTGAAAATTGTGACCTGTAGGCGACTGACATACAGACAAAAAGGCAAACAGACAGAAAGACAGACAGAATAACGCACAAGACCAACCAATATACTTGAAAAATCTTCGATTTTCGCAAGTAATGAAAATTAACTCAAAGAGTGACACTTGGCAAAAGAGAACAAAGTAGAATGGCACTCAGTAGAGCACCCTTTTGACCTCACAAATAATTGGTGGTTGAATTCTGTGACCTGATATGCAAATAGTCTTCAAATTTTAAGGTAATCAGATGGAGATTGACAATTTTAGAAATTTGGCCTATGTTGACCTCAAAAATAGTTGGTGGTTGAATTCAGTTAGCTGATATGAAAATCCAACTCAAATTTCAAGTTAATTGGATGAAAATTGAGGATTTTAGAAATTCGAAAAAAGTGGTTGACCGTAGGCCTATGTTGACCTTTTGGACTATGTTGATCTCAAAAATAGTTGGTGGTTGAATTCAGTTTGCTGATATGTAAATCCTATTTAAATTTCAAGTCAATCGGATGAAAAATGAGGATTTTAGCAATTTGAAAAAAAGTGGTTGACCTTAGACCTATGTTGACCTTGTGAGATATGTTAACCTCAAAAATAGTTGTTGGTTGAATTAGGTTTGCTGATATGAAAATCCTATTCAAATTTCAAGTCAATCGGATGAAAATTGAGGATATTAGAAATTTGAGATAAGTGGTTGAGCTTTTTTTTTTCTTTTTTCCTTTTTTTGTATACTGAATCGAGGCTCGTGAAAGAGCTAACATTTATTTCACAAACAAATCAACCAGACAAACAAAATATATAAAAAGAGGGAGCGGAAGACAAGATGGGGAGAGAAGGGGAAGCACACAAACATAACATTTGAGAGCAGGGAGATGTGTGGGAGGGAGAGGTCTTGGGGGGAGGGGGCGTGGGAAGGGGGGGGGGGGGAGGGTGGGAGAAGTATAAAACACAAGGACACCAAGGACTTCCAGGACAGAAGTTGGTATTTCAAAAAAGTGGATTTGGGGTGAAATTAGCGGGGGTAGAAAAGATCAAGTTTTTGGATGGGGGAAGATAAGAGATGGTGGTGAACAGCTGTTTTAAAGACCTGGAGGGTGGAGTGGGATTGAAGAGAGTGAGGGAGTTTGTTCCAGAGGCGGGAGAAAAGAGGAATGAAGGAGTGAAGGTGAGCAGAGAGTCTTGATTTTGGCAGTTTAACCATAAGAGGGTTGCAGGCAGATCTTGTGTGACCTGGAGGAATATTTGGGGGACAGAGCCCAGAGAGAGCTGGGGGGGGGGGGGGGGGCAAGGCCAGAGAGGAGTCGGTAGAAGACGGAAAGACCACCAACCTGCCTGCGGTGAGTGAGTGAAAGGCCCTTGGAGTTAGCTTCATCGCGGGAGATTCCAATGATTCTGAACGCTTTGGTTTCAACAGCGTGAAGACGAGCTAGGTGTGAGGCAGGAGCACAAGCCCAGAGGGGAGAGCAGTATTCCATTGAGCTGCGGATGAAAGCCTTGTATGTGGTGAGGAGCTCAGGTGTGCCAAGGAAGGACTTCGCACGACGGAGCATGCCCAGTCGGCGACTGGCTTTGGAGGCCAGATTTGAAATGTGGTTTTCCCAGGAAAGATCATGGCAGATAGTGAGACCCAAAAGCTTGAGTGACAGAACTTCTTGGAGAGGATTATTCAGAAAGTGGATGGGAGGGTTGTCCAGTCGGTCTTTTCGGAGAGACATCATAAGAGTGTGAGATTTGTCAGGATTGAAAGACATGTTCCACTTGTTTGCCCAGTCTGTGATTTTGTCCAGGTCTGCAGAGAGTGAGGAGGCTGCAGACTGCCGATCTGAGGGATGAGGAATGGAGCGACAGAGAGTAGAGTCATCAGCAAAGAGATAGAGAGGATTTTCAAGAGAGTCAGAGAGATCATTGATATCTATCTATAATTCCAGTAATCTCTGTCTGTCTGTCTGTACGTCTGTACGTTTGTTTGTTTGTCTGTGACCGCTGTTTCTCGACAACCACGGGTCCGATATACTTTTAACTTGCCAGGTATATTGCTGGGGACCCGAGGATGTGCCTTTTCAAGGTTTCATATTAATCGGACAATTACTTACCGAGCTATGTCCAAAAAACGATTCAACCAATCAGAGAGCAGCGAACTATCGCGTGTGCCGAACGTGGCGGACACACTCTGCCTCGGATGGCACATTTGAGAGCGTATTCATTTATTTCACGTTTGCAAACTATGTTGGCGCTATGTTGGCGTTAAACGATGTTTTAAAACTAATAAAAACGAATTTGCGATTCATTCGCTTTCCTGCGCGTTTGTGTACGCGATGGCGATTTCTTTACCAAACTCCGGAAGCCGTTCGCTTTGGACCGAACCATTCCATGTAAATAGAGGGGGGGGGATTGTCACCACTCGCAAGCCGTTCGCTTTGGACCAAACCATTTCATGTAAATAGAGGGGGGGGATATAATTTTAGATATATATATATAGTACGGGCATGCCCTAGTATGAATGAATGAATGAATATGAATGAATGAGCGTTTTAAGGCCATTTTCCCCGCTAGAGCAGGGGTTAGCCTTGCGGGCCCCACGACAATCATGGTTCCCTGTTTGAGGCAATGTTTTTATGGCCGGATGCCCTTCCTGACGCCAACCCTTGGTCGCCTCTTACGATGCGCAGGGATACGGTGTACCTATTCTAAACTGGGGTACACACCGGGATCATTCATCCCAGCAAGCTGGTACTCAATTTGCCGACCTCGGAAGGATGACAGGCTGAGTCAACCCCCTTGGCGTTAATTCAGCAATCGACCGGGATTCGAACCCAGGATCCTAGGATCCCAAGCTCGCGCCCTAACCACTAAGCCAACACCAGGGATAATTGATGATGATGATGATTGATGAAGACCAGGAAAAGCACAGTGCCCAGAACACTGCCTTGGGGAATTCCAGCCTGAACAGGAAGAGGAGATGAGAGAACCCCATTCAGGGCCACACGTTGACTACGACTAGAGAGGAAGTCCGCCAGCCATGTGTGGAGATTTCCATGGATACCAAAGGAGGAGAGTTTGGTGAGCAGAGCGGGGTGCCAGACCGTATCGAAGGCACGTGATATGTCAAGGGAGACAGCTCTAATTTCCTGTTTGGCATTGAGGACCTCCATCCATTGTTGAGACAGCAGAAGCAACATGTCCAGAGTAGAATGACCAGGTCTGAAACCAAATTGATGATCAGAGATCAAGCCATTGGAGAAGAGGAAAGATTTCATATCTGAAGCAATGATGGATTCCATGACTTTGCTGATAATTGGGAGAAGGCTGATTGGTCTGTAGTTGCTAGGATCTGTTTTTGCACCTTTTTTGTGCATAGTGTTGATGTTGGTTGATTTCAATTGCAGATGGCAGATGACCTTGAGCAAAAGAGAGGGTGAAGAGAACAGAGAGAGGGAGTGAAAGAGCGGAAGAACAGGATTTTAGGACCCGTGGGCTGATGCCGTCAGGTCCAGTTGCAGAATCAGAGTCGAGGGTTGACAGAAACTTTTCCACCTTGTCAGGAGGAAAGGACACAGAGTCCAGGAGCAGCTGGGTACGACTGGGAACGGTGGGTACAGAGAGGGATGGGTTTGGGACACAAGATTTAGAGGCAAACACAGAGTTGAGGCATTCAGCTTTTTCACGTGAGGAGTCAGCCGTGTAGCCGTTTGAGGTGAGGGAGGGGATGGAGGGGGAACAAACACCAGAAACAGATTTGACCAGACGCCACCAGGATTTGGAAGAGGGAGACAGATAAGAGAGTTCGGTCTTGAGAATGGAGAGATATTGTTTCCTGGCTCTCCTGAGGGTGAACACACACTTGTTTCGGGCTTTGTGAAAGGAAATGAGATTTCCTTCCGTTGGATTTGATTTCCAGGAGACGAAAGCAAGTTGTTTCTGGGCAACAGCCTCACCACAAGATTCCGTGTACCATGGATGGGAGGAAGGGTATGACAACTGAAGACGAGATGGGATAAATCTGTGCATGAGAGAGAGCAATTTACTTTTGAAGAATTCCCAGGATGAGTTGATGTCAGAGGCGGTAGAGATGGGAGACCAGTCCAGATGATTGATGGCTGCTTAAAGACCGTGCCAGTTGGCCTGAGTGAAATGCCAGACTCGTCGACGCTGAGGAGGCTCCCTGAGAATGGTCAGAGAGATGTCCACTTTAACAAGCACATGATCAGATGAGCCGATTGGAGCAGAAGAAGCGCAGCAGACATTTTCAGGGAAGTTAGTCATAACCAAGTCCAGAAGAGAAGATGCTCCGTTGACTGAGATCTGGGTCGGGAAATTGACAGATTGTGTCAGTCCCAGTGAGTCGCAGAAGTCCTTTGCTGAAGAGCCATGGCTGGTGAGACAGGTACCCCCACCCAGCCAACTGGCATGGTGACAATTGAAATCACCACATATGAGGAAGAGAGAGTTGGGATGGGTAGATAGAAGTTGGTCCATATTATCAGACAGCAAGATGTAGATGGAGTCATCACTGTTTGGTGGACGGTACAACACACATATGAACAAAAGGTGGGAGCGAAGGGGAAGCCATAGCCAAAGGTATTCCTGGGGGTGAGGTGGAGAGAGGGCAGTGCAGGGCGAGTGAGGAAGAGAGTTTTTTTAATAAAGATAGC
This sequence comes from Myxine glutinosa, assembly GCF_964187855.1. Lineage (NCBI taxonomy): Eukaryota > Metazoa > Chordata > Myxini > Myxiniformes > Myxinidae > Myxine > Myxine glutinosa. The sequence goes on along the minus strand of NC_136272.1, from coordinate 11,350,517 downwards.
AACCCCACCTCCAGGACGAGGCTCAGGTCTATCATACCGGAGGAGGGAGTAACCCGCGAGAGATACTAAGGAATCAGAGACATCATGAAGGAGGAAAGTTTCTGTTAAGCAGATCACGTCTGGTTTGTCAGAAGCAACCTGTATGGAGAGATCAGTCAAGTTTGAGCGAAGGCCCCGGATGTTTGAGGTCCATACCGTTAATGAAGAGGAAGTGGGAGCATCGGATACAGAACAGGGGGGGGGGGGGGTAGGGTAAGATGTGGAAGAGGAGGAAGAGGTAGGGAGAGCTGTTGAAGGTGTGTCAGAGATTTCAGAATAGCTTGGAGAAAGGGAAGAATGGGGTGGACAAAAGGTTTGATGGTGATTGGGTGAGGCACAGTGAGGTGTTATTTGAGGAGGGGAAGAGTGAGGCAGAAGGTTGAGGGAGATGAAGGTGAAAGTTGGAAGTGGGAAGAAGTGGGGAGGACGCTTTGAGGAGGGGTGAGAGGGGAGTCTAGGAGGGGAGGAGCAAGGGAGAGTCTCGGAGGGGAGGGGTGTGGGGGGAGTTTAGGAGGGAAGGGGCAAGGGGGGAGATTTGAAAGGGATGGGTGATGGGGAAGATTTGGAGGGGAGGGGCAAGGGGGAAGATTTGAAAGAGATGGGTGATGGGGAAGATTTGGAGGGGAGGGGAAAGGGGGTAGATTTGGAGGGGAGGGGTGATGGGGAAGTTTTTGAGGGGAGGTGTGATGGGGAAGTTTTGGAGGGAAGGGGTGATGGGGAAGATTTGGAGGGGAGGGGCAAGGGGGAAGATTTGAAAGGGATGGGTGATGGGGAAGATTTGGAGGGGAGGGGCAAGGGGGAATATTTGAAAGAGATGGGTGATGGGGAAGATTTGGAGGGGAGGGGCAAGGGGGTAGTTTTGGAGGGGAGGGGTGATGGGGAAGTTTTGGAGGGGAGGGGTGATGGGGAAGTTTTGGAGGGAAGGGGTGATGGGGAAGATTTGGAGGGGAGGGGCAAGGGGAAAGATTTGAAAGGGATGGGTGATGGGGAAGATTTGGAGGGGAGGGGCAAGGGGGAAGATTTGAAAGAGATTGGTGATGGGGAAGATTTGGAGGGGTGGAGCAAGGGGGTAGATTTGGAGGGGAGGGGTGATGGGGAAGTTTTGGAGGGGAGGGGTGATGGGGAAGTTTTGGAGGGAAGGGGTGATGGGGAAGATTTGGAGCGGAGGTGCAAGGGGGAAGATTTGAAAGGGATGGGTGATGGGGAAGATTTGGAGGGGAGGGGCAAGGGGGAATATTTGAAAGAGATGGGTGATGGGGAAGATTTGGAGGGGAGGGGTAAGGGGGTAGATTTGGAGGGGAGGGGTGATGGGGAAGTTTTGGAGGGGAGGGGTGATGGGGAAGTTTTGGAGGGAAGGGGTGATGGGGAAGATTTGAAAGGGATGGGTGATGGGGAAGATTTGGAGGGGAGGGGCAAGGGGGAATATACTTGAAAGGCTTTGGCCTATGTTGACCGTTTGACCTGTTGACCTTAAAAATAAATAGGATTTTGTCAGACCACGAGTTCTATCATTCGGTTAAGTTTTGTGAAATCCGTTTAAAATTATGACCTGTACGCAAGTGAGCGGACAGACACACAGACACACAGACACACAGAGAGACACAGAGAGACACACGCACGCACACGCGCACGCACACACACACACACACACACACACACACACACACACACACACACACACACACACACACAAACCAAAGTGATCAACATACTCGTCAGAATTTTTTTTTTGCCGAGTAACAAACAGACAGACAGAGGCGAAAACATAACCTCCATCCCACCTTCGGTGGCGGAAGGAATTAATTCCACCGCCCTTCCGCCCTTCCGCCCGCAGTTGCAGTCCTCACGTCACGCGCTGCGTCATGACGTTTTCCTTGACCTTCCGTTTCTTTATTCTTTGAGCGACATTTTGTGCTGAGGCGTTGTGGTGAGTGTTTTGTGTGGGGTTTATTCCCCCATGTTTCTACATGATCGGTTCTTTGTGCACGAGTAAGTAAGTAATCATTGCACTTCGTGGCGTCGAAATTTCCGACCATTTTGTTTGTTTTTTGGGCCTTTTCTCGTTAATGTTAATGTTAGTGTTAGTGATGGTGCGAGGCTCATGGCCATGCGCGGTTGAAATGCAATGTCCGCCAAAACATCTGGCGCCTTACATTTATTATGTACGCACTTTGGACTTTGCTGTTCCCTCACATTTAATATTCTTGGATGGGTGTTATTAATGAGAAGGTAATAATAATAATGTTCCTTTACAAGGAACTTCAATGGCCGAGGAGGACATGAGGCCCATCAAAGCCTGCGCTCTTATTGTCAACTTGTGGTTGGTGGTGCGGCCGAGATGAGTCCTTGCGATGAGACTCGGAGCGAACGCTTCAAAAAATACGGCACCGAGTTGTTTATTTTGTAAAGAAAAAGAAGAAGAGACCTTTTGATTTTGTGAGTCGTTCCGAAGAGATCCAACCAATAGTGTTTTACAACGAGATCCGTTTTCGACTTTGAGAATGACGGAATATTATTCGGGCACAAGAACCTTCCCTTTGTCATGAACGTGAAACCTGGTTAGTTCTCTATTCTATACTTACCTTGATTGGAAGGAAGTCTCCAGTTAGACCATGTGGCGCTTCTTTCTGCTGTGAGGTTAGTGAGACTGTCCGAACTGCCTCGCCGGTGAACTGGTCCCACGTACAGTGGTTTGAACCTCAAAGTCAAAGAGGATTTCAAGATGACTATCTACTGTACAGTACTTGGCCTGTTCCTACCTCCCTTTGCCCACACCACGAACCCTCCCCCTGACATTTCCCTCTTCCCCCCCCCCCCCAACCCACTCCCCCCACCCCCACACCTCACTCCCCCACTCCTCCCCCACCCCCACACCTCACTCCCCCACCCCAACACTCCTCACCCCCACCCCCACACTCCTCACTCCCACACTCCTCACTCCCACACTCCTCACTCCTCACTCCCACACTCCTCACTCCTCACTCCCACACACCCCACACTCCTCACTCCCCCACCCCACACTCCTCACTCCCCCACCCACACTCCTCACTCCCCCACTCCCACACTCCTCACTCCTCACTCCCACACACCTCACTCCCCCACTCCCACACTCCTCACTCCCACACTCCTCACTCCCCCACTCCCACACTCCCACACTCCTCAATCCCACACTCCTCACTCCCCCCACCCTCACTCCCCCACCCTCTCACTTCCCCACCCTCTCACTTCCCCACCCTCTTCACTTCCCCACCCTCTTCACTTCCCCACCCTCTTCACTCCCCCACCCTCCTCACTCCCCCCCCCTCCTCACTCCCCCGCCCTCCTCACTCCCCCACCTTCCTCACTCCCCCACCCTCCTCACTCTCCCACCCCCTCACTCTCCCACCCTCCTCACTCTCCCACCTCCTCACTCTCCCAGCCTCCTCACTCCCCCACCCTCCTCACTCCCCCATCCTCCTCACTCCCCCACCCTCCTCCTCACTCCACCCTCCTCCTCACTCCCCCACCCTCCTCACTCCCCCACCCTCCTCACTCCCCCACCCTCCTCACTCCCCCACCCTCCTCACTCCCCCACCCTCCTCACTCCCCCATCCTCCTCACTCCCCCACCCTCCTCACTCCCCCATCCTCCTCACTCCCCCACCCTCCTCACTCCCCACCCTCCTCACTCCCCCACCCTCCTCACTCCCCCACCCTCCTCACTCCCCCACCCTTCTCACTCCCCCACCCTCCTCACTCCCCCATCCTCCTCACTCCTCACTCCCACACTCCTCACTCCCACACACTCCTCACTCCCCCACCCACACCCCTCACTCCCCCACTCCCCTCACTCCCCCACACTTCACTCCTCACACTCCTCACTCTCCTCACTCTCCACACACTCCTCACTCTCCACACACTCCTCACTCTCCACACACTCCTCACACTCCACACACTCCACACACTCCACACACCCCTCTGACACCTCACTCCTCACTCCCCCACCCTCCTCACTCCCCCACCCTCCTCACTCCCCCACACTTCACTCCTCACTGTCCTCACACTCCTCACACTCACTCTCCTCACACTCCACACACCCCTCACTCCACACCCTCCTCACCCCTCACTCTCCACACACTCCTCACTCTCCTCACTCTCCACACACTCCACAAACCCCTCACTTTCCACACTCGCCACACTCTCCACACACTCCACACACCCCTCTGACACCTCACTCCTCACGCCCCCCACTCCTCACGCCCCCCACTCCTCACACCTCCCCACTCCTCACACCTCCCCACTCCTCACACCTCCCCACTCCTCACACCTCCCCCACTCCTCACACCTCCCCCACTCCTCACACCTCCCCACTCCTCACACCTCCCCCACTCCTCACACCTCCCCCACTCCTCACACCTCCCCCACTCCTCACACCTCCCCCACTCCTCACACCTCCCCCACTCCTCACTCCCACACTCCACACTCCTCACTCCCACACTTCTCACTCACCCACCCCCCACTCCCACACTCCTCACTTCCCCTCCCACCCACTCCCACACTCCTCACCACTCCCACACTCCTCACTCCACCCCCACACTCCTCACTCCCACATGCCTCACTCCCACCCACTCCCACACTCCTCACTCCCACCCACTCCCACACTCCTCAATCCCCCCCCACTCCCACACCCCTCACTCCTCCCCCCCCCCCCCACACTCTTCACTTCTCCCCCCCCACACTCTTCACTTCTCCCCCCCACACTCTTCACTTCTCCCCCCCACACTCTTCACTTCTCCCCCCCACACTCTTCACTTCTCCCCCCCACACTCTTCACTTCTCCCCCCCACACTCTTCACTTCTCCCCCCCACACTCTTCACTTCTCCCCCCCACACTCTTCACTTCTCCCCCCCACACTCTTCACTTCTCCCCCCCACACTCTTCACTTCTCCCCCCCACACTTGTGCGTGCGTGTGTGTGTGCGTCTCTGCGTGTGTGTGTGCGTCTCTGCGTGTGTGTGTGCGTCTCTGCGTGTGTGTGTGCGTCTCTGCGTGAGTGTGTGCGTCTCTGCGTGTGTGTGTCTCTGCGCGTGTGTGTGTGCGTCTCTGCGTGTGTGTGTGCGTCTCTGTGTGTGTGTGTGTGTGTGTGTGTGTGTGTGTGTGTGTGTGCGCGCGCGCGTCTCTGCGTGTGTGTGTGTGTGTGCGTCTCTGCGTGTGTGT